>NC_072438.2:90677500-90997500 GCF_028878055.3 Symphalangus syndactylus | reverse complement strand
CCAATCCCTGTGTCACTACAGAGTCCTGAATTTACATTCAAAATAACAAAACTACAGTAATAACAGCAAAGACACAGATCTTCAGTTATAATCTATGTAAGCACTTGGCAGTTGAATTCTATTTCAAATTTAAAACAGTAAAATAGATGGCAAACTGTAAGGTGTAATATTTTATGTGTATATGCTTGCACGTTTTAGTTCATATATTTAATATTTTATTTTTTATTTTTATTTTTTAAAATTTTATTATTATTACACTTTAAGTTTTAGGGTACATGTGCACAACATGCACGTTTGTTACATATGTATACATGTACCATGTTGGTGTGCTGCACCCATTAACTCACCATTTAACATTAGGTATATCTCCTAATGCTATCCCTCCCCCCTCCCCTCACCCTACAACAGTCCCCGGAGTGTGATGTTCCCCTTCCTGTGTCCACATGTTCTCATTGTTCAATTCCCACCTATCAGTGAGAACATGCGGTGTTTGGTTTTTTGTCCTTGCGATAGTTTGCTCAGAATGATGGTTTCCAGCTTCATCCATGTCCCTACAAAGGACGTGAACTCATCATTTTTTATGGCTGCATAGTATTTCATGGTGTATATGTGCCACATTTTCTTAATCCAGTCTATCATTGTACACCTTTATAACAGAAACTTGTTACTGTGAAATTGTTATTCTTATATAACTGTAATTTATTAAACTTTAATGGGATTACTTATTATTGTGAGAGACCAAAAATAATTATAATGTTTTTTCTATTTTTTTCCCAAAAAAATGCACTAATGTAACTAAAAAATGTTACATCATTACTTATTTCCTTTTATGCACTGTAACATTTGTTTGTTTTTATTGCTCTGAATACATATATGAAGTAAAACAAAAGAATTTTATTTTTTCACTTTTTGTTCCTAGTCATTATTATTATGCATTTGACTTCATACTTATTAATGAAAATAACTTTTTGAATAGAGGAAGAAATGTTAAAAAAAAAAAAGACCCACTCCAGCTGTTGAATACATAAAGCAGACTAATGATTGGAAGGAACTGATTGATCTTATTTCTTAAATATTTAGTGCATGAAGTACAATAAAATCACTTAGTCTAGAGGCCAACTTTATTACTTTTGGCTGTTCTTCTCCACAGTGGGAAAGTTTCATTAATAGTTGAATCAATAAATCAATCAATAAGAAAAAGTGAAAAAACCTAGATAATAGTATTTGAAAGGCTGACAGGAATGTGTCAGGCCAGATAATAGGACATAGGTACCAACGTGGCACTTTATGTAGGATGTTTCACATTAAATTAGCTTACTTTCTTGCCTTAAACATCTAGAAGATGTTTTAGGCAAGAAAGGTAACAATAGTAATTGTTATGTCCAACTACTATAAGAGTTAAGTCCTGTAAATGATACCAAGCAGACGGGCCGGGTGCGGTGGTTCACGCCTGTAATCCCAGCACTCTGGGAGGCCAAAGCGGTCGGATCACGAGGTCAGGAGATCGAGACCATCCTGGTTAACACGATGAAACCCTGTCTCTACGAAAAATACAAAAAATTAGCCGGGCACGGTGGCGGGCACCTGTAGTCCCAGCTACTCAGGAGGCTGAGGCAGGAGAATGGCTGAGGCAGAAGAATGGCGTGAACTTGGGAGGCGGAGCTTGCAGTGAGCCAAGATAGCGCCACTGCACTCCAGCATGGGCGAAAGGGCGAGACTCCATCTCAAAAAAAAAAAAAAAAAAAAAATGGATACATATGTAACAAACCTGCACATTGTGCACATGTACCCTAAAACCTAAAGTATAATAAATAAATAAATAAAATAACTAGAATTATTTGATAGGAAAAAAAATGATACCAAGCAATATATATTATTTAATTCTGCTGGTTTTACAAAAACATAACAGCAAAGGAAATCAGTCACGACTGCCCACCATATGGTCATAAAATTGAACAATTGATGCTTGTCACCCATAAGTCAAACTGTGGATAACTATGAAAATAAACCTATTTTAATTGATTTTTTTTTATCAGTTAGAGAATCAGAGATATGAAGAAGTAATTCAGTTTGATGGCAAAAAAGCACATGTATTCTAAAATCATCAAATAGTTATATAGATATATATACATTCACAGTATTTTTTTTAAGAGATGGGGTCTCACTAGATGGGGTGTCACCCAGGCTAGACTACAGCTGCAAAACCATCATAGCTCACTGCAGGCTCAAACTCCTGGGCTCAAGGGATCCTCTGCCTCACTATCCCAGATGGCTGGGGCTATAAGCGTGCACCACCATGCCCAGCTAATTTTTTAATTTTTTTCTAGAAACAGGGTTTCACTATGTTGCCCAAGTTAGTCTTGAACTCCTGGCCTCAATCAATCCTCCCACCTCAGTCTTCCCAAAATATTGGGATTACAGGCATGAGCCACCATGCCCAGTCTAATTTTTTGATATACAATTTCAAACTGCAAGCTATAATGGTTCCCTCTCCCACATTTATTGTATTATGACTCAACAGAATGTGAAACAGGTTCATATAACACAGAATGATATCCCAGAAATTTTGCTCATCTTCACAATACTGTTTTAAAAAAGTGACATTAAAAACACTTTGTATTTGCCTAAAAAGGTACATGGTTAAAATAAACCACTTCTTCCTATAGTTATGTATACTAAATTCAATTATATGTGAACGATTCTTTATCTAGAGTTTTTAATTTTCCTTTCTTAAAAATTTCTTTTTATCCAGATATTTGAATATGTCAATAATCATTATAGCCTTTCAACAATTGAGAACCACTGTTAGTGCAATAATTAAGAAAGGATTAATAGCACTTCCAGATACTTTTACTGTATTTTTGTGCACTTGTAACTGTTTCATTTTTAGACCAGGGAAATAAAAATATCTTGTCCTTACTGCTTATCTAAGTTTACGTCCTTATCATAAAATGCTTAGGAAAACAAACAGCATAAAGAATAAAATAACAATCACATTACCTGTGAAAAAGTACAGTAGGAAATTTCATCTATATTAATATTTATTTTATGAAAATAATGTTCAACTTTTAAACATAAACAGTATATTATTTATCTAGCTTTATTGTTTTATGTTTTTTTAAATTTAAAATCCTATCTTCTACCACGGTTCTTGTCAATAGGCATAAATATTCAATATGCATAAAACATATGATTCCATTTTATGTATTTATCTCAGCAGTCCTCTGTGAATCTTTTTTCTTTCTTTTTCTTTTTCTTTTCTGTCCTTTTTTCTTTTTCTGCTCTTCTCTCTGTTCTCTCAGTCCATGAGCCCATGGGCCCTCCCTCTAGCCTTGTTTTTTGTTTTTCCTTCTTTATTACTGTGGATAAAATATGCTGAATATGTACCATGTTATGTTCCAGCTGCTGTGCTTAGAGTCTTATGTGTATCATCCTAGCTTCCCTCACAAGTTTCTGAATAGCCATTACTGGTGGTATTCATTTTATAATGAGGCAAAAATGAGGCTTAGGGAGATTAAGGAGTTGTCCAAGGTCATCAAGACGGCAGACAGCAAAGCTGGGATTCATATTCAACAGGGTCTGTTTCAAGCACCAGAGCCTTTCATAATAATAGACACTGAAACACACATTCTCAAGGATGTGCCAGTGTACTCGTCTGAACATTTCCTTGGAATACATTTCCATCAGTGGAACAACTCACAGGCTAACTTAAAATGTTGGATACATACTTCCAAATTATCTTCAAGAAATATTTTACCAGTGAAGCATGGAAAAGTCCTGGCTTCCTATTTCTTAGGACCCAATTTTGTTTACTTGATATTTTAAAATATTTTTTGTTCAATTTGTCTTTTTGTTCCTATCTGCTAAGGCAGAAGCTTTTCTTCCCTTCCTCTCTAAGACCCTGTTCTTCCTGATCATGGCACAGGAGCGGCCAAATGACCCAGCCTCCTACAGAATGTCTGCAGATCGTGAGTTTCCTCAAGTTGCCTGACCTCCTTCTGCAACCAGGTGGAAAGGTGCACCCTGGTCTCTCAGTGCTCAGGAAGCTGCTGACACTTGGGGCATCTTCAGTCTCCCTGCACACACAGTGCTTCCAGGACATCAAAACAGCCACACATTCTCATGGCATCCTTCTAAAACTGACCTTCATTTTTCTGTCTTCTATTCTGATTCAGCCTCCTCCCCTTCCAGCACTTTCAGTACATCATAACTAGTAAAATTATTCTTGCACCTGCAGAGGACTCGGTCACCACTGTCCCTGTCTCCGTCACCCTCTCTGCTCATTGAGCAAACTCTACTGTTCTTTGCTCTCTTCCTCTTTCAGCTGGACTCCATGGTGTATTTAAAAACTCAGCCAGATTTCCTCAAACACTGCCCCACCCTGATTCCTTTGTCAAGTTTCTGATCATTGCTAGTCTGGCTAAAAGTCCAAGCCTGGATCAATAAAGCTGTCTGCCTTCTCCATGTCTAAGTTCCAACAAAATAACTTCAGCTGCAAAAAGAGCACAACTAGACAGGATTCCACGCTGTGTGGAATCCAACATCAGCTGGTCCTCCTTCACTGTTCCCCACAGCATTTCTTATTCCCTACCAACCTGTCCCTCTCATCTCCACCAGTCGCTCCACCCACTGAAGGGTGGCTTCCATGCAAGCCACTCCGCTGATAGTGCCCCCCACAACCCCCTTCTATCTGCTTGTCAGTGAAATTGTACTTCACCTCTCTTCTATAATTGAAATAATTTTCTGCTAGTTTCTATGACAACTCACACCCCTAATGTTCTCCCAAACAATTCCTGCACCCCACACCATTCTTTCTGGGCTTCTCCAACTGTCCGATAACCATTGGCGATCTTCTCAAGGTTGCATCAGGACCTGTGCTAACTCTACACTCTGTCCCTTGACAATTCTCACCTTCTCACGGGCATCCCATCACTAACTGCTTTCCTAACGATACCTCCACATCCAGCCATGATCTTGCTCTAGAGTCCAAGCTTATGCATAATTGTGTATTTGCCTATTTCCTTAGAAATCCAGGTTTCTGTCCTCACCACCTGGATAAAGTATAGTCATGTTCATGGACAGAGTCACGGACAGACATAGACAAAGGAGCAGGCTTGCTTGGCTAAATCTTACTTAACTTTCAAGTTTTAGCCTAGATATTGCCTTCTATATATGTTAAATCTGGATTTATTATATTTCTATCCTATTGCATCCTGAACTTTCATCATATCACTTAGCACATATAATTTCTTATATAATTTTCTGTCTCTCTCAGTCATCTGTAAACTGGCTCCATCAATGAGGGCTGAGAGAACACTGACTTTTTTTTTTTTTTTACTATTATATTCCCAGCTTTATACAGTACACCCAGCAGGTGTTCATGCTACCAAGATAAACTGAACTCAATGGAATTTAATTCTGCCTGGGAATATGGGCCACCAGACCTAGGCTATTTGGTCCTGCCCTGTTAATAGCTATGTCTCAGCTGTCACTTTCTAGGGATGGTGACGCAGACATTTTCCTTGAAAGCCCCTTTCTCCAACCTTATCAACTCTTGCTAAGAGATGCCAAGTAAGCTACTGACCCATCCATTTTTCAGGGAAGAGGAATCTACGGACCCACTTGGGTTCAGCTTTACACCTTGCTGCACTTGGAAAGTCCTCCTCAAAATTATTTTTCCCCTAAATTAATTTACATTTTTTAACATGCCGTAATCTTTAATCTACCTGATACCTGTTTCGCTATAAAGTTACGTTTTTTTTTCCAATTAGTAAGTTATCTTAGCACTATTTATTTAATTCCTCAATTATTCTCTCATGATCTATAATTTCAACTCTGTAACTAGCACAATCTTCTAGCACCGTGGCAAAGAATATAGACCCTAGAGCCCGCTGCCTAGATCCAATTCCACCATGACACTCAATAGACTTTGAGCAGATCACTTAATGCTCACCTAGATTAATTTATAAGTAAAATGCTTAAAGTGGTACTGATAGAGAGAAGATCTTTATGCGTTACTATGTATTGTTACTGTAATCTGATTTCATATTTTATTTTCAGCTCCATTTACTTTACTGTTGAACTTGTGCCACATTAATTGCTGTAGATGGATAACATATTTTTGTCTAAGAGAATATTAATTCCCATACCTTTCAGAAAAAACTACTTTTATATTCTTATGTAATTATTCCTATAGTAAAATTCTTTGTCCTCCAAATATTAATTTAAAAAGTCAACTACCACTTCTGTATTTATTTCTATGGGTCAAAGCATTGTATTAACAGCTTTATTTACATAGGTAATCAAATTTACTCATATGAGATATGCTTTATTATTACATTTACTTTATGAATTAGGAGAATAAAGGTTGCAAACATTAAGTAACCCAGGTTCTCTAAGTCCAAAATTTGTACTTTATATGACTGTGACATATCACTTTCATTAAAGAAACACACTTTTTTTTTTCTTTTTTTGAGACAGAGTCTCAGTCTGTCACCCAGGCTGCAGTGCAGTGGTGTTATCTTGGATCACTGCAACCTCTGCCTCCCAAGTTAAAGTGATTCTCCTGCCTCAGCCTCCAGAGTAGCTGGGATTACAGGTGTGCACCACCACACTCAGGTAATTTTGCATTTTTAGTAGAGACAGGGTTTCACCATGTTGGCCAGGCTGGTCTCAAACAACTGACCTCATGATCCACCCGCCTCAGCCTCCCAAAGTGCAGAGATTACAGGCATGGGCCACCACACCTGGCCATAAAGAAACAAACTCTTGATGAGATTGGGATAGGATTTGGGTTAAACACAGACAAATTTGGGGGGAACTGACACTGTTGAATACTGTCTTCTTGTTCAATATTGTGGTTACTGTTTTATCCAATTATTTATGCTCTTCATTAAGGTTTTATATTATTAACATAACTAAGGTTTACAGTTTTTACTATATTGTAGGCACTATTAGAATGCTTTACAACAATTAACTCTTCTAAGTCTCACGATGACCATATGACTTTGGCATTATTATTATTTTTATAATTGTTATAATCATTTCACAGAAAACCAAGACACAGAGAGGTCCCTTTAAATTAAATGACTGAATGACTTAATATCACCTAGCCAGTGAGTGACAAAACTAGTATTTTTGTTACACACTCTTGGTTCCAGAACCCATGACTTTAGTCAGTGATATGATTTGAATTTGTGTCTTCACCCAAATCTGTTGTTGAATTCTAATCCCCGATGTTGGAGGAGGGGCCTGGCGGAAGGTGATTGGATCACTGGGGTGATTTCCCCCTTGCAGTTTTCATGATAGTGAATAAAATCCCATGAGATCTGGTTGTTTAAAAGTGTGCAACCCCTCCACCTTCACTCTCTCTTCCGACTGCTCCAGCCACGGAAGACATGCCTGCTTCACCTTCACCTTCACCTTCAGCCATGATAGTGAGTTTCCCGAGGTCTCTGCAGCCATGCTTCCTGTACAGCCTGCAGAACTGTGAACCCTTTAATCCTCTTTTCTTTATAAATTACCCAATCTCAGTAGTTCTTTACAGCAATGCAAGAATGGACTAATACAGAAAATTGGTACTGAGAACTGGGGCATTGCTATAAAGATACTTGAAAATGTGGAAGTGACTTTGGAACTGGGTAACGGGCAGAGGTCGGACTAGTTTGAAGAGGTCAGAAGGAGACAGGAAGATGTGGGAAAATGTGGAACTTTCTAGAGATTTTTTATATTGTTGTGACCAAAATGCTGATAGTGATATGGACAATGAAGTCCAGGCTGAGGTGGTCTCAGATGAAGATGAGGAACTTATTGGGAACTGAAGTGAAAGTCACTCTTGCTATGCTTTAGCAAAGAGACTGGTGGCACTGTGATTCCGCCCTAGAGAGCTGCAGAACTTTGAACTTGAGAGTGATGATTTAAGGTATCTGGTGGAAGAAATTTCTGAGCAGCAAAGTGTCCAAGTTGTGGCCTGGCTGCTTCTATCAGCATATGGTCATATGCATGAGCAAATAGATGATCTAAAACTGGAACTTATATTTAAAAAGAGAGCAGAGTATAAAAGTTCAGAAAACTTGCAGCCTAACCATGTGGTAGAAAAGAAAAACCCATTTTCTGGGGAGAAATTCAAGCCAGATGCAGAAATTTGCATAAGTAAAGGGAAGCCCAATGTTAATAGCCAAAACAATGGGGAAAATACCTTGAAGGCATTTCAGAGACCTTTGCAGTAGCCCCTCCCATTACAGGCCTGGAGGTATAGGCAGGAATAATGGTTTTAAGGCAGGCCCAGGGCCCCACTACACTGTGCAACCTCAGGACACTGCTCCCTGTGTCCCAGCCACTCCAGCTCTAGCCATGGCTAAAAGGGTCCCAGATACATCTCAGGCTGCTGCTCCAGAGGTTGCAAAACAGAAGTCATGGCAGTTTCCACATGGTATGAAGCCTGCAGGTGCACAGAGGGCAATAATTGAGGCTTTGAAGCCTCTGTCTCGATTTCAGAAGATGTATGGAAATGCTTGGATATGCAGGCAAAAGTCTGCTGCAGGGGCACAGCCCTCATGGAGAACCTCTACTAGGGGAGTATGGAAGGGAAATGTGGGGTTGGATCCCCCAGCGTCCCCGCTGGGGCACTGCTTAGTGGAGCTGTGAGATAGGGCTGCCACCTTTCAGAACCCAGAATGGTAGATCCACTGACAGCTTGCACTGTATGCCTTGAAAAGCCATAGGCATGTGGCCCATGAAAGCAGCCACAGAAGCTGTACCCTGCAAAGCCACAAGGGTGGAGATGCCCAAGGCATTAGGAGCCCAGCACTTGGATAACCATGGCCTAGATGTGAGACATGGAGTCAAAGCAGATTATTTTGGAGCTTTAAGATTTAATGACTTGCATGAGGCCTGTGGCCTCTTTGTTTTGGCTGATTTCTCCCTTTTGGAATAGGGGTCTTTACCCAATGCCTGTACCCCCATTGTATCTTGGAAGTCAATAACTTGTTTATTTTTTTATTTTTTTATTTTCACAGGTAGAAGGGTCTTGACTAGTCTCAGATGAGACTTTGGACTGTGAACTTCTAAGTTAATGCTGAAATGAGTTCAGACTTGGGGGACTGTTGAGAAGGGATGATTGTATTTTACAATGTGAGAAGGACATGAGATTTGGGAGGAGCTGGGGCAGAATGATATAGCTTGGACTTATGTCCCTGCACAAATCTTATATGAAACTGTAATCCCCATTGTTGAAGGTGGGGCTTGGTTGGGAGTAACTGGATCTTGGAGATGGATTTCCCCTGTGCTACTTTTGTGATAGTGAGTTCTCACGAGATCTGGTTGTTTAAAAGCGTGTAGCACCTCCCCGTTTCCTTTTTTCCTCCTCCTACGGCCATGTAAGACACGTCTGCTTCCCTTTTGCCTTCTGTCATAAGTTTCATGAGGCCTCCTCAGCCA
The DNA here is from genome assembly GCF_028878055.3 of Symphalangus syndactylus. Classification (NCBI taxonomy): domain Eukaryota; kingdom Metazoa; phylum Chordata; class Mammalia; order Primates; family Hylobatidae; genus Symphalangus; species Symphalangus syndactylus. The sequence continues at coordinate 90,988,062 of NC_072438.2, read as the reverse complement.
TGCTTCTTGTACAGCCTGCAGAAGTGTGAATCAATTAAGCCTCTTTTTGTTATATAAATAACTCAGTCTCAGGTGGTTCTTCAGAGGAATTCAAGAATGGACTAATACAGTCAGTGAGCTTTCAGACTGACTCTCAAATAATTTATAAATTTCTAGCTATTTATATTGTATTGACATTTGTGAATGGCACTTTTTCTCACTATATTGTTATTGCTAGTCTATAGGAAAGCATTGTTTCTTTATTTTCCTTTTTAAATTTTATTTTCAAGATGTAGAGCAGAAATTTGTGTTACTGGGTTTTTGATTGTTCTGATACACATAGACATTGTGAAGTAATCACCACAATTAAGCTAATTAACATATCCATTACTTCATATACGATGTTATGTGTGTGATGGGAAGACTTATGACCTACTCTTTCAGCAAATTTCAAATATACGTTATTAACTATGGTTACCATGCTGTACATTTAATCTCAAGAATTTATTAATCTTATAAATGAAAGTTTTTACTCTTTGACCTATATCTTCCCATTGCCCCCACACCCAAACCCATAGCAACCACCTTTCTACTCTTTTTCTAAGTGTCCAATTTCTTTAAATTATACATATAAAAGAGATCATGCAGCATTTTTCTTTCTGTGCCTAGCTTATTTTACTTGGCAGAATGTCCTCCATCTACGTTTTTGCAGATGGCAGGATTTCCTTCTTTTTTAAGGCTGAACAAAATTCGTGTGTGTGTGTGTGTGTGTGTGTGTGTGTGTGTTTGGAACCTACAATTTCTTTATCCATTCATCCACTGACAGACATTTAGGTTGTTTCTATATCTTGACTATTATTAACAATGCCACAAGGAATATGGGAATGCAGATATCTCTTTGGCATACTGATTTTAATCCCTTTTTAATAGTCCCACATATACCCATTATAGTGTGATTTCTGTGTGGTAGTTCTCTTTTTCATTTTTTAAGAAAATGCCATACCCTAATGGCTCTACCAATTTTCAGTCTCTCGGTGAGGGTTCTCTTTTCTCCTCACCTCACTAACACTTGTTATCATTTGGCTTTTTTATAACAGCCATCTTAACAAATGTGAGGTGATATCTCATCACGGTTTTGATTTGCAGTTCCCTGATGATTAGTGTTCTTAGCCCTTTTTAAATACCTGTTGGTCATTTGTATGTCTTCCTTGGAAAAATATCTATTCAGTTCCTTTGGCCATTTTTAAATTGGGTTATGTGTGTTTTTTGTAAATATTGAATTATATGAGTTCTGTTATATATTTTGGATATTAGCCTTCTAGCAGATACATGGTTTGCAAATACTTTCTCTCATTCCATAGGTTGCCTTTTCATTTTGTTGTTTCCTATGCTGTGTCAAAACTTTTTAGTTTGATGTAGGCTTGTTTGTTTGGGTTTTTCCCCCACTTTGGTTGCCTGTGATTTTGGAGTCATATTCACAAAACCATTGCCAAGAACAATGTTAAGGAGCTTTTTTGCTATGTGTTCTTCTAGAATTATTACATTTTCAGGGCTCACATTTAATTCTTACTCCATTTTAAGTTGATTTTTATGTATGGTTTAAGATTAAGGGTTCAATTTCATTATTTTGCATGTGGACATCCAATTTTCCCAACACCATTTATTGAAGACTGTCCTTTTCCCTTTGTTTGGTCTTGACACCTTTGTCAAAGACTAGTTGGCCATATGTAGGTGAGTTTATTTCTGGGATCTCTATTCTGTTCCATTAGTCTTTGTGTCTCTTTTTATTCCAGTACCATATTATTTTAATTATTATCATAGCTTTTCAGTACACTTAAAAATCAGGTAGTATGATGCCTCCAGCCTTGTTCTTTTGCTCAAGATTGCTTTGCTCTTCATGGTACCATCAAATTTTAGAATTATTTTTCTATTTCTGTAAAGAATGCCATTGGGATTTTGGTGCAGATTACATTCATTGAATCTGTAGATCACTTTGGGTAGTATGGACATTTTAACAATACTAATTCTTCCAACCCATGCATGGGTTATCTTTCAATTTGTGTCATCTTCAATGTCTTTCATCAGTGTTTTATACTTCTCAGGGTATAGATCTTTCTCCTCTTTACATTTATTCATAAGCATTTTTATTCTTTTTGATGTTATTGTAAATGAGATTTTTAAAAGATTTTCATTAAAGAAACTCACTGTTAATTCAATATTAGTGTATAGAAACATGAGTGATTTTTGTATGCTGATTTTGTAGCCTACAACTTCACTGAATGCATTAGTTCTAACTGTTTTTTTGGTGGCGTTTTTTTGTGGCGTCTTTAGGGTTTTTTTTTTTTTTTTTTTTTACATACAGGACCATGTCATCTTCAAATTTTACTTCTTCCTTTCCAATATGGATGTCTTTTGTTTCCTTCTCTTGCCTAATTGCTCTGGCTAGGACTTCTAGCCCTCTTTGCTGAATAGAAGTGGCAAGAATGGGCATCCTTGTCTTCTGTCTGATTTTAGAGGAAAAGCTTTTAGCTGTTCACTGTCGAGTATGATGTTAGCTGCAGCCTTGTCATATGTAGCCTTTATTATGATTAGGTACATTTCTCTACCTAATTGGTTGGGAGTTTTTAATCATGAAAAGATGTTTCATGATGAAACAGATAAAAAATTGTCAATGGTGGGGAGCACTGGTTTATGTATATTATCTTGCTGCCCCGTTGGAAGATTATTAATTCTAATCATTTATCAGTCAGTTATACTGGGTTACATAAATCATTCAGTTTTTCAACATTCATAATTTATCATTTCATATTGTTTTAAAGAATGTTTTGATTAGCACTTCCTGAACAATTTTAAATAGATTTAGCACTAAATACAGTTGTCCATACTGCACCTTAGTGGGAATGTCTCTAGTTTTTCACATGTAAGAGAGACTTAACTATTTTTTTTTTGAGGCAGATAATATTTAACCTGTTAAGGAAACATTGAGGATTAAGGTTCTTATATTAAGTCAGTTACTATTATTTCCTGGCTCTTTCATTATTTAAGGTGCAACCACCACCCCATTCTGCAAAACACAGCCATATATTTCGTTAAGACAGCATTACATCAACCAGTAGGACTCTGCTCTCCACAACATGCATATCTCACAATTGGCATTCATAAAGTAAAAGAACAGGATTGAGAAGAAACTCATTACTCTTATTCTTGTCATGATCAATCCTTCCAAGTTTACTTAAGATCATTCCATAATAAATTATATTAATAGATATTTTTTAAGGAAGAAGTCCACACATTGTTCAGCTCAAGGTCATGTGTTTTTAGCTGAAATAAATCACAATACAAATGGCAAAAAGCTCTGCTTATATTGATTGATTATTTTCATTCAGAGCGTAGGAATCAAATAAGATCAATCCAAATGTACTAGAAGCAGCCCTAAGAAGCTTTCATACATTTCATGTATGGTTACCCAGGACGTAAACATCACACGTACTGTGGTTTCAGTAATTGAAGTGGCTGCTAATGTTAGGCTCCAGGTTTCCCAAGTTGCTGTTTTTTTTGTGTGTTTTTTTTTTTTTGGTCTTTCAATGATGACACACACTCATTTGGTTTCTAATACGGGACGTACTGAGTCAACAATCTTTGACTTATTTCCATAACGGTGTCATAAAGGTTACACCTGCAGCAGATTATTCCTTGATTCAGTAAAAAAATAAATTTATTTTAGTTTTAAAGTAGCTCTGAATATTTCCATTCCAAATCTGTTTCAGGATTTTAGAATTCAGACATGGTTACATAAAAAGAGAACCATAAATTGGCATGAAACTATAAATTACAGTCAAAGAAGACCTACGTTTCAAGCAAGATGAATCTGGATTTTTAAAATCTTTATGCATGCTTTTTCAGTTTTAATTCATATACACATTACCTAGAAATACAATCAATAAGTGGTTTTATGTCTCTCCTCTTTAATTCTGTGTGCAATGTTACCCTTTGCAATGGTCTTGTTAAACACTCTAGAAAATAAGAGCAGTCTAAGCTGACTTTATAAAACCTCTACCTTTGCTCGGCCCAACCCTATACCATCCCTGCTTCTATACCCCTGCCGAACACTCCCAGAAAAAAAAAAAAATGCTAATGTGAACCAGAATCACTATGCAACCTCATTTTTGCCCTCAGTGTATAAGGTAAAGGTTCTTTGTTTTCCAGATTCTCTCTGTCAGTCATGGCACGGGTTATTCCAAACACACATTGCACTGTTACCACCAATGACCCCACCACCCATCAATTTCAAAAGATAACTCTTGCTCCTACTGATCCACAAACAGTGGAAACTCATTGACAGGAAAGTCTTCACCCTCTCTCGTCGCAGGTGAGTGTTAATGCAGAGCCACAAAAGATGCACAACTAACAACTTTGTAACTATGCAAGCTCCATAACAGCGAGGAAAGGAAGTCAATGATAAAACAGTCCATTCCAACAATTCTGAGATGCACATTTCTTCAATTTTAATGTTTCTGAAATCAGAATAAAGAAGACAGGCAGTATCGTCTTACAATCACTTTCGGCCAGATGGTGGCCGTGGTAGAATTCTCAAACCCAGCACAGGTGAGAACTTGGCCCTCTGCGTACCATTCAACAAAAACTTTAAGGGCTTTGAGTTAGGAATATCAGTTGGGGCTATTGTCTGAAAACATTCCAGTGACATATTCTGATGAGACCAAGAAAATAAAACTCGAAGAATGTGTCTCAACAGCTTGTAAGTCAAGCACAGAAGGCAATCGTGAAACACTTCTTAAAAATGTCCTGCAGCCTCACCACTTTTCATGTCACAGAGGGTGGCAGTGTGGGGAAAACGAAGACGCTGATGGCTCAGCATCAAAGTGAATCAGAAGAGAAAGACAGTGGAATATTTTTTGGGAATTCTTAGTCACCTTATCGAACTCATATTTTCATTTTTTAAAGAATGTGCAACAATAACATAATCATACATGATAAAAATTTTTATCTAGCTAAGTCTAAACCAGCTTTTCCAATAGGTATAAAATAAACATGTGAAGTAACAAAAAAGCATTGTGCCCTACTTTACATGCTAACATATTTGTATTTAGCTTTCTCTCTCTCTCTGTTTCCTACCTTCTTCTTTCTCTCTCCTCTTTCTCTCTCCTCCCTTCATTTCTTCCTCTCTTCATTCTTTTCTTCCTTTCTCCCTTAGCAGTATATAAAATAACCATATGTATTAAATTCAAAGTGTCTCAGGTTTTAAGAGTTGGCAAAGATTTAAATAGTGCTAGTAATTCTGACCATTAGTCAAACGATTAGTGACAATCACAGTAAAGACTGACAATACAAATTGCAATTTTTCAGATTAATATGTTATTTAAGAAGTACATTTTGAATAACTTCAACTGGCACATCAATCAAAATAATTTTTAAAAATCATTTTGATAAATCTATTGTGCATAAAATTCAAATACCTTTAAACTTAACCCCAAATCTCAGTATCACACAATATATGCATGTAACAAGGTTGTACATGTACCCCCTGAATTTAAAAGTTGAAATTATAAAAAGGAGTAAAAGAAAAAACGTAAACTTAATGCTTCACATTTTGAATGATATAAAAACCTAAGCTGCTTCTCAACTTTATGGCTTTTGTTATATAGATGGTTATAATTATATTTAAAGTGGTTGAAAATCATTTTCTCCAAATCATCATCCAAAAGAACACTTTATTTTTATTACTAAAGCAAATTTTTATTTTTCAAAAATTAATTGCTATATTCATAATTTAATCTATTACACAAGTATTTCCTGAATACCTATATTCAAATTACAGTAAGCTTCCTCTTCAAGTTTTATAAAGATTGTGAAACTTACATTGTTACATCTTTTTAACCAAGTGAGAATAAAAAAAATTTCTTGAAAATATCTTGTATGCATCTGTGTGTGTTCCTATTGACTCATGATCCATTGCCTTCATTACATAAACCTAGTCCAAGTAACCTTTCACAGGTGAGGAAAAATATAATTGCTAGCAGGTGAGAAGCAAGAGCAAGATGAAGAAATAAATCTGTATTAATTTCCCTAATACACGTCAGAGATACTGTGACTAGCTCAGTGGCAGTGGTGCATTCTGAATCTATCTGTTGTTCTCCAGCAGATCAGTTGCAGTCAAGTCAAATTACTGACAAACAAGGAATAAACAGAATCCATTATGGGAAAGCTCTTATTTCCTGGCTTCCTGTGCTATCTGTATTGTTGTATTCCGTGGAAACTCACTAAACTGAAAAAAACTGACATCCCTCATCTTTGTCAAGGCCATAAAAACATTACAGTCAATGTCTTGAAGTCACTTAAGCCCCCTGGCTTCATGCACTCAGCTTGTAAGCTTTCCATAAACGACAGCTGATTGCTGAGGGGAGGAAGTGACAAATTAGTGAATTAAAAATTTATACTGTGCTATATGAATACATTTCCTGACAATCAGCATTACTGGCTGCTAAAATGAGTTTCAAAAAGATGTACAGACTTTGAAATTTTCAATCATAGTTTTATGTAATAATACAAATCAAGTTTTTATTTAGTTTACAAAGGACTACTGAAAAGAATTTAGAGATCAATTATGAATTAAATATTATCATAAAACAGAGCTTATAACCAGATCACATTTAGCAATCATTTGATAGTTTAATAAAAACTTTTAAAAATTCATTTCAGTCGATTGTGCTTTAATGGTAGATTATTTACTTGCAAATGTGGTTCAGCCTTTGTATTCATGGTTCCTCATCCACAGATTCAACCAACGGCAGATCAAAATTATTTGGAAAAAATTTGTAAAAATAAAACAATACAAATAATACAAGTAGAAAACAATACATTATAACAACTATTTTCATAGCACTTACATTGTATTAGGTATTGTAAGTAATATAGAGATGATTTGACGTATATAGGAGAATGTGCATAGGTTATATGCAAATACCACATCATTTTACTTAAGAAAAATGGGCATCTGTGAATTTTGGTATCTGCAGATCCTGGAACCAATCCTCCTCAAATACCAAGGGCATATACCAGTAAGACTGTATTCTTAATATAGTATATGCAATTAAAATGAATCCTCAACTGCTATGGAAGAGTAAGTTCATGTGTGGACTGTAGACTTGAAGGCATCATTCTCTTGTCTGGTGCATTATAGCTTTCAAGTGTTAGCATGCACACTGATGCAAGGACATAGAGCTGATCCATGGCTCTACATCCAGAACTAGAACAAGGAAACATGGAACAAGGACTCCTGTTGCCTGCTCAATAGACTCTCCCTACACAGGTGCAGTGGCCGCTCCATACCATCCAACATATGACACGTTAAGGCCAAATGCAACTACGATCAGGGCCACTGCTTCCTGCATTAGGGCCTCGTGTTTTAATGCTCTTTTTCTCATTGTCTCTTCAAGGACTCTCTTCAGTTGTCCAAAGCCTGAAAACAGTTGCTTCATATATTTGTCCAGTTTTGTAACTGTTTATGTCATGAGTGTACATCAGCTACCAGTAATGTCTTTATGACCAGAAGCAGAATTCCAGGCAAATACATGTTAAGAAGGGTTCTTACTGTAGTAGTAATAGTATATACTACTTTGAGGAGAATTGTAAACACTTAACAGGCTAGAATATTGGATACTTATCCTGAAGTAGTGAGAAGACAGGATGAAATCAGATTTTGAACTTCTTTAGCTGTCAATAAAGAGTCTTTATTACATTAGCAATGGAGAAACTTTAAAGAAATTTGAGCTGGTGGGATGAGCTCAGCAGTTTGTGCTTGAAGAAGTTTAATCTGGCTGAATTTATCAGGCAATAGTAATAGAATGAGATCTCCAAAGGCAGACCAGTCAAGAAGCTGCTACCTGAGGTCAAAAGGCCATGAAAAAGGATGGGGGAAGGAGAAATTTAATGAAACAATAGAAATAAGCTACTTCATGAAGGTCTACTATTGGATGAGTATGGTACGAGAAAAGTGTAAGTTAAAGTACTATCAAAAGTGTTGAGCTCGCCTGATTTAAGGAGAAAAAGAACAATCGTCAGACAGAAGGGATTTGGGAACAATATCTGACTCTGGGAACAATTACATTAATGATATCATTTTGACTGTAAGGCTGATAAGATGCTAAACGTTGAAAGATGAGATGCCCATATGGAAATGACCAGTAGATGCCTAAAAATATGGGTCTTGAGCCTCTGTAGTAGCCTCAGTTCCCCAAAAATCTGAGGATTTCAAATACATGCAGGCAATGAGTGAGTTACAGAAGGAAACAAATGGGTCATTAGTATAAAATAGAATTTGGGAGGAAAAACAAGTTGAGAAAGAGAAGATGGTGACATTGAACATGTTTCAATTATTGATAGTGGTACCCTTAAAAAATTCACATATTTAAAATATTAGTCTAGTTTGCATGTGTGTGCATGTGGGCATGCATTGCAAGTTGATATAATAACTTTAAAATGTCTTATTTCTAATGGCATAAAATTATCCAGATGACAAAGTAAAGTACACAATCTATGTAGGATCAATATAATTAAAAGTAACATTTAATTTAAAAATATTGAGAAAAATAACAAATGGAAACTTTTAAAGAAGAATGTAAGTGGGAGTTGAAAATGTGGCTTGATTTCTGAAACATGGCTACTCAGTTGCTAGATCGGAGAATTATTTGAGTAATATTTATCAAAAAACAATGAGAATACTTGCTTTTAATGAAAACAGACCTCTTTCCATTTTTGGTAGCCACAGTGAGTGGCTTTCCGTATGGCCTAACATAGATACAGCTTATCACCCACTTTAGATATGTACTTTTATAAAGCTCTCTTGTTTATATATTTTTAAAACTTTATTAATTTTGAGATAATCTAGGTTTCAGGAAAATAAATGTTGAGAAATATAAACTTTTTAAAAGAGCAGATTAAGGAAAGTCACAGACTTGAAAAAGGTGTCATTTTAAGAGATAATATAGGCGATGGATTCCACAAGACATGGTGCCTCACTTAACAAATCAGAAAACTAAGTTCCTAGAAGGTCCTATAAGTTACTTATTAAGAAAGTATTACTATTTCAGTTCTGCTACTTTTTTATTGCAAACTTTTGCAACATCTACTTACATTTCTGAACTTGTTTCTCATCTCTAGAATAAGCGATCTAAGATGTCTTCAAAGTAACACCCTAGGATCTATGTGACGAAATGGCTTTTGTGCCTTTGTCTAGCACTCCTCCCAAACCTACAGGTTCATGCTTACATCTAACTCCTTACTGTCATTAACACAGATCTTTTTAAAAAACCATCAATTTCCCAGTAACTTTCATAACAACTGCTTTATCTGGGTTTAGCTAGAAAAAGAAACAAGCAATCATCATACACGTCTATTTCTGTTCCCTAAGGGTTATTTGCTTTTTACATTTTTTTCCGATAAGCTTAATTAATTTTTCTTTTTATGCCTTTCTTGGTTTTATATATGTGACAGACTGGTACCAGTTGGTAGCCTGTTAGGGATTGAGTGGCACAGAGGAGGTGAGTGGCAGGCAAATGAGCATTACCATCCAAACTCTGCCTGCTATCAGATCAGCAGCGGCATTAGATTCTGTATTAGGGTTCTCTAGAGGGACACAATGAATAGGATACATATATATATGTATATATATATATACACACACACACATAAATACACACACACATATATACACACACACATATATATACATGTTTCTGAAACATGGATACATAGTTCATATATACATATATGCACATATTTATGTGTGTGTATATGTGTGTGTGTATATGTGTATATATATATATATAAATAGAGAGAGAGAGAGTTTATTAAGTAGTATTAATTCAAACAATCATGATCACAAGATCCCACAATAGGCCATCTGCAAGCTGAGGAGCAATGAAGCCAGTGTGAGTCCCAAAGCTGAAGAAACTGGAGTCCAATGTTTGAGGGCAGAAAGTATCCAGCACTGGAGAAAGATGTAGGCTGGCAGGCTAGGCTAGTCTAGGCTTTTCACGATTTTCTGCCTGCTTTATATTCTAGTCATGTTGGCAGCTGATAAGATGGTGTCCACCCAGATGAAGGGTGGGTCTGCCTCTCCCAGCCCACTTACTCAAATGTTCATCTCCTTCGGCAACACCCTCACAGACTCACCCAGGATCAATACCTTACATCCTTCAATCCAACCAAGTTGACACTCAGTATTAGCCATCACAGATGGATGCATAAACTCTACTGTGAACTGTGCATGCAAGAGATCTAGGTTGTGCACTCTTTATGAGATGGGACAGTTTCATCCCCAAAACATCCCCCTGCCTCCCCATCTCAAAACCCTGTCCATGGAAAAACTGTCTTCCAGAAAATTGGACCATGGTGTCAAAAAGGTTGGAGATTGCTGGTCTAAATGAAAGCTGCCAGTAAACAAACAAAGCAGACAAAATATTTCTAGTCTGTACTCGCTTAAGAAGGAGCACATGAGAGCATTATGTCAAGACCAGGATGGTATTAAGCAATGAGTTGTGAGAATGAGAAGTGAGGAAGACACCAAATGATTCCTAGCTATATTTAACATTTTTGTTTTAAGAAATGCCTCTAGTCAGGGTCTAAGGAAATGCAAGACTCCAACACAGCACCCACAAAGTCACTGCAGATGGCCGGTCATACATTTGTACTTTCTGTAAAGTGGTCATGACATCATAAAAAAAGTGTCTGCATAATTGATTTGAAATATAAGACTGATAAAAATTAGATCACCCTAATGTTCTCCACTTGTCTTTAGATTGATCTACATTAAAAAGACAATCAAATTTTCCCATTAAAGAGAAAATATTCAATCATGAAATTGAGTTTTCCATTCCTATCTGCAATCAACATTTTAATATATACAGCCTGTCAATAGGTACAGTGGAAAATAGAGTTATATAACTATTAAGGTGCTTAATGAGTAGAACAGAGATATTCCTGGAAGAAAAAGATATCTATTCCTGGAAAACAATGAGGAAAACCATTAAAATATGATGTCTTCCTAACAGCATGAATTAAAACTACATATGTGTGTATAAAATGCATGTGGTTTCAATTAACACAATAAATTCTTTTCATAATTACCATCCCCAAATACTCTATTCCAAAGCAGTATTTAGAAACCAGAGACTAATAAAGCCAAATTTTAAACTTGTAAAAACCTTAAAATGCTTTTCCAATACAAAGACTGTATAAATCAAAGATTATTATAATTAAAATAATACAGAATAGAGTCATAATTTGACCTAGGAAGAATAAGAAAATAAGTACAATAAGGTGTTTGATATGTATTATAATAATATTTAAAGATATCCTTTATAATTGTATTCATAGCTAATAGCATTAAGTAACTTATGCTTCTAAATTAGTTTATGAAATTAAATTTAATGATACTAAAAGAAATCTCATTGGCAACACTCCAAATTAGCATTTCTTAGCAAGCCAAGAAGGTAGAAACCATCTCAAGACTAGATGCTATTCCTTCTTCAAATTCCATTAGTTGCCAACATATCTCAAAGCTACAGGGAACTTAACATAAAAGTTTAGTCTAGAAATTCATTCAGACCTGAATGTCTCAGATAAAGCTGCTAATGAAAATGTTATTCCATAATAATATAAATCGGTTGCTAACCTTGATACCTTTATTCAAAACGTATCTACCAAATAATTATGTACATACTATACTGTTATCAATAGAACATTTTTTAAAAGTTCATTTCTGTGTCATACCTTGACAAACATTAAGAGTTTTCAGGGCTGACTGTATTAAGACGACTTAAAAATTAAAATACAAGCTGGGTGCGGTGGTTCACTCCTGTAATCCCAACACTTTGGGAGGCCAAGGCCAGCAGATCATGAGGTCAGGAGATCAAGACCATCCTGGCCAACATGGTGAAACCCCGTCTCTACTAAAAATACGAAAATTCCATGCTCATGGGTAGGAAGAATCAATATCGTGAAAATGGCCATACTGTCCAAGGTAATTTATAGATTCACTCAAAGGATATGAGTAGACACTTCTCAAAAGAAGATATTTATGCAGCCAAAACGCACATGAAAAAATGCCCATCATCACTGGCCATCAGAGAAATCAAATCAAAACCACAATGAGATACCATCTCACACCAGTTAGAATGGCCATCATTAAAAAGTCAGGAAACAACAGGTGCTGGAGAGGATGTGGAGAAATAGGAACACTTTTACACTGTTGGTGGGACTGTAACTAGCTTAGTTCAACCATTGTGGAAGTCAGCGTGGTGATTCCTCAGGGATCTAGAACTAGAAATACCATTTGACCCAGCCATCCCATTACTGGGTATATACCCAAAGGACTATAAATCATGCTGCTATAAAGACACATGCACACGTATGTTTATTGCGGCACTATTCACAATAGCAAAGACTTGTAACTAACCCAAATGTCCAACAACGATAGACTGGATTAAGAAAATGTGGCACATATACACCATGGAATACTATGCAGCCATAAAAAATGATGAGTTCATGTCCTTTGTAGGGACATGGATGAAGCTGGAAACCATCATTCTCAGCAAACTATTGCAAGGACAAAAAACCAAACACTGCATGTTCTCACTCATAGGTGGGTATTGAACAATGAGAACACATGGACACAGGAAGGGGAACATCACACTCTGGGGACTGTTGTGGGGTGGGGGGAGGGGAGAGGGATAGCATTAGGAGATATACCTAATGCTAAATGACGAGTTAATTGGTGCAGCACACCAACATGGCACATGGATACATATGTAACAAACCTGCATGTTGTGCACATGTACCCTAAAACTTAAAGTACAATAATAAATAAATATATAAAAAAATAAAATAACATAAAAAACATAAAATAAAATATATAACTTAAATTTTGTAACATAAACTCATGAAAGTACCAAAATAATTTATCATAGAAAAAACATTTGCTCATTTCCTAAGTTTCAGATGGCCTTCGGGTTGAGATCTTTTTCATCCAAATTATTACCTCCAACTCATGTCACTCACTATTTCCTCCATGGATACACATCAGCGAAAGCTAGAATTGATAACTCAGTCTTCCATCCTCCACAGAATGAAGTGCTCCATCAGGTCTTGATCAGGGAATGAAGTATGAAGTCCTCTTTATTGTTGGATTAAGTATATAATTGTAAAATGAAAGCAAATTAATTGCATTGTGAAATCACTGCTTAGAAGAAAGAATTCTAGTGAAAGGAATGCCTCTCCAGAATGAAAATTCATGAAATGTTAATATTTGGTGTCATGGGGTTTCCATTACTCGAGTTGCCAGCCTTCTTTTGATGGTGAGCACTAGGGTGAATTGAAATTCAATTTCCCAACCAGATTTCCTATGAATAAATAAACTCACGCTTGAGTTTACAGATAACTGGGTTAATATTTGCTACTGGTGCATAGCGCAACTCCGTTCAGAGCTTAATAGAGAAATTGTGAAGCTCTTGTACATGTAGTGAATCTGTGGGCTAGCTGGGAATCTTGCCTGTGACTCTCAGCTCCACTACTTACCAGCTATGAGATAGTGAGCAAGTTATTCCATCCAGCTGCTTCACTGAAAGAATGCAGACAGTGATACCTACATTACAGAGTTGTGGTACTGGTTTATATAAGTGGTTCTGAATAACATCTAGTTCTACCATATAGCAGGATAGTTCCTGAAAACAGAATGCCTGAACCCGTGTATAATTCTTACTACATTTTCACAACCACAATGTTATCATCTTTAGGGATTTCACTTGAGGAGAAAATAGACTAAGTGACACAAGGATTTTCTCTTGTTTCATTAGTAATTTGGTTTTATAATTCAATGCTATACAGAATATCATCTTCAAGCATGGCTACTTCCCAGGGAGTTTTCCAGAATGACAGATTTATATAATGGCTTGTATATTCAATAGAAAATATCAACTTGCTCTTCTTCTCTCTGTCATAATATTGATGTGAAACTGAGAACAAAGTGAGATGTGTATTCAGGGGCCAGTTGAATCACAGGAGAGAGAGGCAGTGAAGACCCTAACCCTTTCCTGTCTCACATTGTTTAAACACATTTGCTTTGTCCTTCCAAGTGGACCACAAGGGTTATCCTCCTGTTTCATACATATAATGTTATACTTAAGATACGACAGCAGAAATATGTAGGGGAAAACAAAATGCATCACATTTTTCCTCGATAATCATCAATCAGGAATCATATATATTATGAGCAAAGAAATATACTTTCCAAAGATCTAAGCTTGTACTAGATTTGCATGCAGTGACCATATGATTATTAAATTTTTTAATCAAGATGAATGTGTACTACAGAATGACAGCCAAGAAGGATGACATTTAAGCCCCGAACCTAACATTTAGGGGAATCAAGACATGTACACAAATTGCAACCTGAAATAAAGTCATAGCCTGTGATATGACTGCAAAGTTTGTGCACTGCCAAAAAACACCTGGAGAAAGAGGTAATTAGAGGCTGTAGTTGGACCCTTATTGAATTGTCTAAGCTATGCACCTTGGTCTAGGGCTGTGTCTTTCAGGAGGAAGAAACTTCCCAAGTCAGCAGACTTGTATCAACCCAGAGGGGAAACCAAACCTTAGAAGTCCAGAATGAAATAAATACATTAAGAATGAAACACAGATAAATGAAAGAATTATTTTCCCTTGAAAGATTGTTACACTCTTCAGAGAAGCTTTAAAGAGTTTCATAGATGGGACTGTTTCAATAGCCACATTACAAAATGTAAAACAAAGTTTCCACAGATTAAGTTGAAGGAATATGTTTGGATAAAAGTGTGCTGTAATGCGATCATAAAATGGAACTAAGTCTGCCTCATCATTGGAAGTGTTCTCTTTCTGCCACTGAGTCCTAGAGACGGAGCTTGTGCTTGGCCTGTTTCTGTAACTATGAGGGAAGGAAACCATTTGAGATTTTTAACTACTCTTTTGTAATGTAAAGTGAATGAATTCTTCTATACTTCAAATTGAGAGAATCTGATTACTTATTTTTTCTTTTTTAAAAATTATACTTTAAGTTCTGGGGCACACGTGCAGGTTTGTTAAATAGGCATACATGTGCCATGGTGGTTTACTGCACCATCAACTTGTCATCTACATTAGGTATTTCTCCTAATGCTATACTTCCCCCAGCCCCCACCCTCTGACAGGCCCCAGTGTGTGATGTTCCCCTCCCTGTGTCCATGTGTTCTCATTGTTCAATGCCCACTTAGGAGTGAGAACATGCAGTGTATGGTTTTCTGTTCTTGTGTTAGTTTACTGAGAATGATGGTTTCCAGCTTCATCCATGTCCCTACAAAGGACATGAACTCATCCTTTTTATGGCTCCATAATATTCCATGGTGTCTATGTGCCACATTTTCTTTGTCCAGTCTATCATTGATGGGCATTTGGGTTAGTTCCAAGTCTTTGCTATTGTGGACAGTGCCGCAACAAACATACGTGTGTGTGTGTCTTTATAGGAGAATGATTTATAACCCTTTGGGTATATACCCACTAATGGGACTGCTGGGTCAAATGGTATTTCTAGTTCTAGATCCTTGAGGAATTGACACACTGTCTTCCACAATGGTTGAACTAATTTACACTCTCACCAACAGTGTAAAAGTGCTCCTATTTCTCCACATCCTCTCCAGTATCTGTTGTTTCCTGACTTTTTAATGATTACCATTCTAACTGGCGTGAAATGGTATCTCATTGTGGTTTTGATTTGCATTTCTCTAATGACCAGTGATGATGAGCATTTTTTCATATGTCTGTTGGCTGCATAAAAGTCTTCTTTTGAAAAGTGTCTGTTCATATCCTTTGCTCACTTTTTGATGGAGTTCTTTCTTTACTTCTTGTAAATTTGTTTAAGTTTTTTATAGATTCTGAATATTAGCCCTTTGTCAGATGGATGGATTGCAAAAATTTTCTCCCATTCTGTAGGTTGTATGTTCACTCTGATGATAGTTTATTTTGCTGTGTGGAAGCTCTTTAGTTTAATTAGATCCCATTTTTCTATTTTGGCTTTTGTTGCCACTGCTTTTGGTGTTTTAGTCATGAAGTCTTTGACCATGCCTATGTCCAGAATGGTATTGCCTAGGTTTTCTTCTTTTTATGGTTTTAGGTCTTACCTTTAAGGCTTTAATCCATCTTGACTTAATTTTTGTATAAGGTGTAAGAAAGGGATCCAGTTCCAGCTTTCTGCATATAGCTACCGAGTTTTCCCAACACCATTTATTAAACAGGGATTCCTTTCCCCATTGCTTGATTTTGTCAGGTTTGTCAAAGATCAGATGGTTGTAGATGTGTGGTGTTATTTCTGAGGCCTCTGTTCTGTTCCATTGGTCTATATATCTGTTTTGGTACCATTACCACGCTGTTTTGGTTACTGTAGCCTTGTAATATAGTTTGAAGTCAGGTAGCATGATGCCCTAGCTTTGTTCTTTTTGCTTAGGATTGTCTTGGCTATGTGGGCTCTTTTTTAGTTCCATATGAAATTTAAAGAAGTTTTTTCCAATTCTGTGAAGAAAGTCAATGATAGCTTGATGGGGACAGCACTGAATCTACAAATTACTTTGGGCAGTATGGCCATTTTCACGATATTGATTCTTCCTATCCATGAGCATGGAATGTTTATCCATTTGTTTTGTGTCCTCTCTTATTTCTTTGAGCAGTGGTCTGTAGTTCTCCTTGAAGAGGTCCTTCATATATATCCCTTGTAAGCTGAATTCCTAGGTATTTCATTCTCTTTGCAGCAATTGTGAATGGGAGTTCACTCATGATTTGGCTCTCTGTTTGTTAATGGTGTATAGGAATGCCTGTGATTTTTGCACGTTGATTTTGTATCCTGAGACTTTGCTGAAGTTGCTTATCAACTTAAGGAGATTTGGGCTTGAGACGATGGGGTTTTCTAAATATACAATCATGTTATCTGCAGACAGGTACAATACTCTGAATTTATTTGTGTTGCCTGACTGCCTTGGCCAGAACTTCCAATACTATGTTGAACAGGAATGGTAAGAGATGACATACTTGTCTTGTGCCAGTTTTCTAAGGGAATGCTTCCAGTTTTTGACCATTCAGTATGATAGTGTCTGTCGGATTACCATAAAGAGCTCTTATTATTTTGAGATACGTTCCATCAATACCTAGTTTATTGAGAGTTTTAGTAGGAAGTGCTGTGGAATTGTGTCGAAAGCTCTCTCTGCATCTATTGAGATAATCATGTGGTTTTTGTCATTGGTTCTGTTTATGTGATGGATTATGTTTATTGATTTATGTATATTGAAGCAGCCTTGAATCCCAGGGATGAAGCCAACTTGATTGTGGTAGATAAGCTTTTTTACATGCTGCTGGATTCAGTTTGCCAGTATTTTATTGAGGATTTTTGCAGTGATGTTCATCAGGGATATTGGCCTAAAATTTTCTTTTTTTGGTGTGTCTCTGCCAGGTTTTGATATCAGGATGCTGCTGGCCTCATAAAATGAGTTAGCGAGGATTCCCTCTTTTTCTATTGTTTGGAATAGTTTCAGAAGGAATGGTACCTTCTGTTCTTTGTACCTCTGGTAGAATTCAGCTGTGAATCCATCTGGTCCTGGACTTTTTGTGATTGGTAGGCTATTAATTGCTGCCTCAATTTCAGAACTTGTTATTGGTCTGTTCAGAGATTCGTTTTCTTCCTGGTTTAGTCTCTGGAGGGTATATGGGTCCAGGAATTTATCCATTTCTTCTAGATTTTCTAGTTTATTTGCATACAGGTGTTTATAATACTATTCTCTGATGGTAGTTTGCATTTCTGTGGGATCGGTGGTGATATCCCCTTTATCATTTTTTATTGTGTCTATTTGATTCTTCTCTCTTTTCTCATTAGTCTGGCTAGTAGTCTATTTTGTTGATCTTTTTAAGAAACCAGCTGCCGGATTCATCGATTTTTTTTGAAGGGTATTTTGTGTCTCTATCTCCTTCAGTTCTTCTCTGATCTTAGTTATTTCTTGTCTTTTGCTAGCTTGTGAATTTGTTTGCTCTGGTTTCTCTAGTTCTTGTAATTGTGATGTCAGAGAGTTGATTTTAGATTTTCCCTGCTTCCTCTTGTAGGCATTTAGTGCTTTAAGTTTTCTGCTACAAACTGCTTTAAATGTGTCCCAGAGATTCCAGTACATTGTGTCTTTGTTCTCATTGGTTTCAAATAACATCTTTATTTATGCCTTCATTTCGCTATTTGCTCAGTAGTTATTCAGGAGCAGGTTGTTCAGTTTCCATGTAGTTTTGTGGTTTTGAGTGAGTTTCTTAATCCTGAGTTCTAATTTGATTGCACTGCGGTCTGAATGACAGTTTGTTATGATTTCCATCCTTTTGCATTTGCTGAGGTGTGTTTTACTTCCAATTATGTGTCAATTTTAGAATAAGTGTGATGTGGTGCTGAGAACAATGTATATTCTGTTGATTTGGGGTGGAGAGTTCTGTAGATGTTTATTAGGTCCACTTGGTGCAGAGCTGAGTTCAAGTCCTGAATATCCTTGTTAATTTTCTGTCTCATTGATCTGTCCAATATTGACAGTCGGCTGTTAAAGTCTTCCATTATTGTTGTGTGGGAGTCTAAGTCTCTTTTTAGGTCTCTAAGGACTTGCTTTACTAATCTGGGTGCTCCTGCATTGGGTGCATATATATTTAGGATAGTTAGCTCTTCTTGTCGCATTGATCCCTTTATCATTACATAATGCCCTCCTTTGTCTCCTTTGATCTTTGTGGTTTAAAGTCTGTTTTATCAGAGATAAGACTGGGATTGCAAGCTCTGCTTTCTTTTGCTTTCCATTTGGTTAGCAAATCTTCCTCCATCCCTTTATTTTGAACCTATGTGTGTCTTTCCGTATGAGGTGGCTCTCCTGAATACAGCACACAGATGGGTCTTGACTCTTTATCCAATTTGCCAGTCTGTGTCTTTAAATTGGGGGGCATTTATTTCGTTTACATTTAATGTTAATATTGTTATGCATGAATTTGATCCTGTCATTATGATATTAGCTGGTTATTTTGCCCCTTAGTTGATGAAGTTTCTTCATAGCGTCAATGGTCTTTACAATTTGGTATGTTTTTGTAGTGGTTGGTACTGGTTGTTCTTTTCCATGTTTAGTGCTTCCTTCAGGAGCTCTTGTAAGGCAGGTCTGGTGGTGACAAAATCTCTCAGCATTTGCTTGTCTGTAAAGGATTTTATTTCTCCTTTGTTTATGAAACTTAGTTTGGCTGCATATGAAATTCTGGTTTGAAAATTCTTTTCTGTAAGAATGTTGAATATTGGCCCCCACTCTCTTCTGGCTTGTAGGGTTTCTGCTGAGAGATCCACTGTTAGTCTGATGGGCTTCCCTTTGTGGGTAACCCGACCTTTCTCTCTGGCTGCCCTTAACATTTTTTCCTTCATTTCAACCTTGGTGAATCTGACAATTAGCTCTTCTTGAGGAACATCTTTGTGGTGTTCTCTGTATTTCCTGAATTTGAATGTTGGCCTGCCTTGCTAGGTTGGGAAAGTACTCCTGGAAAATATCCGGAACAGTATTTTCTGACTTGGTTCCATTATCCCTGTTTCAGGTACACCAATCAAACATAGATTTGGTCTTTTCACATAGTTTCATATTTCTTACAGGCTTTGTTCATTTCCTCTCACTCTTTTTTCTCTAATCTTGTCTTCTCACTTTATTTCATTGAATTGATCTTCAATCTCTGATATCCTTTCTTCTGCTTGATTGACTTGGCTATTGATATTTGTGTATGCTTCATGAAGTTCTCATGCTATGTTTTTCAGCTCCATCAGGTCATTTATGTTCTTCTCTAAACTGGATATTCTAGTTAGCAATTCGTCTAACCTTTATTCAAGGTTCTTAGCTTCCTTGCATTGGGTTAGAACATGCTCCTTTAGCTTGCAGGAGTTTGTTATTACCCACCTTCTGAAGCCTACTTCTGTCAGTTCATCAAACTCATTCTCCATCCAGTTTTGTTCCCTTGCTGGCGAGGAGTTGTGATCCTTTGGAGGAAAAGAGGTTTTCTGGTTTTTGGAATTTTCAGCATTTTTGCAATGGTTTTTCCCCATCTTCGTGGATTTACCTACCTTTGGTGTCTGAAGTCAGTGACCTTTGGAGGGGGTATCTGAGTGGATGTCCTTTTAGTTGATGTTGGTACTATTCCTTTCTCTTTGTTAGTTTTCCTTCTAACAGTGAATCCTCTCTGTGGCAGGTCTACTGGAGTTTGCTGGAGGTCCACTCCAGACTCTGTCTGCCTGGGTATCACCGGTGGAGGCTGCAGAACAGCAAAGATTCCTGCCTGTTCTTTCCTCTGGAAGCTTCATCCCAGAGAGGCACCTGCCAGATGCCAGCCAGAGCTGTCCTGTATGAGGTATCTGTTGGCCCCTACTAGGAGGGTCTCCCAGTCAGGATACACGGGGGTCAGGGACCTATTTGAGGAGGCAGTCTGTCCCTTATCAGAGCTCGAATGCTGTGCTGGGAGAACTGCTGCTCTCTTCAGAGCTGTCAGGCAGGGACATTTAAGTCTGCTAAAGCTGTGCCTGTAGCCACCCCTTCCCCCAGGTGCTCTGTCCCAGGGAGATGGGGGTTTTATCTATAAGTCCCTGACTGGGGCTGCTCACTTTTTTTCAGAGATGCCTTGCCCAGCAAGGAGAAATCTAGAGAGGTGGTTCCCCTTGCTGAGCTATGGGAGGCTCCACCCAGTTCAAACTTCCTGGCAGGTTTGTTTACACTGTGAGGGTAAAATCACCTATTCAAGCCTCAGCAATGGTGGACGCCCCTCCCCCAACCAAGCTGGAGTATCCCAGGTAGAGCTCAGACTGCTATGCTAGCAGCCAGAATTTCAAGCCAGTGGATCTTAGCTTGCTGGGCTCCATAGGGGTGGGACCCACCGCGCCAGGTACTGGAGGGAGTCTCCTGGTCTGCAGGTTGTGAAGACCATGGGAAAAGGGCAGTATCTGGGCCAGAGTGTTCCGTTCCTCCCAATACAGTCTCTCACAGCTTCCCTTGGCTAGAGAAGGGAAATCCCCCGACCCCTTGCACTTCCCGGGTGAAGTAACACCCCACCCTGCTTTGGCTCACCCTCCGTGAGCTGCACCCACTATCCAATCAGTCACAATGAGATGAACCAGGTACCTCAGTTGAAAATGCAGAAATCACCCACCTTCTGCAAGATCTCTCTGGGAGCTGCAGACCGGAGCTGATCTATGAAACTAATATAAAGTCCACAAACTTGTACACGTAAGGCCAAATTTCTTCTAATTTTCCAGTTTATCACTTTAATACTCATGGGTTTTACAATCAGAAAATGCAAGGCCTCTATTTTGAGAACACATCACTCTCAAATCTTTCAGAAATTCTGGAACTTACACAGTCTTTTTATATGAGATAAATCACATTTTCCCACCCAAGCAGGGAGTAGTAGAGAAGACAGAAAGTAATTGCTGTAGATTTTCACTTCCTATAGTTCTTTCTCTAAATAGTTCTCTCTCAATTAATTTATAGATATAGCTATTATTATACAGATGAATATCCAGATATAAATCCCAATATGTTATAAATGCATTTTTGTGGGTTTTTTGGTCTTTTTAATTTGTTTAGAAAATCTGCTTTAATGGTTGAGCAAAGATTTATTTGAAATTGCAGTAAATGATTATGCATAAGTTTTGGGTTTTATGAGTTAAAATTAATTTGTGACATGGTTGCTTTACATTTGGAAATTCAGTCTAATCTCTTTTTCATACTTTAAAATCTTATTCTGAAGGCTGGGTTTTATTGTTTTGTAAGTTTTGTAATGGCCTCAAGCCTAAAGCACCATAGATTTGAATTGGCATTACCATGCTGATTTATTCAATATTAGAAAGGTAGCTAATTTTTACACGAAAAGTGAAAAGGGAATTTTTGCAAGACATTTATAACTTCAGATAAAAAAGAAAAATAAACATAAAACTGATAAATAGCGTTATCTAAATGTTTGTTTGAGGCTCTATGATTGATCAGCATATGAGTGTTAAATCAGAGCCACAGAAAGAGAGAGTGAGGTGTCCAAGTGTTGGCTTAGGCGTGAGGGTTTTGATTTATTCATGTCCTCTATACCATAATTATGACTAGATTGACAAGACCTGGGTATATTCCACCTCAGTTTTAAATATGAAGCCGAATTTATTCACAGAGGTTTGGGAAACAGATAAAGTTATTACCAGCAAAAGTCCTTCTGAAATTATGGTACGTAAATGTAGTGAGTTTCTGATTCCCAAGAAACTCTACAGTGTGGTTACTCTAAGTGTTGATTCATTGAATATCTTCTGAATTCCAAATACAAGATACACCAGTAGACTTTAAAGTGAAACCATATCTACAACTTTTCCTCCTAAGAAAACAATCCATTGGCTTTCAAAATTACAGCAAGGTTAAAAGACAGTATATGAGATAAAAACATATGCCACATTCCATTATGGACTTTCTAAGCTATTTAATGAAAACAGATTTTTTTCACATATGCATATATTTTATCACTTAACTTATTAATTTTAGAGTAGTTTTAGGTTCATAGCAAAGCTAAAAGGAAGGTACTATAATTTCTCCTATACTTCCTACCCCCAGACATGTATAGCCTCCCTCATTATCAACATCCCCCACCAAAGTGGTATAACTGTTATAACTGATTAATCTACATTGATACAACATAATCACCCAGAGTCCATAGTTTACCTTAGGGTTCAGTCTTGGTATTGTGCGTTCTATGGGTTTGAAGAAATGTATAACAACACGTATAGATAAACTCATGTACATGAATTTCTGTAGCGTTAGAGTTGTTTCATTAGAAGTGAGATTGAAGAGTCAAAAGGTAAATGCATATGTAGTTTTTTTGTTTGTTTGTTTGTCTGGTTGGTTGGTTGGTTGGTTTTGAGACAGAGTCTTCCTCTGTCACCAGGCTGGAGTGCAGTGGTGAGATCTCAGTTCACTGCAACCTCTGCCCCCCGGGTTCAAGCAATTCTCCTGCCTCAGCCTCCCGAGTAGCTGGGATTACAGGCACATGCCACTATGCCCGGCTAATTGTTGCATTTTTTAAGTAGAGATGGGGTTTCACCATGCTGGCCAGGCTGGTCTCGAATTCCAGACCATGTGATCCTCCCGCCTCAGGCATATGTAGTTTTGTCAGATATTGCTATATTCTTTGCAATGGGGTTATTGCAGGTTGCATTCCCCCCAGCAGTCTCTAAAAGAAGGCAGAATTTTTGAGGTGCCTAAAATATTTATTCAAACTAAGATCATCAATGAAAGTATTCTGAAAGGGACGGAACTGAAGAAAATACAAACATTTACTCAAAAAAGTAGAAAAAAAGGCATTTGATATGCAATATTCATACTTTCAATGGGAAATAAGCCAATCAGGTTAACTAATGTATAGCAGAACAGAAACTCACTTTCCATAGCACCAGCCCAGTCCCTGTTTTAACTGTCATACCCAATTTTCAAACAGCCACTGGCACTGCCCATGGAGACTGATCTCCATGGAACCTGTGTTCTCCTGGCAAGTGCAGACAATTGGAATCCAGGTACGGATGAATGCCATTTGTCAGCAAGTGCAGTGGGAGGGAGGGAAGGCAACCACAGCCCTCAGAGAAACCAGAGTGGGGCAGTTCCTGTTCCTCACAGAACCCCATCTTCTCTCACCACCTCTGTGTAACCTGACCCCCTCCAATTTTTAACTCTTTATATTTTTGCCTTTTGCCTCTGGATTTTGCATTCACCAGTCCTTAAAATCAGAGGACCCAGAAGAGATTTTAATGTAGCAACATTTTTTTGAATGAAACACTCATAAATTTACTAAATATAAATGTTAAACTGTTACAGCATATATATATAAACTATTACATCATATATATGTGTGTGTGTATATATATGTGTGTGTATATGTGTGTGTGTGTATATATATATATATATATATATACATACATAACATTTTCAATTGCTTATATACTATTTTCCTAACTTTACTACCTTTTAGGTATAAAAACAGCTTTACAGAACAGCTTTCCTTCTGAAGAGACAACCATTATTAGGCTAGGTACTTAAGTCCACATTACAGCTTCACATTGTCTCCCTTTCTGTGTCACCCTCAACTCTGTCCCAAATACTAAAAAAAGAGGTGAGAAATTCTTAGTGTCCTGGTAGTAATTTACACGTATCATATATCTTTAGTATTGTCAATCTCGGGCTTTTAGCACCCAATTTATGGGGGCAAGGGTTAAGGAGGAGGCCAGTAGGGTGAAAGTCCATGAGTTAATATAATGAGGAAGAGCTTGCAGAAGAGATGAGCATTTATGAGTGACATAAATCTCTGAAGTTTAAGAACAGCACTTAGCATACTAAACTGTCCAAATAGTCCTTGAATGCTGACAAACGTTTTGTAAAAAGTTAAAAAAAAAAGACATACATTCTTCAGAGCTATTTTTTCAATACCTGAAAAAAATCCTGTAATCCCATATTGGTTTGTGATACATGTTATCATTCCTTCACGGAGTTTTCAACTCAAGGTCAGAAGGTTCTTGAGTCATTCCTCTTTGGTGCAGATAAGTTGTATTTTATGTTCTACTGCAGTTGTCTGCCATTCTTCTTGACTTCCAAATCTCAAGCTTAGAGCATTTCTTATGAAACCTATGACTTCCATTAATATCAAACCTGTTTCCCTTTTGTGTAAATTAATATATTACCATTAAATTATATTTAAGTTTACCAAACATTTCTCAAAATTATCTCATTCTCTTTAAAAGATAATCCAAAACTTGGTCCTCAATTAGTTTCTTCCATTGTAAGCCAATCTTTCCTTTCTGAACGGGCTTGCTTAATTGATTGTATGCTTACTTTTTGATTCTGTTAAACGAACTTAAATTTGGCCTAATTCTGCTGCTGTATGTAGTTAACTGCAACCTAACCTAGTGTGTCAACCAAGAGCAAACCAACTTAAGAGTCTATTCTTGCAATAAATATCTGTGTCTCAGCCAATCACAGTAGCCAAGCTTCAGCCAATCACAAGTTGCCAAATGATAAGATCATGTTCATATAAGGCAAATGCCTCATCACATCTTGCTCAAACAGGGCAAACACTGAGCTGTAACCAGTCAGGCTGTTTCTATACCTCCTGTGCTTTTCTGGTCTAGAAATACTATCTGCCCCTGAGTAGAGCTCCTGGAACCTCTCCTGGTTCTGAGAGCTGCCCAATTTATAAACTATTTTTGCTCAGATAAACTATGCTAAATTCGACTTGTCTGAAGTTTTCTTTCAACAGATCTGACTGGTTTTCCAGTAAGGTGATACCAGATAGACTACTATAGCGATTATGATTCCTTAGAAATGAATTAATATAAAGACTAATGTGAAGTAGAGGAACCAGCTTTAAGCAAAAATACTTAAAACTCTGATCGATAATAATGTGTTTATGAGATGTGAACAACACACGGTTATGAAACCCTTGAGTTAAAAAAGGTACACAATGAAAGCCCATGTATTCGAGTTTTGCTTTAAGTCATTCAAAAACTGTGAAAGGGAACACTACAAGTAAGTTCTATTTTGATCACAGTTGTGTGTGGTTTCCACATAAAACACCTAGATTTCATCAGTGCTTGTTCAATATCATTACCAGCGTTTCTAACAAGTGGTCCAGAATTTGTGGCAAAGGTGATGTGAATCTGATTCAGGAAGTATCAAGCCAGAACACTGCAGGAGTTCCACTCATATTGGAAACGTATTTTTGGCCTTATTTTCTACTGGGCCGAAAATATTATTCTGGTTAACATCCCATAAACAGGCAGTGAACTAACAAGTGGGTGAGAGACTTCCTTCCTGATAGCAGGAAAAATATTCACTCTACCACAGACCGTGGATGGGTACACGTGTCAGACAGAACTCTGACAATAAGCAGTTAAACATTACTTGGCATTGACAATACAAGAAAAAAAAATGTCAGAATTCCCTTAATTATCAGGAAAATAATCTAGATAGGTATTTTAGAAAACTAATGTATCAGATCAATCCACTTCCTGCCAACTGAAGTTACCTCCTACTCTGATAGAAATGTGTACTTCTTTATTATTCAAATGGTTGCAGCTTAACAAATCTGATATCTATCAGGAAGAGACTAGGTTTTCTGAAGTAGTGACTTCAGAACCCCTGACTGGCATTTTACATTAATAAAATTGGCTAGAGCTCTAGACCTGCTGAGTCAAGAGTTAAAATAAAACTCCCCAGCCAGCAATCCATCACCTAGCTAGTGCAAGCGGCCACAATGCTGACGGTAGAGTCTTTGATAGGTGTCCACTGAAATAAGGAGGATTAATGAATGCTCTGACAATCATCAGCCTTCAATAGGAAATTAAATGTTATTAAGACAAAGCCATCTAGCACTATTGATCATTGATATGAGCAGGGAACTGAGCTTAACATGAGGTGCTATGTCCATCTCACACAAATTAATCTAGCTAAAATACTGCAAACCATGCAGATCACGAACAAAATTAAGGTCAATCTTCCTTTAGTAAAGAGTAACAAACCTTATTTTAAAGCACCATATTAAGAGTATGGCAAGTTACAGATAAGTTTAAGGAAAAAAGTAAAATGTTCCGGCCTGTATACGTGAAAAATCCAGAGTACTGGAGTTTTGGGCTCATTGGCTCCAGGAACAAAGGACAGGTGTGCATATGATCTTTTGCCACCCACTCCACATCTCTTACTTCCATTTCTTTACTTGCCTCTGCTTGGTCATATTGATAGATATACTTATTTCCACATGGTGCTGGGATGGACACCGATGGATGGTTCTGGAATTATATTACTCTCAAAGGTTGCAATCCCAGAGAAGGGAAAAGACTTTTGTTTTTCAGCATCCCTTTCATTCTCATGGGGGACTCTGACTGGCCCTTCTTGAAATGACGCCCATCCAGGAACCAGTCAGTGTGATCAGGGAGATAAGATCCTAGATGGGCCAGTCATGAGGCACACCCCTATCCTGGAGAACTGAAATGAACCATCCCAATAGAATCACACAGAATGACTAGTTACCTAAAGGAAAGGGACTGCAAAAACCTGTACTACACACACATTATGTACTCAATCCATTCAGGTGGGATTTACTGAGTACCTAGTATGGGCCAGGCCTTGTGCTAAACCCTACAATGCCAGAAACATGGAGATTAAAACTGATGCTTTTATCTCTGTCAGAATTAAAGTACTGTAATTCACTGAAGTCTCAGTTTTATACCATCTTTAGGCCTGTTATGCTGGACCGTCTTATTAGCAGGTTTCTCTGAAACACAGTATGTAATAAAGTCTAGGAACTGTCGGCCAGGCTGCTTCTCACTCCCTCAGGTGTTAATAACTTTCACCACAACTCAAAGCTTTAGGGTTAGTCTTTGAATCATTGCTTCATTGGCTGCAATCAAGTGGGCTAATTTGGTGGTCCCTGTCTCTCCCGACACTCATGTGTCTCTTTACTTTCTGTACCCAAATATGTTAAAGCCTCTATCTAATTAAACATGCCAACCAACAGCATAATGGTTTGTTGAATTCAACCAAAGAGTACAATCCCACCAGTGGCTGCTAATGATATTAGTAACGTATCCTGTTGTAGGCACTCATAAAACAGGAATGACAACAACCAGCTCCCTGACCTCACAGAGGCGGCATCCCAGTGAGGGAGACGCAAACCAAACAGCTAGCAACACATTCATTTGTTATTGTGGTTATTGCGATGAACGTTCTAAAGCACAATCACAGGAGTTACAGAAGAATATAATCCAAGAACATAACTTATTCTGGGAGACTAGAGATTATGTTTCTCGAGAAAGGGACTTTAGAAGTGTAACATGAAGGAAAGTCAAGAATTAACTAGGGGACGTGGGTGGCAGGAGTGAGGGAGAATGTTCCAGACAAATGGGACATTTTAAGGAAAAACTGTGAGGTGTGAAGACCACAGGATGCTGAGAAACAGGGAGAAGGCCAGAGCAGGGAAAAGTGAGAACAGCAGGTGGATATCACCAACCCCTAAGGCAGCTCTTAGATAACGCAGGAACACAGACTTACACTAATGCTAAGGAATTGGCCCTTTATCCCTAGAGCAGCGGTTTCCACACACAACAATTATGCCCCCCACCCACACCCCCACATTTGGCACTGAATGGAGACATTTTGGTTGTCACATTGCCACAACTGTGGTGGTAGGAGTAGGGAGGGAGTGTTACTGACACATTTAGTGGAAAGAGACTAGGGCAGCTGCTAAACATCCCACCACGCACAGGACATCCCCCTACAACAAATGGAATCATGCTGGTCTGAATGGGAAGAATGCTGAGGTTGAGAAACCCTGTCTTAAAATAGCACGAGGACCTAGGAAGGTTTTCAGCAGAGAAATTACCATACTAAGATGTGTATTACATGCACTTAAAACAACCAAAATATTGTTCCTATCAGGAAAATGAATAGGAGGAGGAGAGTGAGTAGATGTGTGTGGGCTGAAAAAAGAAATAGCCCAGGAAGTCAGGACAGAAATAACAGCACAGAGCAGCAGGTGGACTACAGAGGAGGTCAGGACGAACAGAGGCAAGACATGTCATGGACAACAAACCAACAGGCTTGTTCATCACCAGCCATGGGAGCAAGGAAAGGGAAAGGCCCCAAGAACCACTCTTGCCGTTGTGGCCATTAGGTAAATAGAGCTCCACCACTCACTCACAACAGGAATGCTAGTGGGGAGAAAGCCACACACTCAGTTCTGGACATGTCGAGCTTTAGATGTCTGGGATACAGGAGGGTGGAGATCTAGAGGATGAGATGGAAGGCTGGGCAGCTGATGCCAATTTAGAGATGTCTGCCATGGCCATGAGTGATCTCAATCAGGAAGGACAGAATGAGATGCAAAGAAGATCTCCAGCTGAGCCTGGAGGAATTCTACCCCCAGTTGTGTAAGGAAGAATAAACTGGCTAAGAAAACAGAAGAATGGTAAGAGGAAAACCAAAGGAGAATAACATTTTATACTCAAGAAAAATGTATTTCAAGAAGGATGGAGTGTTCAACAGTTTCGAAGAGAGCCCAGAGATAAATGAGAACTGAACCGTGTCCACAGCTGACACTCCAGAAGTACTCGGATGAATCTAAAGGATGCAGATTAAAGTCTCCTGAACATAACAAAAGCATTCAAAGGAACATGAAGTCAAAAGCTTGTGTCTGCACTGACATGTGCCCTGACTTTTCAGGTTCCCTTTCTCTTCCTTGGTTTGTCTTCTTCAGCAGCCCTGATCTTGCTATTTATTCCACATGGCTTCTATTGTGTACGTGCTGAAGTCTCTAACCTGCTCCAGGAAAAAAAAAAATTCTCTTTCCAGTCTCAACAGGGAAGTTAATGAAGGGATAATGAATGCAATAGAAAGCATAAAGATTCATTTATTTGTATAAGCCGACAATTTTTATAACGGCACAATAATCTTGATTACAGTTATTTATCACAATGTAATTCCCACTGACCATGCCACGTTGATACATTTAATAATTTGATGTGTACTTCCTAAAACAAATTAGTTTACACCTATCAGAAAGGCTGTGCTTGCCAGCTACCTGCAAGTTTACTAATTACCTGCTTTGAAAATCTACTGACCTACCAGGAAAGGGTTACTTTTTCTCAGTAGCATTCCTGTGGTCACCATTTGAAGTCATTATCACAATATAGTAAGAAACAGACAAGCTGTCTGCACATGAGATGACTGGAACAGCATGCTGGCCTTCTGTGCACGTAAGTGCCTGCTTGCTTTTCCCCAGGTAACTGGGAGCAGCAACTGGCCTATCTGTAACGTCCTGCCATTGAGACACAGTGCAGAGTCATAGAGCATTTGAATTATCTCTGGTTTCTACAAAGAAGACATGCACCGGCCGCACACTGGTTTAACGTATCGCAGTTTCATATGCTCTTCCTAGACTCTCAGATCTTTATATGAAAGTTATTCTCTGTGCCTTAAGCCTTGGGCATTTCTATTGGGCTGGGGACAATATTTTTTAGAAACCAACAGATGGAAGCAAGATGACAGGGAAAGCCGAGGTGTTGAAAATTGCCCTTGCAGCTTAACATCCAATATTCCACAGGCCTTCCAAACACAACTTATTCAGAATCATTTGCACATTATCACAACATCCGGATAGAGTCATAAAAATGTAAAAATGTCTACTTTGGTCAGCAAATGTGTTCTAAATAAAAGAATTATACCAAATGTATACTGGAAGGATATTTCTTTGTGTAAATTTAGAGAAAAAAAGGTTCCTCCTTTCATTTCTTTCTTAACGGAGTTTTGCTATATTTATAACGATGCAACAGATTTGGAGCTACGTAAATCATAATACATTTGATGATACATGGAAGGTGAACAGTAGAAGCAGTAGAAGAGACACAGTTATTGTTCTTAATGGAAATACAGAAAATTACTGAACACCAAAAATGTACCCAGAACTGTGTGACGGGCAAGTAATACAAGGGTCCTTGCTCTTGGATGGAAACGAACACATAAGCAAACCAAGAGGCTTCTTAGATTGGCATGTGGTCTGCTGTTTCGATAGGATGAAAAACAGAAGCAACGAAATTCAAAGACCCTACCTCTGAAAATATTACAGAAATACGCAACTATGAATGAGGAGGAAAAGGTGGAGGAATTAGAATTTGCAAAGTCACTGTGTAGAAAACATAATTAAATAAAGATAATTACTAAATTTATGGGAACAGAATACATAGCCCCACAACACAATTTAAATCACATTTTCTACATCACTTATTTGCCAGTCAATGATGCATCGATTTGTAATCTCTTCTGTATTTTCTGATGGTTCAGTTTGCACTGCTAATTTATCGTGCACTTCTGGGGTTTATCCATCTAACTAGTTTCTAATGTATTTTACCCTTCACTTAGAAATCCACAGACATGTAATGGAGACTCAAGACATTTAAATATTCTTTTAAAAGCAGTGTATTAAATAGAATATTAAGCTTCCATGTCAGAATGTAAACTCCAATGAGGTGATAAAAATTTCACTGAAAGAATTTTAAGTATTCTGAGCAATGCACAGACAATTTATCAAACAGCAGCAGAAAATAAATAGGTTTCATTACTCCAAACATTTAACCTCTCTTAAGTCACGTATTTACACCTCAATTCATAGTCCATAATAAAACCATTAATAGAATACTCATGATCCAGTATAAAGACAATGATTTCTTTTTCCGAAATACAAATTAATCATTTTAAATAATCCGTAGCACAACGTAAGTTAGCGATCCTGTAACCGTTGAAGACTGTCTTTGCACTTATATGGTACTTTGCCAATAATTAGTATTCTTCATTTGTTTTCTACTGAACTGCTCTTTATAAAGTACTCAAAGAGAAAACTAATGCATGTCTTCTTAAACTTTTAAGTGAAGGCAAATATTCTCTAGAAAGTGAGTTTCTCATCTCTCTCCTTCAAAAAGCCACTTGGAATCATATAAACAAGAAATCTCTGTTGACACCCTACGGAGAAACAACATATAAAGCTGCAGGCAGCATTACCATGTCTTTCCATTATGATGACTGGCAGACTCTAGGTCAGAGCCCTGAGTCCTGGAGCACTGCCCATGTTTCATTTCCTCACTGTAACATGAAGGGTTTTGAGGAAATAAACTCTAAGCTCCCAATAGTCCTAACATGTTATGACAGTAAAAGTGCTGGGATTGCATGATTCCAGGGAAGAGAATAAAAAGGGTATAGACCTAATAATATATCATTATGATGTTGATCCACTTTTAATCAAGACAGACAGCTACTATTAGGTTTTTACACATTATTTATTTTTATTTTTTTTTTTGAGACAGAGTCTTGCTCTGTCGTCCAGGCTGGAGTGCAGTGACGCAATCTCGGCTCACTGAAAGCTCCACCTCCTAGGTTCACGCCATTCTCCTGCCTCAGCCTCCTGAGTAGCTGGGACTACAGGCGCCTGCCACCACGCCCGGCTCATTTTTTGTATATTTAGTAGAGACACGGTTTGACCGTGTTAGCCAGGATAGTCTCGATCTCCTGACCTCGTGATCCGCCCACCTCAGCCACCCAAAGTGCTGGGATTACAGGCGTGAGCCACTGCGGCCGGCCTACACATTATTTTTAATAGAAGAGAAATAGTGCCAATATTTAATGAGACATATTTTAAAGGATACTGTTCCATCGAAAAAAAAATGATTATTTTAAATTAGGGTAGAACATTCAATATACTTTTCTTTATTTTATAGCATATTTCCTTCTCCAAACTCTATTTCTTCCAATAAGATCAAGTATATTAAGTCATATATCCAGTCAGCAAGTTGGTCATGGCACAGTTAGTACATGTACTGTTCCTCCCACCTTCTTAATTCCTAACATGAGTGTGAATGAGTTTGAAGTTTGAATGCTGTAGTGCTTTTTTACTAAAGTACTCTGTTAGGTGATTTGGTGATTGTTCCTAAAGTTGCTGTGTGCTTGGTCAACCACTTTGGTAAGTCATCTCAGCTGTACTTCTCGAGGATTTTATGCAAATCGGCTCCTTCAACTGACTTAAAACAGGAAGCTTTTCTCTATTTCTGAAACTCCTTTAACTTCCTTCCTTAGAATACTTCCCACTATAGTCAAACAAGTAAGAACAAAGAGAATGGTTCAATCCTTCTTCCCTCTACCTGATAATATAATAATCATTGTCGTGAAATCATTAGGCTGATGCTTCACAGCTTATAACCTTCATCTTATTCATAGTGCAACCTAATAAAAGGGCTATTTTGTCATCTAAAATAGTGCAGTATCATCAATTCCTCATAGTTTAGTACAAGTGCATTGTTATTTTAGAAAGTAGATTATTGTAAAAAGAAAAACAGTACTATGCTGACCCTAAGACATTTTCTTTGTCCATACCTAGAGTCACAAGTTCAAATGAGAGGCAGCAGATGAAGTGTATGTGTGAAGACCCTGGGCATAAGAGCTAAGGGAGTGTTGGAGAAAAAGGTGAACACATATTCAGTCAAAACTGGTCCAAATTCTTTAAAAATGAAAGCAAAGTGTCAGCCATCATATTAACCTACAGGAAGTTCACAATCTCGCCTCTCATGAATTTCTTACAACAAATACATAATTAACTTGAGCTTTCTGGTTATTTGAGTGCCAGGTAATATTTGATTGTATGTGAACTAGGATCATAATGGCCTACTAGTTGCTACAACATAGATTTAGGGATTGAGATATAATAATTCATTCAAGTCAAACAAATTCTTCTAACTATGGCTTACTTTTCCAAACATAAGGATTATATTATTAAACTCAACCTTTTAAACTCTTAATATGGAAACTCTAAAGACTTTGCATATATCCACTGAAAATATTTTTTAAGTTAAATTCCATCAACAAATCATTCAGATGTTAACCCAATCCTACTACTATGAATTGCAATTTGATGAATACTTGCAATATTATTGACCTCTACGAAGAGTATCTCTGGTAATTCCCTCACAGTAAATCTATGTGAGAATTATTTCCCAGTCAAGAGGTCAGGAAATGAAGACCAGACGTTGTTTATTCTTAATCTTTACATCCCCTAAGAATAAGTCCCCTTAGCATTCAAATCTATTATATAAATAAGCGTAAAGATTCAAGGAAGGCCTGGCACAGTGGCTTACGCCAGTAATCCCAGCACTTTGGGAGGCAAATAGCTTTGAGCTCAGGAATTCGAGACCAGCCTGGGCAACATGGCAAAACCCCATCTCTACAAAAAATATAAAAATTAGCCGGGTATGGTGACATGTGCCTGTAGTCCCAGATACTCGGGAGGCAGAGGCTGGAGGACTGCTTGAGCTCAGGAAGTGGAGGGTGCAGTGAACCAAGATCATGCCACTGCATACCAGCCTGGGTGACAAAGTGAGACCATGTCTCAGAAAAAAAAAAAAAAAAAAAAAAAGAAAAAATATATATTTAAGGAAAAACTCATGTGAAGCACTGCACTTCGGAAAATTCTATAGAACAAAAGAGGAGGACATGGGTAACTCTGTGAGGCATTACAAGAGCCCTGCCAATGCCAGTCCACTTCATTTGCTATTAGCCATAACTGACCTTAATTTTCAGTCTTGTCCAGCAGCACTAGGAAGGCAATCAATCTTTTGTAGGAGTGAACTTTTTAGGGAAGACGTGTGCTATTAAATTATATAATAACAATGATAATACTATTTCTAGTGAATAAATTATATTTGTTTTTTATATTTGCCACATTCAAAGACCTCTCCCAGAAGTATGTGTGAGCTCCAAAAAGGGGTTCTCAGTAGTCACTACCTTAGGCTCCACATCAAAGTATAGGTCTTGCTGATGAATAGTGGAAGGAGAAGAAATGTAATAAATTTCTAAATGTGAGCACGTTAAAATATTTAACAATATACTTTATTAATGGAAGTAATGCATATATAATATTTAACATCATGTTAAATGTATTATTCTTATATATAAGTATATGTATATACAATACACATATATAATATACATATAGCATAAATATATATATACTATATATCTAATATACTATATTATACTATAAAAATATATACATACCACATATACTATATACTTACATATTATCTGTTTTAAAATATAGACAAAAATGGAAAATGTAGTTAAGAAGGTAAGAAAATGGTATTTTTCATTTCCCATCCCTCCCAGGGATGTGTCTTCAAGAACTCTGCCTCACGTGCCCTTTATATCTCCTTGTGCTATGATTCAGTCTATTTTGCCTTCCCAAAGTCTTTCACCCTCTCTCCCCATTTTCACTATAATTCACCTAGTTCAGTCCTTTGTCAATTTGTTGCCTGGACTACTCCAATAACCTCCAAACTGGCTTCCCAAACATACTGATTCTCTCCAATTTATTCTTCATGCGATTGCCGGAGTGATCTGGCTAAAACACAGGTCTGATCGTGTCATACAATCTCATCCCTGACCTTTGACATTCTTCAATGACTGTCACATGTACCCAACTGCATTGCAAAGGCAACAAGGGGCCGTGATCGTTGGCCTCCTGCCCATCTCACTGGCCTCAATTCCTTGCACTGCCTCCCACAGTCATCACAACAATCACAGTAAGCTATTTCCAGGGCCCCAGATACAGCATGTTCTCTTTCCTACCTAGATTCTAGGGTATGGATTAAGCATGTGGGTTCCAGCTGCAGTCCACCCAGATTCAAAACCTGCTGCCCCCACTTAGTCACCGAGGTGTGGGCAAGCTACTACACCTGTTGAAACTGCAGCTTCCGCTGTGATATGGAGGAGGTAGCTGGACCTAACACATGGCTTAGGTGTGATAATCATCAGGTGTATGAAAGTATGAAATCAATCCTGCAAAGTTTTCCATACAGTGCTTGGCTCATGCACAGATAATATCTGTGGGCCTCCTTTCCAGAGCTAAAAATGCACTGCACTTCACAAGAGGGGAAAAATCTCAGCCCTCATGGAGCACATGTTCCAGTGGAGACAGACATTGACAAGTATAATACATAGTGTGTTGGAAGTAAAAACTCCCATGAAGAACCTAAAGCTGGCCAGGAGTGCCATTTTCAGTAGGATGGGCAGAGAAAACATTAATGGGAAAGTGGTATTGGACCAAAGATTTGTAAGAGGTGAGAAGGTGAGCCACACAGAAATCTGAGAAAGAAACATTTCAGGCAGAGAAGACCATAAGGCAAGGACCCTGAGGTGGGGAATGTGCCTGGAGAGTTTGGAGAATAGAAAGGAGATCAATGTCTGGAACCGAATTTTGCCTAGGTGAGTGATAATGAAATCAAAGAGACAAGTGGTGGTGGAGCAGATCATAGTGGTTTGGGGGCCATTTGAAGGGTACTGGCTTTTACTCTGAGTGAAGTGGAAAAGTATATGACTGCCACTGGCTATTACTACTTATTAACGTTTCTGGGAAGTTTCAACCCAATCTTCCAAGCTGGCTCAAGAGCTTCATGTCTCTGCCCCCACAGGACACCTGAAACCTCTATTATGGCACAGCAGTCCCCCATCTGAACTCCCGGAAGACAAAGCTCAGGTATTCATCTTGGTGTCCCCAGCACTCTGTGGGTTACTCAGCAGGCAGGAATGGCTTAATTAAGAATGACTTTGAGAAGACCCCAAAAAAGTGTCCGTTCCACAGTGCACTAAATATACTCTGTATGATCCTAAAAATAGTGATAGGAAATAAGCATATGCCTTCCGCTGACATCATGTTTGAATTCTCAGCACTTTCAGCAATACGATACAGTGATGCTGGACTATTTTGCTAAGATTCTTTCACTTTACAATTTTGAAAAATTCTTGCATGGGTTATCTAAATCTGTTTCAAAAATAACCCTGTGTTTTTTAGATTTAAGTAACTCCATTTTCCAAATAAGGAAATTGAAGCCAAAAATATCAAGTGACGAGTGGAAGTCTCAGTCCTACAATTCAGAAACCCACCACCCAGAGAAGGTCCCTGATGCTTGTAAAGAATGCAAGAATGCATGGCTGCTTATGACACAGAGAGCATCCCTATTAAAACGGCTGCAGCACAGCGAGCTGAAGCAAGGCAGAACGAGGGAGAAAACAGACTGAGATAATGCAGCAGCACTTGGCAGTGAGAGGAAACAAGCAAAGCAGGGAGAATTCCATTCTGCATTCACTGATCACAGATGGAGTTGCCCTTTTGATGAATGACACAGCAAGGGCCACAAAATAAGAGCTGCTGCCAAGAGACACCAAGATGACTGGGAACGAAGAGTATTGATATCAAAGTTACTACTGGTAGTGTCTATTCTCTGCACTGCTGTTTTATTCTATTGCATTTTTGTTGGATTCTAATTCCACAGCAGCATTACTGTCTGTGATACGGAGCACAGGGCAGCTGTAGCATCAATCCAAAACTAACCAGCACTGTACCTGCACCCAGTTAAGACTCTGCATCTACTACTGATGAAGTCTTAGGCAGTCTTTTATTTTATTTTATTTTTTTACCTCTGGGATCTGGTTTCTTAATCTGCAAAAATGGGAACGACGATGTCTATTTTAAAGATTTGTTGCAGAATGAATAATGTGGTAGAGTATTAAAAATGATGAACTGTTCTATGATGGTAAAACAATTAAAATCTCTTCTCTCCACGTATATTTGTGAATTAGTTGTGTTGCCCTCAAATTAAATAATATTTTACTTTATAATCATTCTAAAATATATGTTAATTTTTCTGCCATCTAAACAATTATCAACACCTAAAAACAGAATCATACTGCATACCCATATCTTAATGTCACTTTTCAGTAAATAAATCAATTTGTGAATGCCGTTGTACAGAATATTGTCACTTACTTTTTCTCACATATACTGTATCATAGTTTCATGAAGCTAATAATCACTGTACTGCAGAAATAGTCTAATAGGTCTTTTTTATTCACCACACTGCTTCTGTATTTTATTATGATGATATTTTGACACTTGAGAAGCAAAAGTGGTGAGACAATATCTTCATAAAAAAAAAGGGATCAATTACATTGAATTACCTTGAAAACTAAAGTAATGAAAATGATTTCCTTCAACTTAATATGAGACTGCTGATCCCATCATCTCTTCCCAATAGTGCACATCGTAACACAGCACAAGTGTTAACAGCAGCATCACCACCCGTGGCCTTGAGTCTAGGACAGTAAATGAGCAACATGAACGAATCGCCATTCTTCCTCCTTCCTACACAAAACTGAAGAATACAGAGCAACAGTCAAACATCAGGGGAAATCTATCTTGTTCTTTCAAAAATAATAACCTGAGTTTATATTTTAAAAGATTATCATTTCAAGTTTGGAGACTTTCAAATTGCCTCAATTATAAAACGACTTAAATGAAAGTGACAAAGTCAAAGAAAATTGCACTGTGATGGGGAAATAAAATCAGTGCCAGGAATGCGATGGAAGAGAATAGAATCCAATGTATCCACCGACTGGTGCAGGAATTCAAAATCATGTAACTGTTGACAAATATTTAAACAGCAACACATCGGCTTAAATGTACAACTAAAAATAAAAACAAAAAAAAATCTTTCAAACAATGTTACAAACAAGAAAGCACACTTGCAAATTGTATAGTCCTCAAATGCTGCTTCATTTTTACAGTAACACAGAGAAGTGAAGCAAAATGAAAAGCATATCAGGTTCTGTAGCTCCTTCTATTCACCTACGATATTAGAGGCTCTCACTGAAGAAATCTATGCTTTCAGCAGTATACTCTTTTACAAAACAAAAAACTTGATTGCTTATAATTATTACACAAAATACTGCTGCACGCCCTTTGGGCTTAGTATGAAATTAATAACTCCATGTAGAAGGATTCACAGCATATTAACCTGAAAACATGTTGAAAATGAAAAGTGAAATTTTAGTTAACCAAATGTAACGATTGTGACCATAATGAGAGCTGCATTGTTTTGTGTTTGTTTTTGTAGTCCATCTAACAGTGAGGCTCCCCAAGATAAGAACAAAAAAATGTGAATAATGCAAATATCTTAAAAGAAATGATGGCCGGGCGCGGTGGCTCACGCCTGTAATCCCAACATTTGGGAGGCTGAGGCGGGCGGATCACGAGGTCAGGAGATCGAGACCATCCAGGCTAACACGGGGCAACCCTGCCTCTACTAAAAATACAAAAAATTAACCAGGCATGGTGGCGGGCGCCTGTAGTCCCAGCTACTCAGGAGGCTGAGGCAAGAAAATGGTGTGAACCCAGGAGGTGGAGCTTGCAGTGAGTCGAGATCACACCACTGCACTCCAGCCTGGGCAACAGAGCAAGACTCTGTATCAAAAAAAATAAAATAAAATAAAATAAAACAAAAAATAAGAAATGATATGTCTGGCTAACAGAGCATGCAAAGTGGTCTCTGGTACGTTTTGAAAATTACCATTTTCCCCAATATACAAGTACTCAACTAAGCATCAACTTTTTGAAAAATCAGTTTCATCTAAAAGATACACAGTTCAGATACAAATTATATATATTTTAAAAGAAACTTTAAACATATAATAAAGAAAAGTAAGAGGCAAGTTGGGGTGGCTCACACGTGTAATCTCTGTTACTTTGGGAGGCTGAGGTGGGAGGATTACTTCAGCTCAGGAGTTTCAGACTAGCCCTGGCAACACAGTGGTCCCCTCTCTACAAAAATATTAGTTGGATGTGGTGTTGTGCACATGCAGCTATGTGGCAGTTTGAGGTGAGAGGATCACTAGAGACCCAGGAGTTACAGGCTGCAGTAAGCTATGATTGCACCGCTGCACTTCAGTCTACGTCAAAGTGAGAACTTGTATCAAATAAAGAAAAACTTAGAAATGTTTTGGTTCCCAATTATGTAACTATATTTTTTTCATGTGCTCAGTGTTCATATTCTAAGTTAACATTTTTGTTTAACTGGTTCTATAAAATGTAAAGTTTACATAATCAACAAAAACTCTATGATTGAAACTGGTTTTAAAAAAAGTTTTCCTAATATCTAAGAAACATCATAAATCTATTTTTTTCTGAAAGACCACGCAATCATCAAAACACTATTTTGCAGCAGCTGCTCATTTAATACTTTGAAAGCATGGCTGCAATGTATTTTGTGAATTTTAATCCTGGTTAATTCTGGGCATGTAACTATTAGGGGTTTTTATTTTTTCCCTTTTATCTTACCTTCTTTCAGAAATTTCAAACAAAAATATTTTAAAAAAATAAAAGAATATGATTCCCAACTCATTATAAAAACATAAAAATCAAACTGGAAAAACATTGGTAAACAATAGCCTGTGAAAACACAAGTGGTCAGATGCACATTGAGACAGGCTGCTGTCTATGCCTGGCTTTCTTGAAATTACATTGCTTAGAATTTGTTTTATTGGTTAGGTAGCTAAACAAACCTTGGCAAGAGGATACCAGGTCTGAGGAGAGTCTGAGGATGTGGAATAGCTCAAGAGGCAGCTGGGTGTGTGATGAGAAGATAAATGCCATTAGGTGGAATTTGGAAAACTAGGTCAACATTTTATTTTATTTTATTTGAGATGGAGTATCGCTCTGTTGCCCAGGCTGGAGTGCAGTGGCACGATCTCAGTTCACTGCAACCTCCACCTCCTGGGTTCAAGTGATTCTCCTGTCTCAGCTTCCTGAGTAGCTGCAATTTCAGGTGGCTGCCGCCATGCCTGGCTAATTTTTATATTTTTAGTAGAGACGGGGTTTCACCATGTTGACCAGACTGGTCTTGTACTCCTGACCTCAAGTGATCTGCTGGCCTCGGCCTCCTAAAGTGCTGGGATTACGGGCATGGGCCACTGCACCCAGCTGGGTCAACATTTTTAAAAGACTCAGAAAGTCTCACTGAGGTGTGTGACAAAAATCTCTTCTTATCTCCCCAAAACTCTAGTAAGAATTTCTGTATTTCTTTAAAGTTTAGTCCTAAAACATATCTGGGTTTTCCATTTTCATATATTATATATATAAATTCAGAGTCCAAAAACCAAGAATGTTTTAAAAGTCACTCCAGTGTCAAACTTTGGAGTAATTTAAAAATTCCTCGTAAGGTGAAAGGGAGCATGCTCACTCTTTCCACCAGATGAGGACGTGGGAAAAAGACACCATCTACGAATCAGAAAGTGGAGCCTCTCCAGACCCTGAATATGCCAGTACCTTGATCAAAGATTTCCCAGCCCCCAGAACTCTGATAAATAAATTTCTCTTATTCATAAGCCACCCAGTTTATGTTATTTTGTTATAGCAAACCAAATGGACAGATACGCAGACTTTAGATTCAAGTCAACTTGAGTTTGAAACCTAGTTTTGGAAGATACTGAATTTCATTTTAGGGAAGTTATTAAAATTATTTGAATCACAGCTTTTTTGTTGTTTTTTTTTTTTTTCTTTAAGAAGGAGCTAGAAATACCTGTTTCAAAGTATTGTTGAAAGGATTACATGGCACACATAAAATGTCTGGAACAGGCACTTAGGAATTAACAAATCTTCAATGCAATGGAATCTCAATGAGGACAGGGCTGTTTGTGTCTTTTGATCACTGGTGTATGCCTCTTATACAGAAATGCTCCATAAATATTTGGAGAATGAGAGAATTAGGATTATCAATGATTATTTAATAATTTCCCCTAAACTTAAGTAGCAGCCTAAACACAGTACGATTGATTCTTGTTATGTGTGATACTTTTGTTCTATAAGGTCAATGATAACACTGAATTAGTGAATACTGAAGTATCACTCCTAGGAGAAATAAAGAGTTATGTTCCTGCAAGCCTTTGGTCACAATATTTTCATCAACTAATTAATGTATAATCTTGTTTTATGGGTGTTTCTATTTGAAGCTATCTTACTTTTATATATTGTTGATTCATGAATATTTAATTCATGGCCAACAGCTCTGTAACTCATGCAGAAACAAAGCTTATTGAACACATATATTTTCTCCGTAGGGCACGCTGCAGCTTTCTTGCACTTATAAACATTAGATAACCAATCAGCATTACCATTGAGGGCTATTTTAAACAATGAAATCCCTAGGAAAAAGCATGAAAATGGGCCGGGCGTGGTGGCTCACGCCTGTAATCCCAGTACTTTGGGAGGCCAAGGTGGGTGGATCACAAGGTCAGGAGATCGAGACCATCCTGGCTAACACGGTGAAACCCTGTCTCTACTTAAAAATACAAAAAATTAGCCGGGCGTGGTGGTGGGAGCCTGTAGTCCCAGCTACTCCAGAGGCTGAGGCAGGAGAATGGCATGAACCTGGGAGGCGGAGCTTGCAGTGAGCCCAGATCGCGCCACTGCACTCCAGCCTGGGCGACAGAGTGAGACTCCGTCTCGAAAAAAAAAAGAAGATGAAGAAAACAAAACCAAACTAAAATGTGGCACCAACTAGAATGTGAAAAGGACGTTTGTTTGCAGAACGAGAGCTGAAATGAGAAAGCAGAGTATCATCTTCTGAGGCCTCAGTTAGGTACATGTGTATTCATGAACAGCACATGACTGTGAATACCTTGTTTGTTAATTTGGGGGTTATAAATGCATTTTAACATACACAAGCTCACAAACATGAAATTCTCAAATACTGAGGATGGATTGTATATCCAACAGGGAATCCATGGTACTTATGTAAGGATTACACCTTCTATTTCTGCATGTCTCTCCTCTCTCCTTCTATCTCTGTTCAACACTGTCATAAATATTTCTTTTCAAGCAGTAAACACCCAATCAGTACGTGCTGAAAAGAAAAAAAATGAACATATGCTTTGAGGATTTTCATTCCAATGGAGACTAAATACACAACAGGACTCGGAACTCCAATGTTTTGTCATCTTAAATATATATGGTACAGTAGTCATCCAAAAGAACACTGTATGTAGCAGGTCATTTTTTCAAAATGTTACATACAAACTTGTGCTTTCAATGAATGCTGTTAGGGTTATAGAACAGTTAAAAGAAATGGAAATATGCTAGATGAGGTTAAGTCAATAGAAAGTAGATAGAAAACCACTAGCTTCTGTCAGGGTCTAGAGTAGGCAATAATAATAAAAAGGTCAGACCAGGAAGAGACAGGCTGGAAGAAGAGGGATCACACAAAGGAGGAAACTGGTTTGTATAGTATGTTATTAAAAATGCTGATTGTTGTCATATCTTGTCACATGGCTTATTGTTCAAGACAAGTATCTAGCAACTGGCCTGAGAGGAAATTAATACCCTATCATAATCTCTCTGATCTATTGTTCAGTGGCAAGCAATGAGGGGAAAATCTTTGTGTCTTGAGAGCTGTGTGGCTTGTGTATTGTTTGACTACTTCTCATTCCACTGAAGCTCAAGATTTGAATTATTCTCTCAGAAGCATTAAGAAGTGTAAACAGAGTGCCCTGCCACTTCTCTTTTCCTCGGTTATAATGGAATGGGTAAATAACAAGGTATTCAGAGATGTTTTCCTATTTATGTATTAAAATAATGCTTTTCTATTTCTTGAGAAAAAATGGAATATTTTTATTCCATAACAATGTCACATTCACATTTATTTCACTAATAAGAACACTATGCAGAGTTCCTTTTACTTAGCTTTGCATGAGTTTGATGTTCTTATGTTGTCTTATCATTTTAGTACTGAAGCAGGCTGATTTATAATTGTTAGGCAATAAATAAAAACAAAATCCATAATCCCTTACTCTGTCCCATTTTTATCACACTATAAACAGATGTAATATTACATACACATATATTACATATTAAAATTGTGATATTATATATAAAGTCTTACACTGTTTTTAATCACTTAACTATATAATGAATATTGTCCAGTTCCTTAGACAGTCTTCAAAAACAGTAGTTCACACTGCCTGTAATGGATGAATTATTTAAACATTTGCCACTTTTATAAATATTTGTATACTTTTTACGAATATCTATAATCTACTTTAAAATAGCATGGGTAGTGTGATATTGCCATGCAATTATTTAACTGCCGGTGAACTCTTTCTGTAAGGGGCCAGATAGTGCATATATTTGGATTTGTGAGTAATCTCATCTCTTCTCCAACTATTCAGCACTGCCATGGTAGTGCCAAAGCAGTGACGCACAATGTCACTCATAAAGGCATGAGTGTGCTGTGTTCCAATAAAACTTTATTCACAGACACTGTTTGACTTTCATCTAATTTTGAATTTCATCTAATTTTCACATGTCATATTCTTCTTCTTTTGAATTTTTTCCAACTATTTAAAACATGTGAAAAATCATTCTTAGCTCATAGGCCATAGAACAACAGGCAGCAGGTTGGAATCAGCCTTGGGCTATAGTTCGCAGACCCCTAGTTCAAGCCCCACTGCAGATTCAGTCAATTGCCCTAATGATAATCTCTTGCTCCAGGACTGGCCAACTCCCTTCCCAGTTAGAAGCACCTTTCGCCAGAGGACGGCTACCTTAAACTGTTTAGACTAATTTTATATCTGATCAAAAGCAGATATTTTTAATAATTTGCATTAGAATGAGTTTCCATGGGTGACATTAATGGCTTGCTAGCATAATGTAGATGTAAGAAATGAGTGCTCATTGTTCAAATTCATGATATTTAGAGCCAGAATTTATGCCTCTTTGGCGGTTTTCAGGTTGAGCACCTGCAGATCCTAAGGGAGGTCAGAGACACTCTGAAACCCCGACAGTAGTTACATATCAACAGGTATGAACAACTAGTATTTAGCAACTGACGTGCTGCATAATAGCTGAGAATCAGCCCCGCCTAAATGGGCTTTATCTGATTTCACAAATAGCTGGATGAAATCTTTTGTGCTCGCTTAAAGATACATTTTTGCCCTTTATAGAAAGAGCTGCTGCCCTTTCCTTAAACACCTGGGCAATATCACACTATCCATGCTATTTTAAATTACAGATATTCAGAAAAAGTATCAAAATGTTTATAATAAAGTTTTAAATGTTTAAATAATTCAGCCATTATAGGTAATGTGAACTGTTTTTGAAGATTCTTTAAGGAAATGGACAAATATCATTATGTATGTAAGTGACTAAAAATAGTGCCAGAATAAATATAT
Source organism: Symphalangus syndactylus (assembly GCF_028878055.3). NCBI lineage: Eukaryota > Metazoa > Chordata > Mammalia > Primates > Hylobatidae > Symphalangus > Symphalangus syndactylus. The sequence continues at coordinate 90,943,375 of NC_072438.2, read as the reverse complement.
AAACGCCTGCAGGCATGGTAGATTTTGGTGTAAGAATTGCTCTCATTTTCAACTGTTATATAGAGGTTGTTGGAAAGTGTGCAAGCTGCACCTAATTCTAACCATTGGAAGCTACCATTCCACGGCCCCAAAAAAAGTTGGGCCTTAACAGTATACAAAAGTTTTATCTCAATTTACAGTTCTTCAATAAAACACTTGCTGAGTTTCTTTTATGTGCCAGGCATAGATACAGACACTGTAGTGACATAAAGGCAGATATGGTCCCTGTCTTGATATTCATTGTTATGGCATAAGTGGGAATAAAAAATAAGCATTAAAATGTATTAAATATTCCTTTGTATTGTATAAGTCAGTAACAGTGTGCTATATCAATCACTAAAATAGGGATTTCCATGAGCCAGGACTGTCCCAAGGGCATGACATATATCAATCTATTCAAGACCCCAGCTTTACAAGGTGATATTATACCCACTTTTCAGATGAGGAAACTGAGGGACAGAAAGATTAAGGAATCTCTTCACATAAGACAACTTTAAAGTGGTGGCTTGGGTTTTAACCCCGGTAGTTTGAGGCCATAGTCTATGCTCTTAGTCTCTGTTCTTCATGGTTTGGTGAATGAATTTGGGGTACAAAGTGGCAGTTACTTAGGTGGGCAGTCAAGGAAGGACTTTCTTAGCAGGGATAATTTAAACTGCAGCCTAAAGGACAGGAAGGCATCAATTATGAAAAAAGGCAAACACAGCACATCTAACACCCTATGTCTGGGAGGAGATTTCTCTGTTCCTATAAGAGAAAAGAGGTTGACATGCCTAGAACCTGGGAAGCCACAGGTAGGACCTTGCTTTTATTCTAAGCTGGCAGAAAGTACGAGAGTTACAGTCAGATTTAATTTTAAAAATCAGTCTGGTTGCTGTGCAGAGATTGCATAATGGGGTTTGGGGAGACAAGAATGTAAAAGTGATACCAGCTGGGAGCCACTGAAGATCAAGAACAAAGATGGCTTAGACCAGACTAAATGCTGCAGAGAAAGAAACTGATGTAGCCCATTTATGAAACTGTTCAAAAGCTCCCAAACAATACTCCCCAACCAAACCCTCCATGAAATCTATCTGATGCTGAAGATAAATAATTGTATTTCTTGTATTAAAGCAACACATTATTATTATTATTATTATTATTATTATATTAATTATTTTGAGATGGAGTCTCGCTCTGTCGCCCAGGCTGGAATGCAGTGGCGCAATCTCGGCTCACTGAAAGCCCCACCTCCTGGGTTCAAAGGATTCTCCTGCCTCAGCCTCCCGAATAGCTGGGATTATAGGCATTCACCACCACGCCCAGCTAATTTTCGTATTTTTAGTAGAGACAGGGTTTCACCGTGTTGGCCAGGATGGTCTCGATATCCTGACCTCGGGATCCCCCTGCCTCAGCCTCCCAAGGTGCTGGGATTACAGGTATGAGCCACTGCGTCCCACCCAAAGAACACATTATTCTAATGTAAATTACACACTTCCTTTTTTATCTCCAGCTTACACCTTTCTCTCCATGAAGTGCTGGAAATAAATCAGGGACTAAATTTTCATATAAAGAATTTTTTCTCTCTTATCCAACTAAAATATATTTAATTTCATTTGAAATGTTATGAAAGCAATGGAACCAGTACCACAACAAAGTTTAAAGTCAGAACTGTCCAGTTCAATCCATTAAACAGGTGATTTATTTCTGGAAAACTAAAGCTTTAAATAATTTATAAACAAATTTGATCATTTATTCTAAATTGTAAATACGTATTATAATAATTGAAGGATAACTAATATCAATAGGCATATTTTCTGTCTTTTACTTAATGCATATTATTTTGTGCTATTATTAAAAGATTAAAAGATTACAATTTATGTATTAGTTAACTCTCTATACATATCATATATATATACACATATATCATATGTTCCCTGACACACACAGTTAGATTTAATCTATTTATACTTTTAAAAAGAGTTACTTTAAAAAAGTGTCACTACATATGTCAGTTCTATCAAATGAGTAGCTGTAGAACAGGTTTGCAACACTCAATCAGAATCATAAGCACTGGAAGGAATGGTCAGGTTTACATTTCAGAATCATTGCCTGGTTGTTAGATAGGTTGGGTCAACTCAGGATAGAGGCCAAGAGTCCACGGGGAGACAAAGTGGAGAGTGTGGAATCAGAGAAGCGTGAATGCAATGGAGGTAGGAATGGCCTATTTCTTGGGAACTGGGAGGATGACTGAGTCACCTGAGGATTCAATGAGGATGACAAAAAGAGGGAAGGATTGTGGGTGAGAGGGAAATAAGAGTATTTATGGGTGTGCGGAGTTCAATTTGCTCATGGGGCATGAGAAATTGAATAAAAAGTCTAAATGACTGAAGAGAGAAGTGGGCCAGACCTTCGCAAATTTTCAACATTTAAGTGAAAACAAGGGAGGAATAATATTCCTCGGAGATATTGTGAATTGCAGAGAAAAGGGCCGAGGTGAAAGGAATATTTAAAAGACAAGACCATAAAGAGAAGCCTCCAAAAATACTGTGGCCCAACTCTCCTTCCTTCCTCTTACTGCCATCTCTTTAAATTCTTGCCACATAAACAAACGTATCATCCAGGGGCTTCCTTTCAAAGTAAAAATATTTTCTAGAGCTTTCTAACTTGTACCTGTCCTGGAAGAACTGTTCTGTAATGAAGTTAGAAATTATAAAGTGAGCATGAAATGAGTACAATGTGCCAGGGTGTAAATTCAATCAAATCCCCAGGTGCCGTTTCCCTCTTTGGTTCAGCTTCATTCTTTTGTAGCAGAGGGAGTCAGATACTTTGTAGAAGCTCCATTTCACTGAACATTAGGCTTAGTAGAAATCATCTATATTTTGGGTTTTAAAATATGTGTGTGGGGGGCACTGTGGGTGGGTAGGTGTGTTGAACATATCAATATGTATTGAAAATTATTTTTTGATTGAAAGACTTAATCATTTGGCTGGGCACAGTGGCTCACACCTCTAATCTCAGAGCTTTGGGAGACCCAAGAGGGCAGATCATTTAAGGTCAGGAGTTAGAGACCAGCCTGGCCAACATGGTGAAACCCCCAGTTCTACTAAAATACAAGAAAAATTAGCTGGGCATGGGGGCGTGCTGTAGTCCCAACAGAGGAGGCTGAGGCAGGAGAATCGCTTGAACCCAGGAGGCAGAGGGTGCAGTGAGCCAAGATCATGCAACTGTGCTCCAGCCTGGGCGACAGAGTGAGACGCCATCTCCAAACAAACAAACAAACAACAACAAACACAAAGATTTAATTACTGAAGGTGAGTGTTCCGACCTTGAGGAGCTTACAGTTTGCTGTGGGATCAATGACTTAAAGAATCAAAGCCCTACTTGGTTGTATTCAGCATGCTGGGGGAATAAGCCATGGTGAGAATGTGCCTCGGGGTGATGCACATTTTTGAGCTCTTTTCATCGGCGCTGTGTGGTTGCATTCTCTGTCATCCTCTTGGGCTGCCATCCTTTTGTCTGTACCTATTCACTCACTGAAGCCTACGGTCAATAGAGCACTAGTTGAATAGAAGATTATTTTAGATGGAACGCTCTCAGATCTCAAGAAATTTCTGAAAAAAGTAACAGTGCCAGGTAGCTGAGGAAAAGAAGAGATAAGACCTTGACATAAGAATCTGATTGAACAACTGAACTAAAGAGAGAGAAAAGCCTTTGAAAAGCATGTGATCTACTTGAAATTTGAGAATTTGGGCTATAATATAAATCTGTCACATGGAAAGAATACTTAGGAAGTTGGTGAAGATAGAACCTGTGCTAATTCGGGGTAACTATAAAATGATTATCTTTATTTCCTGAGTAGCATCAGACATAATCAAAGGGCAGTTATTTTATCAAACAGATGCTCACTTTGGTTAAATATTCTGGGATTACCTGAGACCCATTCTGTACATAAATGTCTTTTATGATGTCTAAAGAAATTGTCAATATTCTGAAAGGAGGCTTTTAACAAAATCATGGGCCACAGGTGGAGATTTCTCCTCTTTACTTGAGGACAAAGCAGGCTTTCTGAGTATCTGTTTCTACTTCAATAAGACCTAAGTCCCCACGAGGAACTCCCCCTAGGAAAAACCTAGCACTACTCCATCAGCTAGGGACCTTGCATGCAGAGAATTCCATCGGATGTCACAGATAATGGCTGCATTTCAACCAGTCTGCTGGATACCCAGGACAAATGTGCGTGATGTATAAGTAGATTCAAAGTGAACTTAATTGGCAGCCTAATAATAATATCAAATTTAATCAATAGACATCTTTCACCAAGTAATGATACAGACCTCTCAAAGAATTTCTATACATTCAATATTTGTATTTATTCTACTTTGAGTTAAACTGCTAGAATTATGAAATACAGTATTATTAATGAGTTTTCTACATTATATACGATGAATATGTATGAGGACACAATTTTACCCACTTCATTTACTAGTCTATGTATTAAAACCCCCAAAGAACATACTTATACATACATAAGTATAAGAAAGTATAGGAAAGAATAAGAAAGAAGTATGGAATACTCCTTAATATAAGCTCCCTGTAGTATAAGTATAGCATTTCTGTTAAAAGTCTTATAAAATATATGAAGTATTTCTTATTTGTATAATTTTTATATTAGCTAGGACACAAAAATGATGCTGAGAAAATAGTTAAGGATTTTTATCACTCAAGATAGGTTGAGTTATGCTGCAGTAAAAACAACCTAAAAATCTCAGCAGCTTGAGTCAACATAAGTTTAAAGAGAACAAATTCTGCAGCGCCTTCCCACTGTGTCTATAAACTCAGCTACATAACTCATCATGGGAAGCAGGACACAAGCAAAGGCTTGGAAAGCACTCTGGCAGTTGGGTTTGTCCTCTTCCTCATGCCTCAACCATCGCTCTGAGAAAATGCCAGGTCTACTGCAGGATGAAACACAGTGCACAGAACCAGGTGGTCCCGTTGCTCCAGATCACACCTACTTGAAACCTAGAGACATACAGGCAAAATCAGCAGAATGGAGCTGAGCATCCCAGTCCTGTGAGCAAAAAAAAATGCTTCTTGTGTACCATGAGGGTTTGTGGTTGTTTGTTACATAGCATACTTGTAGCAAGGCACAGCTGATACAGCTATCAAGGTCCCAGTATCTGATTTTAGCTCTCAGTTTATTTTTCTGTTGTGATGAACATTGTTTAATTCAGTTTCAAGTCCACCTGTACATGTTAGTTTTCCCAATCTATTGCCCTATAGTTACATGGAATACATGAAGGAGGTGCTCAGACCGTTCTTGTTTTATTGTATTTCCTGCCAAAAAGATGCCACATGTTCATATTAGTTATTCCCCTTGACCAGCTCTGCTTCTCTTTCTCCACAACAATTAGTGCTTCTATCCACAATTACTACTGTCCCTCTTCTCTTTCTCCTTCTACCCAGAATTGCAAAGACAATTACAAGTCACTGACTCCAAGCCACTCTCCAGGACAAGGATTGCTACACTGGATCCTAGGGTGGAAATCTCAGAGGATAATCTTTTCTGGCTATCTGCTAATCCCTTCATATCTGGAGGGTTTCCCCTGGGTACTCTTCAAAAACACAGAGGTTGTTAGCACGGTTTAGCGCTCTATGCAGAGACTGAGCTCCGCTTTGACTGTGATGCTTTCTTCCATTTCTCCTTGCTCTAATCTCTGCAGGTGCAAACTAACCGTGACATCCTGGACCCCAAACTGGGTCAAAGAGCCAAGCTCCCTACTTAATTTGGAGGACAGGCTTAGTACCTGATCGTGTCAACTCTTTTTTTTTTTTGAGATGGAGTCTCGCTCTGTCGCCCAGGCTGGAGTGCAGTGGCGCAATCTCGGCTCACTGCAAGCTCCGCCTCCCGGGTTCACGCCATTCTCCTGCCTCAGCCTCTCCGAGTAGCTGGGACTACAGGCGCCCACCACCACGCCCAGCTAATTTTTTTGTATTTTTAGTAGAGACGGGGTTTCACCATGGTCTCGATCTCCTGACCTCATGATCCACCCGCCTCGGCTTCCCAAAGTGCTGGGATTACAAGCGTGAGCCACCGCGCCCGGCCGATCATGTCAACTCTTAACCAACATCCGCAACACTCAGATGCTTTAGTGTTACTCCCAAAACATGGCAATGGGAGAATGCCAATACAGAAAAATTCTAGGATGAAGCATTCAGGGATCACAAGGCAAATTCCTATATGATCAGGCAGGTAACACACATGAATGCAGTGGGCTGGCTGGGTTAAGAGTTGGGTAGAGTCTGCAGGCTCCATCCAAACAGGCTAAGAGCTACTCAGCTGAAGTCAATTCATTCCTAGAAGAATGGTGTTTCAATCTGTCAAATTTTCAAAAGAAATTAAAAACATATAGTTGGCAATTAATTTTTTTAAATTGAAATTGTCCCAATTAAACATATATCCAGTTTACAGATATATGTTTACACATGCTATCACGAGATAGCAACCACCATACAGGTTTGATCTATTTGGTGGATTATTCCAGCAGGAAAACAGTGTTCTTACAGCCAGGATACATGCATGGTACCTGAACCATGCTATTTACTGGAAGCAACAGGGTCTTGCCTTGCCTTTACCTGGGTTTTGCAGTCAAAATGGAACACAGAGAGTAGGGGAACACAGGCAAATCTCCATTGCTGCTGTAGAGTTACACCTTCTGCCAACAGCAAGTATAATATGTAAAAGATCTTAACTTTCTAACATTTATTCAGCAAATGCTATGTTCAAGGTACTTGTTTAGTTACCGCAGAATTTAGAGAGGAATAAAATATTGTCTCTGCCCTCAGGGAGCAGACAATTTCACAAGATTACTGTATTTAGTAAATAAACAGATGACTTTCTGTCTTTTAGGTCTCATAGAACGGATTTTAAAAAAGGGTGAATTTGAATTATTTATCTGGATATCTTGTATACCTGCCAAAGAATTCGATTTTGGAATAAAGATACAAAACATAATTTGATCAGACCCCCATATCTCTGATAAGAATCAATTAGTAACTAAAATAGTTAAGAAGGTGGCCGGACACGGTGGCTCACGCTTGTAACCCCAGCACTTTGGGAGGCCGAGGCGGGCGGATCACGAGGTCAGGAGATCGAGACCACGGTGAAACCCCGTCTCTACTAAAAATACAAAAAATTAGCCAGGCGTGGTGGCGGGCGCCTGTAGTCCCGGCTACTCGGAGAGGCTGAGGCAGGAGAATGGCATGAACCTGGGAGGCGGAGCTTGCAGTGAGCCAAGATTGCGCCACTGCACTCCAGCCTGGGTGACAGAGAGAGACTCCGTCTCAAAAAAAAAAAAAAAAAAAAAAAGAAACAAAAAAAAATAGTTAAGAAGGTGCAAAGGAATATTATCCTGGAGGAAGAAAATTAAAAGAATTATCTTTTTCTGAGGGATTCTCAAGGAATCTTAAACGAGCATATAGAGTGTCTTAACAATACGTGTACTGGAATCCTCAACTCAAAGCATCCTACAATTTTTTTCATCTTTCATTCAGAGGATAAGGAAAAGGAAAGGAAATGATTTTTGATCAAAAATGTGAACACGATGTTTTAACAGCAATGACTAGAAGACTAGATGTAGTCAAATTTATTTGAAATTAATTATCTAAGAAGCCTCAATAGTGCTCATCCCATCAATCTTGTTCGGGCCTGACCTCGGAGGACTACCTGCAAAGGTGTGAAGACAGCTCAGACTTCAGAACAATCCAATGCATGGCCTTGGCTGACATTCACTACAGGAAGACTAATTAAGAAGACTTCTCAGAATACAGATGCCTACCTAATGAGAGCTGAAGTAACACAGACCATTTTTCACTTCGGTCAAGAAACAGACGACAGAGAGTAGCAGATGGTTCACTTTAACAGAGGCCTGATGAAAATATAAGTGAGTGCCTCTCAGCTGCCACCTGGTAGAGTGTTGAAAGCACCTCAGTCACAGAGAGGGATCCTGAACCCAAGTCCTTAGCATCAGGGATACAGCTCAAGTTCCAGTTTCCAGAGGATGTTCTAGCAAACATTAGTCGAGGCCACTTAGGTTTGGAACGGACTGTGTTGGTCCTGGAGGGCTCCTCGAATGGATGCATCCTAACCTTTAACCCACAATAAGAGAAATGTACTTAAGCCCACCTCTAAATGAATTTATCTTCAGCTTGTTCCTTTGGAGGCCCTATGTCCAGCCCAATTATGATATAGCTGTCACAGTCTAGTTGTGGCTCAGAGTTAGGAAAAAGGAAAAAGCTACCTACAGAAAGCATATTTACTTGGCTCCCTTCGCTGAAACCCACTGCAATGGAGGAAAACAACATAATCACGTGTAATAAAAATGGAAAATATCTACAATACAAATGCAAACCTAGTGAAACTAAACTAAGGACATACAAAGCCAGTTTCTCTCCAGAGCTCAAGCAGAAGACAGATTTTGCTAGAATTAAATGAGAGACTCTTGAGCATCTCAGCTCAAAATGATTCATTTTCTGACAATTAAATTAGGGAAACTGTCTGAAGATAAATCCAGAAGGGAAAGAAAAAATAGCCACAAGCTTTTGAAGAGTTGACATCTGCCAATGGTGCAGGCATAAATCATCTCCAAATAGCCAACCAAATGCCTGAACAGGACAAATACCACATTGACCTTCTGCCAGGATGATCAGCTTCTCTGCCCAAAGATGTGTCTCCAACCCAAAGGATGCTACATATTGTGTATGGAGAAACAGAATGTGTCTGAGCAGTATGCCAGCCAGAATTCTTCCCCCACCCAACTCCATTCCTGAGCAAATCATGGGCCACACTTGAGAATAATTATTAGAAAGAGAAAAAGCTAACGTAATATAAGTGGAAAAAGCAAAAGGCAGATGACAGAAATAATTCAATAAACTGCAAAACAGTATATACAGCCAGATCCCTTATATGAAAATATATGTAATGTGGGCATAGAAATAAAACAATACCTGGGATGAGAGATCTGAAAATGTAAATAGTATATATCTGAGTGGTGAGAGAGAGGTTAATGTGATGCTTCTACTGTTTGCTTTATTCATATAGGAACATTTTAATTATCTTCAAATATAATTTTGAAAAAAGAGCTGAGTTGAGCTTAGCCTCTGAAGAGAGCGAACACCCCTTCAGGGAAGTGGTATAATGCTGTCAGAGTTGAACCTTGATCCTTTTTCTTCCATCCCTTTTATCTTCCCCTTGACTCTATGGTGAACCACTTTAGAGTGTCCACACCTTTATGCAGTCCTCCACATCTTGAGCGTGGATAGGACCCATGACTTGCTCCTAATCAAAAGAATATAGCACAGCGATGGGATGTCATACCTATGATTACACTCCATTATATACACATGCATTACGTGAGACTTTGTCTTGGGAACAGACTCACTCTAGAGACTCCCCTGGCTAGCTAGAGGAAGTAGCAGCTGTACTGGGAAATTCCACATGGCGAAGAATTGTGAATAATCTTTAAGGACCACAGGTAGCCTCTAAGAACTGACAGTAGCTTCCAGCCTTGAGCCAGATAGTATCCCAGGCCCTCAGACCTGGAGGTCTGAACAAATTCTGCCAACAGCCTGAGTGAACTTGGAAGCAGATTCTTTTCCAGCAGAGCCTTCAACAAAACCCAACCCAGCCAACCCTTGATTGCAGCTGTGTGAGGTTCTGAGGAGGGGGCCCAGCTAGTCTGTGCCTGGACATCTGACTCGCAGAAACTGAACTCATAAAAGTGTGCTTTTCTAGACCAAAGACAAAACAAAAGCAAAACTCTGAAACCATTTCCATTGGTGTGATCACTGAATCAAGGTGGTAAAATATGGGCCGAGCAAGGGATAGGGATGAGGCCTTCTCAACACCTGTGCTTTCCAAATATTTTTTGAAAGTCAAGTTTATTGGGGGAAATCTTACAGTCACTAAAATTTACCCTTCTTAGGTATAAAGTTTAACATGTTTTGGCAAATATATACAGGCAGGTAAGCACCACCAAATCAAGATACAGAGTGCATCATCCCGCTAAAGAGTACTCTCTTTCCCTTAGTTGTCAGCCACCTGCCCTGGCCCGCAGGCATCCACTGATAGGATTGTCTACAGTTATGTCTTTTTGTGAATATCACATCAGTAGAATCATACATAGCCTCTCGTGTCAGTCTCCTTTCACTTAACACAGCATTTCTGAGATTTGCACAAATTGTTGTGTGCATCAGTAATTAGTTTTTTTTGATGATGAACTTTCCTACCAGCAAAGTTACTAAATAAGAAAGTAAGGCTCACGCCTGTAATCCCAATACCTTGGGAGGCCGAGGCGGGCCAATCATGAGGTCAGGTGATCGAGATCATCCTGGCTAACACGGTGAAACCTCGCCTCTACTAAAAAATACAAAAAATTAACTGGCATGGTGGCAGGCGCCTGTAGTCCCAGCTACTCGGGAGGCTGAGGCAGGAGAATGGTGTGAACCCAAGAGGCGGAGCTTGCAGTGAGCAGAGATCGCGCCACTGCATTCCAGCCTGGGCTGGACAGAGCAACACTCCTTCTCAAAAAAAAAAAAAAAAACAAAGAAAGTGAGAACTAGGTGTCCCACAACTATGACTTTTGACAACATGTGACTGCAGAAACACAGCACTTCTGAGATTTGCACAAATTGTTATATGTATCAGTAATTAGTTTTTTTTTTGTTGATGAACTTTCTTACCAGGGAAGCTACTAAAATAAAAAAGTGAGAACTAGGTGTCCCATAGCCACCATGTGTGTCAAAAGTCACACACTTTTGACAAGGTGTGACTGCAGAAACAGAGCCGGTCTGCCAGTCCCATCCTCGTCTCATGCACACAGACCTAATGATTTTTCTACAGAATATACCTGTTGTCTCCATGCAGAGGCCGAACGATGACCTGCATCTCACTTCTGCCTTCTTTTTCTCATGCAAGTAATCCAAGTCAGGACCCTAAATGAAAAGTAGTCTGGGAAATATATTTTTACCTTTCCAGCCTCTGTATCCAGGAAGATACCACAGGAAAAAACTACAATAGGTGATGAGTGACAGTCCAAAATCCCCAAAACCAGGAACACAGGACACGCAAATGCCACAGTACCTACTAAATGCTAAATTTTCAACTATTTTTTAGAGTAAATCAAAATATAAATAAAAATTGTAATATTTTCTTCCTACTGTCTCTATTCTGAAAATCACTTTTGTAAGCCAATATTTTAGACACACAACAATTTGCGATTACAAAGTCTGTTTAAAAATAAAAGAAGAGGCAGGGCGTGGTGGCTCATGCTTGTAATCCCAGCACTTTGGGAGGCCGAGGCGGGCGGATCACGAGGTCAGGAGATCGAGACCACGGTGAAACCCCGTCTCTACTAAAAATACAAAAAAAATTAGCCAGGCTTGGTGGCGGACGCCTGTAGTCCCAGCTACTCAGAGAGGCTGAGGCAGGAGAATGGTGTGAACCCGGGAGGCGGAGCTTGCAGTGAGCCGAGATTGCGCCACTGCACTCCAGCCTGGGCGACAGAGCAAGACTCCGTCTCAAAAAATATAAATAAATAAAAGCAGAAAAACTTCAAAAAAGCCTGAAGGTCTTCAAACATCATCACTGCAGACAGCTCTCACTGTATGACTCTAATTAATCTCTTGGAGCCTCCATTTCTACATCTTTAAAGAGACGAAGTTAAATATTTCTAAGAACTTTCCACTCCTAAATTTCTGCATTTTGCTAATTGTAGGACATTAGCTATGATGCTAAGTGGTAACTCACATATATTCAGAAGAAATATATTGATGATTAAAAGTATGTTTTAAAGATGATTTTTTTGAGATAGGGTCTCATTCTGTCACTCAGGTTGGAGTTCAGTGGTGCGTTCTTGGCTCACTACAACCTCCCCATCCTGGGCTCAAGCAACCCTCCCACTTCAGCCTCCCAAGTAGCTGGGACTACAGATGCATGCCACCACACCTGACCATAAAGATGATTTTTTAAACTTAATAGTTAAATAGATTTATCAGTGGTAAAATATAATAATACCCATTGCAGAGTAATAAATTGTATTTAATTTTTACTATAATATATAATGTGCATCAGTTTGCTAAGGAAAAAAGCAATTAAACATTAGCAAAGGGGGCCAAGAAATCTCCTAAAGTGAAAAGCTTTAAGTAAGAAAAGATGAAACCTTTCTTTAAGGGTTTAATCGTGGTTCTCTCTAGATATTGGAGAGATCTGAGCAGTGCTAAGAATTGTAATAACACTAGAAATAAGTCTTTTATTTACAGGATACTAATCTGCTAGGATGTATGCATTTGTACAACCTGAATAACAATGTCTAAAATATACAAGTTTATTCTTCTTGCTTGGCGAGTCTGGGATTGTCTAGGGCAGACCTTCTGCAGTGTGGCTCAAGTACGATGAAGACACAGGCTCCATCATTCCGGATGCTTCCCCATCCTGGGAGTGTTGTCAACTCAGGGCCAAGAGCTCCGTTGCAGTTCCAGGCATCAGGCCACATTTAAGGCATGGTAAGCACCATAAAGTCAAGATACGGAATGTCTCATCACCCTGAAGAGTACCCTCCTTCCCTTTGTTGTCAGCCCCCTCCCCTGACCCATAGGCATCCACTGATGGGATCTGTCTATAGTTATGTCTTTGTGAATATCATATAAGTAGAATCATACATAGCCTCTTGTGTCTGTCTCCTTTCACCTAACATAGTGCCTTTGACATTCGCACAAATTGTCACATGCATCAGTAATTAGTTTTTTGTTTATGAACTTTCTTACCAGGGAAGCTACTATGATAACAAAGTGAAAACCAGGTATCCTATAAGATTGAAGAATGGCAGTGCATCGACTGTTCCCAAGAGAGCAAGAACTGTTTCAAAAAACACAGTAGGTTTCTGCTTTTATGTGTCAGAGCTATGCCTGTGACACACCTGGCTACAGAAGAGACTGGGAAGATAAAATCAGCTTTCTCACTTTTACAGCATAATCCAGAATAGGAGAAGGCACTTTCACTTGGCCAATGGGTAGTGTCTGGCCAAGATTGACAAGATGAAAGTCTTTCATAGCTGCTATTCTTTAGGAGCATTACCAGCTAGAGTTAACTCCAGGCCCAGCTACACAGCAGTGTGAATGATCTCTCATTCAATGACCACTGACTCTAGAAAAACTCTCAACTATACTGTGACATGGGTGTGTTTGCTCAAACAATAATGTAAAAGCATCTCTTCTTGGATCTGTTAAGGCACTTTTCAAAATGTCAGATAAAAGAAGATGAACTAAACTGTATTATAAAATTGTATACAATAATTCCAAACACTTTATTTTTTTCTGCTTGCTAAGAATACAGCGTGACCTGTAAAAACAACATAAAAAGTTAACAATTCTACAGAAAGCAATAAGAGCAGTGCAGAGAGGATTGCTTCCATCATTTAAAAAACGGTAGACAAAGTATTCAGAATTCTTAAAACAAATGCAAGTGACGCTGTCAGTAAGTACAAGGTTGGACTCCTTTTACTATGGAGAGATTTTGTACAGAACATTACTTTAATATTAAACTTATGTTTTCTTAGCTAAATTATCGTTTAGTGAAATTGTCCTTTAAGTACATTTTAAAAACAGAAATCATGTTGATTTAATAAAATTAAGATATTACAAAAAAACATATTTGTACATTAATAATGTAATAGTTATTTAGAAAAATGCCTTTAGTGTTCCACTTAAGATCCTTGAATGATATGTATTCTGTGATATATGGAATATAAAAACATTTTTATTATAAGAGATTAACTTAAACCCACAGAGACATTTCAACGTAGTGAGGGAGAGGAGACCGCAGATAACTCTAATACCTGTTAGAGATGACTATGCATCCCAAGAGAAGGGCAGGCAAAGGAAAGATGATTGTTCCTTCCTCGGCTTTAAGGAGCCAAGAACAATTTATTTGGATTTTCACCTACTTCCCCTTGTCTCCATCCCTAAGTCAGGTGATGGTTTAAGGAACCCTTCAGTCCGACTCGGTGCTGTGGCTCACGCCTGTAATCCCAGCACTTTGGGAGGCTGAGGTGGGTGGATCACAAGGTCAAGAGATCGAGATCATCCTGGCCAACATGGTGAAATCTGTCTCTACTAAAAATACAAAAAGTAGCTGGGCATGGTGGCATGCGCCTATAGTCCCAGCTACTCGGGAGGCTGAGGCAGAAGAATCGCTTGAACCCAGGAGGCGGAGGTTGCAGTGAGCTGAGATCACACCACTGCACTCCAGCCTGGGCCAAAGGCAAGACTCCATCTCAAAAAAAAAAAAAAAAAAAAAAGACAGAAAGAAAACTGATCTCACAGCAAAAACAGCTTGAAGAATGTCTACACTTTCTTCTTCGTTGGCTTATTAGCAGAAATCCTTGAAGGTAGATCTAGGAAACAGGAACTGATGAAAAACAAACATGAACTTTAAGGCTCTACATGTCTATTTTTTCCCTAAATGCCTCAGCCTGCTGCCTTCACAGCAGTTACAGCTGAAGTTCCAGGCAGTGCACCACTACAGTGGCATTTTCAGTGGAAGGGAGGTTAGGGCTGAGTTTGCTATGTGCATCAAAACTTTTGCTACATTTCTCTTTTATTTTTTGTCATAGCAAAACAAAATACCATGCAATCTGATCCTTTGCCTATTCAGTTTAAACATAAGAAAAACAAGTTTTAAACCTTTGTCACTCCACATCATTTGTACAGATAATACATTTAATTTCCTTCCAATGCGTTTCTTACTGACTTTAATTATCAAAGGGAAATCACTGAGATTCCCATTCTTCTTACAAATGATTGGCCTGATTTTTTTTTCTTTTTGAGAGGAAGTCTCACTCTGTCGCCCAGGCTGGCATGATCTTGGCTCACTGCAACCTCTACCTCCTGGGTTCAAGTGATTCTCCTGCCTCAGTCTCTGAAGTAGCTGGGATTACAGGCATGTGTCACCACGCCAGGCTAATTTTAGTATTTTTAGCAGAGATGGGGTTTCACCATGTCGGTCGGGCTGGTCTTGGAACTCCTGACCTCAGGTGATGTGCCCGCCTTGGCCTCCCAAAGTGCTAGAATTACAGGCATGAGCCACCGCGCCGGCCCGACTGGCCTAATTTGATAGCATTTTTTTATGTATATTTAATCGGCATAGTCCTAATTTTAACATGTAGGGCATGCTCATTGCATGCCACTTACATATAGAAATGTACATTCAGGTTTCACTATTGTCCTTTATATAAAAAATCAAGCAGATATTCTTATGCTAATGTCACACAAAAGTAATAGCTAATGGTTATTTTGTTATTACTACATGTCATGCACTGTTTTAAGCTCTTTAGATATATTAACTTTGAAATTCTTATAATTCTGCGAGATAAATACTATTATTAACTTTAACAGATAAAACTGAAGCACAGAGAGGTTAAATAATGTGACAAAATTTATTTACAACACTCCTGGTTATTGTTAAAATGAAGTATAGTTTCGTCAATGGATAACATTCACATCTTGATCATTCATACTTTGCCACATTAATAGCCACACGGCCTTAAGTATGCTAACTTATCTCATTAAGCCTCAGTTTCCTCATCTTTCAGATGGGCATGGGAATTGTATATGATTCTGGTAGGTGGGCAGATTATAAGATAATGTGTGTGAGGCATGGTGCCTGGATCACAGTAAGTCCGCAATGATAATTAGTTAACATTATTATTAGTAGGAGTTCAAACACTGACTTCTAGTCTTGGATTGGGAGGTTATAATTTTTGTAATGTTGGATAAAAGACTTAAGATCTTTGCTTTCCCAATTTCTTTGCCTGTGGAGTGAGAACTAAATGTCCCCAGCCAGCTCCATCATGTAGTGCAAGGTCAAATCAAACAATGTTTGCAGAAGCAGTCGGTAAACTGTAAAGAACTAGACACATACAAACTACTTCTTCTATTAAATCAACAGGGAGAAAAAGGCTTTGACGTTTTATTCCACAATGAATACTTCCAAAAGTTTCAGGGTCTCTGAGCCAACACAGATAAATGCTTTCATTGCATTTTTTTTAATGGCAAAGTGGTAGCTGATTTTTAAAGAGTTTTCAGAAATATTTTCAACAAAGTACCTCTCAGCACCTTTCTTAGGATACAGACCTGTCTCTCTGAAGATTCACAGTCCTTGCTTCTGTAATTATGGATGAAATGCAGTATTCCTACTAACAACACTGAGACATCAAGAAAATGCTGAAATGTTTGTACTGTTCTGTTCTTTATTCAATAAAGGGCATACAGCAGTGTTAAAATAAAAATAATTTTATAAAGACAATTTAAATAGAAATATTAGAGTACTTGTAAAGTTCAAACTCTAAATTCTCTTATTTGAAACTCATTTTTCCAATGATGCTAATGTATTCACATCTGAATTTACTGAAATCCCAGTACTTTGGGAGGCCGAGGCAGGAGGATCACAAGGTCAGCAGTTTGAGACCAGCCTGATCAACATGGTGAAACCCCGTCTCTACTAAAAATACAGGCGCATGGTGGCGTGCGCCTGTAATCCGAGCTACTCAGGAGGCTGAGGCCGGAGAATCCCTTGAGCCCGGGAGGCAGAGGCTGCAGTGAGCCAAGATTGCTCTGCGCCACTGCACTCCAGTCTGGGTGACAGAGCGAGACTTCATCTCAAATAAAAAGAAGCAAAACAAACAAAAATACTATATATATATATATAGGACAGTTTTTCTCCTAGTATTTTCATCACGAGGATAAGACTTCTGCAACAACCTGGTTAACATTAGAATATCTAAATATCAGCTCCATTTCAATACAGACAAATAAAATGTAACATAGAGCCTTAATTCTGCAAGTTTCATAGGGTACAAATTGCAATGAAATATGTGATGGATTTGAAGACTAAAATAAATGGTTTGAAACATTCATTAACACAGTCTAAACTTGCCATCTTTAGTGATCAAGGCTTCTGGACCTACTGTTCACCTGGAAGTGTGGCATAGGGCACTGGGGACAGCAGGGGGGAGGGACTCTGAGGACTCCATTCAAGTATGGCAGGTCCCTAACAAGACTGTAGCCTCAACAAGTTCAATATTAGTTTAACTGTAAATTACATTCTATATTTAACTTTGTTACACAGGGAGTATATGTTTGCTGTGAGTGATGGCTTAATTTATTTTTAAAGAGAAAGTGAAAGATATTTCTTGTGATTGTATCTGAAACATAGTGAATGAATTTGATGGAAGGAGTGCTCCTATGGAGCTAAAATTGGTAGAAAATGAAAAAAGGGAAACCCCATCAGAAACTGACTGGAGTCGGCCTTCCAGACAGAAAAATAAACATCTCAACAAATCTTTACATGTTTTTATTTTCCTAGGGATAATGACAATTTTTTTTATGACCAGCTCCATATTTTTCTAAAGATTACTGCATGAATTTCTCTCTTCCTCTCTTAATACCTTACTCTGGTAAAGTTACAGAGCATTACACTGGTTGCCTTGATTTTTTACTTCATTTATATGCATTTACAGATTAGCAGAGAAGCAAGCTCACTTACAAGGTAGGAAAATTTAGGTTTGAATGCCATTCTCACATTTAATAGTCTGTGACCCAGAATAGGTTGTGAGATCTCTCTTAGCCTCATCTTCATTTTAACTTGGGGATGATACAATCTTCCTCATATGTAAATTATAAGAATTCAGGGGCCCTGTCGTGGTGGTTCACACCTGTAATCCCAGCACTTTGGGAGGCCGAGGTGGGCGGATCACGAGATCAGGAGATCGAGACCCTCCTGGCTAACACAGTGACACCCCATCTCTACTAAAAATACAAAAAAATTAGCCGGGCGTGGTGGCAGGTGCCTGTAGTCCCAGCTACTCAGGAGGCTGAGGCAGGAGAATGGCGTGAACCCGGGAGGCGAACGGAGCTTGCAGTGAGCCGAGATCGCACCACTGCACTCCAGCCTAGGTGACAGAGTGAGATTCTGTCTCAAAAAAAAAAAAAAAAAGAAAAAGAAATCAGGAAGGTAAAGAATGAAAATGTATGTGTATTGTGATACATTATTATTAGCAATTATGTTTATTATTATCATTAAGAGAAACAACAATACTTATGTAAAAATAAAATACCTTAAGCTTTTGAGAGATAGCGTTTCTTAGAGTGAATTTTCCTTCATGGCCCTAAGTTACCAGGCAGAATGACTGGGGAAAATAAATGCCCTAATTTAATATCCAATACTCTCCGGACAAGTTTAGTTCCACAGCCAGAGCAGATGTGAATGATACTATCAAGCATGAACTCCTCATTCACTCATTTTTACACAAGAATATCACGAGAGTCTGCCAAATGCTTTACTGAAATCATGAAGCATTACATCTTCAGGTTGTTGCTGCTTTATCTGTATGGTAATCTGTTGGGGAAAAAAAATAAAGGAAAACACACAAACAAAAAACAAGGCAGTTTGTAACCATTCCTTCTTAGTGAATCCAGACGGGCACATTCTGACGAATTTTTCAATGTATTCTCCAGTAGTTGCCTTAACTGTTAACTCCAAAACCTCCTGTTAGTCAAGCCTTTTTAAGAAAGGAAAAGATCTTTTAACCATCTCCAGAAAGTTGTCCAAATAACAGATACATGTGACAAGTAGATTTACCCTTCCTACTCTTTTCTGGGAATTCAGTTCTAGGAGGCCTTGCCAGGAGTCAATATTCTGGAATGCTTCAATTCATGCATAGCTTCTTAAAGGCATCTTATAAATGTCTTAAGATAGAAATGGAAATGTTATGAGCCTGCCTATAAAGAGATGACCCATCCAGGTGCCAAATACATGATTTAGTTAGAATTCATTTGGTTGTGACAGAAGGTCAATGTGAGCTAGTTTAAACAAACAAAAAGATGAAAATGACAAAAAACGAAATTAAACAACAAAAAATAATTTATTGGAAGAATACTGGGATCTCTCACTGAATCCAAAAAGTTCAACAACCAAGCATTCTAGCTTTCTTTACAGGGCAGAAAACAAGGCCTCCAATTATCCAAACTTTCTATCATAGACAAGGAGACTTCGTTCAATACATAATAATGCTGGGATGAAAGGACTCAGAAAAATGCACTGATGTGTCCGCATCTGTTCAAGTAACCACTCTGGGGCCACCCATCCTCTACGACCAGCATGAGCATGGGGTATCTGGACTAGCCAGAGTGAGCAATTAGGGCTTGACAGCCACTCATCAGGGGTTTCCCATAGTAACTTCCGGATTCCTTTATACCAGGTCTGATGTGATACTACATCATTATCAAGTCGTAATGTTTCTTGAAAAATGTAAACCCAACAACAAAAAGAGTTGCAATTTAGTTATACACTTAACTAAATAGTTTAAATAATAAAATAAATGAGAGAAGTTAACAAAGGATAAATGTAACTTCTCATTCACTTATTTATGTGTATGTTATCAAAAAGGTCAAATTCAAGCATGTGCCCAGATAGCATTACTATGAATAAGAGAGATTATTTACTTGAGTTAAACTCTTTTAAAATTAAACGCGAGGTATTATTGCTATTGAAATATTCACATCACAGCCTTGCAACCCTTGCATCTACCTAAATATATTAAATTTCATTTACTTATTTTCTCTCTATATACAATTTCTAACAGTTGTTATTTATTTAATCATTCATTCATTCATTTAACCTAAAATTGAATCCCATCAGTTAAGAAATTGGAAAGTACTAGTCTTTTATTTATTTATTTTTGAGGTGGAGTCTTGCTCTGTCACCAAGGCTGGAGTGCAATGGCACGACCTCAGCTTACCACAACCTCCTCCACCATGTTCAAGCAATTCTCCTGCCTCAGCCTCCCAAGTAGCTGGGATTGCAGGTGCCCTCCACCATGCCCAGCTAATTTTTGTGTTTTTGTTTGTTTGTTTTTTGAGATGGAGTCTCACTCTGTCACCAGGCTTGAGTGTAGTGGCACAATCTCGGCTCACTGTAACCTCCGCCTCCTGGGTTCAAGAGATTCTCCTGCCTTAGTCTCCCGAGTAGCTGAGACTGCAGGTGTGTGCCACAATGCCCAGCTAATTTTTGTATTTTTAGTAAAGACAGGGTTTTGCTATGTTGGCCAGACTGGTCTCAAACTCCTGACCTCAGATGATCCACCTGCCTCGGCCTCCCAAAGTGCTGGGATTATGGTCATGAGCCACCATGCCCGTCCAAAAGTACTAGTCTTGATACTAGAAATTTTGTTACGAAAGTGGTTTTTTGAAAAGAAGAAAATGTGTTTCACCTTACTCACTGTATTAGTTTGTTCTCACACTGCTAATAAAGACATACCTGGCAGGGCACAGTGGCTCACACCTGTAATCCCAGCACTTTGGGAGGCTGAGGCAGGTGGATTACCTGAAGTCAAGACTTCGAGACCAGCCTGGCCAACATGTTGAAGCCCCATTTCTACTGCAAATACAAAAAAATTAGCCAGGCATGGTGGCAGGCACCTGTAATCCCAGCTACTTGGGAGGCTGAGGTGGGAGAATTGCTAGAACCCTGGGGGCAGAGGTTGCAGTGAGCTGAGATTGTGCCACTGCACTCCAGCCTGGGTGACAGAGCGAGAGACTGTGAAAAAAAAAAAAAAAAACATGTGCCTAAGACTGGGTAATTTATAAAGGAAAGAGGTTTAATGGACTCACAATTCAGCATGGCTAAGGAGGCCTCACAATCATGGCAGAAGGCAAAGGAGAAGGAAAGTCACATCTTACATGGGGGCAGGAAAAGAGAGCTTGTGCAGGGGAATTACCATTTATAAAGCCATCAGATCTCATGAGACTTATTTACTACCATGGAAACAGTGTGGGGGAAACTGCCCCCATGATTCAGTTATCTCCACCTGGCCCCACTCTTGACATGTGGGAATTATTACAATTCAAGGTGAGATTTGGGTGGGGACACAGCCAAACCACATCACTATTAACGCTATTAACACCTTCTTAAATATATTCCAACAATTTAAACAAAATAGACAACTTGATTGACTTCCATAAAATAGCCCAATGGCAATAAAACATCAAGACTCCTGAAATGAATTTCACACATTCAATTCAATCTCAGTGGTTAAGTGTGAAATTTATTACTATTGTTACTCATTATCAATTAATAAAATAATTTCAGTATTCGTATTTGTAGCTACTATGCAAAGAGCAGCTTCCCTATTCCAGGCACTACGACAGGCCCTTTCCATTGAATCCAAAAGAAGGAAGATGTCTCAAAGGGGCACAAGGGCACTTTGCACAGCATAATTCAAATAGTGGGTAATGTTCTCGAGATTTAATGAGGACTACCTAGAGTCTCCTATCCCACCTTTTGTGACAATTTCGCCTTGCCCAAGATTTCTGGAAACCCCAGAACTTCCTGTTCTACTGGTCATCTGTGGCTCTGAGTTCCCGCTTCTGTAGGAAATATCTCCTTCTTCATTCACATACAGTAACTATTCGATGCACTGACCAAGATGAGCAACACAACTTGTTCTCTTTGATTTCCCCAAAGCCTCTTCATATCAGACATTGGCAGGTGATGGGACTTGCAAATACACTTGCGATCCAGAGGATTTTAAGTCACAGCAACAAAAATGACCTGATTATCAAGAGTTCTAACACGTTTTTTTTTCTTTTTTTACAAAAAAATATAAATAAGAAAAGTAAGAGGGAAAAAAATCTACATCTTCTCCCAGAACACTGAAATGTAACATGTTGAAGTTAATCAATGAGCTCTGAAATGCCTCCTGCACTCTCTCTCCAGCATATTTATAGACTATCTCATCTAATAATCTGTCAATAAGTAAAATTCTGAAAGCTAATTTATTATTTTTTTCTCTGCCAAATATCCTCTCCTCTCTCCCAATTTCCTTAGTGACTAAAGAAACTCCAGATTCACCATTGGATTTCCTGATTTAATCCGAAGCTTGAGACTGCATATTATTTACTGCTTAATTGTCTAAGAGAGATGGCAAAGAGTAATTCATCAAGCTGATATCAACTAAGGAGCACAGATTTCCATGGGCATCCTAATAAACTAATACGTGTTTGTAAAATATGTGTTATTATATGCATACATTCCATTATAACACTGAGATCTGTCTTCATGTTATCAGATAATAAAAATCAGTTTCAGAAATGTTACATAACTAAGGCCATTCAGTAAGAAAATGCTGGAGGAATCTGAAGTAAGTCTACTGATTCCAAATGTATCACTTTTTCCATTGTGCAGAATATTAGCCCACACTCCATGGCCACTTATGAATAAACCCTTAAAACAAGATGGCATACTTCTCCTTGAGAAGCGAGTGTCGCGTAGCTTACTCTGTGTCATGGCAGAAGCCATGAAAATTTAACTTATCCTTAAAATCGATTACAGCCCAGTAGTACCGAGTGACTTTCTCCCTAATTAACAAAGATAATCAGATGTCCTACCTCAAGCCCTTACCTAGACTTGTGGTGGAGACAATGGTTTCTAACGCTACATAATATATTGTCTGTTGTTATAGATACTACATATTTACAAAGTATGGATATCTCAGACCACAGAGGAAAGATTCTTAGCAGGAACAACAACAAAACTATATCTAAATGTTGTCAAGATTAAAAAATAATTTGCAATATTTATACTTAGTGATGAAATACTAATAAGTAGATTTTACTAACTAACAAGTTATATGTCAGGATTTAACAATATCTATAATTTGGAGAAGACCTTAGTTCATTTAGTTAAATCTTCTCTCTAATTTAAGTCCCTCACAGATATTCATTCAGATTCTCCTTGCTTAATTCTAACATCTAGGACTTCACTACTTCTCTCTTTGAATTTGTGGGTAGCTCTGATATATATGATACACACACACACACACACACACACACACACACACCACAGATCCTTTCCAACTGTTTTCATATCCTAGTATCCTGTCCTAGTTTCATATGGTAGTTAGAAAAGGATAATATATTTTGAGCATGCTGTGCAAGGCAATGGATGAAGCCAGTGCAAAGAGCTTACCCAGCCACACCCCAGGCTAAAAAGAACTGCATCTCAGCACATTTACTGACAAGCGATGGTACGTCTCTGTGCTGCCACCCACTGGTCAAAAGGTCTGTCATTGATTACTGTTTGTCAGTGAATTTCCCGAAGAGACAGCAGGAACTGGCCATACCTGAGAGTACTTCCCTAAATTTGTCATTTGCTGGCATCTTTCAGAACATTTTTTCCATTAAAAAAAAGTCTACCTTATGAACACATCCTCGAGGCAGATCTGCAGTAAAACTTGCCATTGTCACTAGCAATGTAAACCCCAAACCTATTTGTTCCTTCCAAATACATAGGGCGCTACCTAAGTCTTTGAGTTATTCCTTTCAGGCTTAAAGTTCCTCAAGTTTGTAACTGAGGTTCATATCTGACACAAGACTGACACCTGCCTCTCCTAAATTTTGACCCTTTATCCTAATGCTCTTCTCAGTTGTACAACAGTTATTGAACAAAAGTTTGGTTCTTCTTTTGCATAACCATGTTTGAAGACAGCTCCTACAGCACCCCCTTCCTGTCTCACCCGACCACCCACAGTTTGCAAGCCAAACATCATTGGTTTTCCCACCTGCAACACATGTAACTTGGTTTCTATATTCTTCACAGGCGTGGGTATGCTGCCGCGACTCATATTTGGGAGCTTATTTTGTCTACAGACTAAATATATTGCTAATATTTTTAAATATAATATTTACATATTTTAAATGTGTTGTTGTTCTGCCATGGAATTTTTTTGATGTTCTTAGGCTCTGGTCTAGCAGTTCATTTCAGTGTTACCTCAGCTCACTATTCTGCCTATAGTCAAAAAAGTCAGAAAATATCAAGTATTGGCAAGGATGTGAAGAAATTGTAATCCTCATAAAATACAGGAACAGCCTGGCGGTTCTTCAGAATGTTAACCTAGTGTTGCCATGTGACCCAGCATTTCCACTCCTAGGTTTTTATTACCCAAGGGAAATAAAAACATATGTCCACACAAACTTGTACACAAATATTCATAGCAACACTATTCCCAATAGACAACAAGTGAACACAACCCAGATGGCCATCAATGAATGACTGCATAAATGAAATGAGGTATATCCATACAATGGAATATTATTTGGCAGTAAAAAGTAATGAAATCCTGATGCATGCCACAACATGAATGAAACTTGAAACATTATGATAAGCAATAGAAGCCCTTTACAAAAGACCATATATTTGTAATTCCATTTACATAAAACAATCAGAATAAGAAAATCTACAGAAGCAGAAAGTCTAACAGTGGTTTCCTGGAGTGACTGTGAATATACTGAAACCACATAAATAAGGGAACAGTATGGTATGTGAGTAAATCTCAATAAGCTGTTTTTTTTTTTTAAATTCACCGAGGCTACACAGAATGATAAGACTTAGAAGTAGAGCAAATGGTCTAACATGACTGATTTTTTACAAACGTGGAAAAAATGAGTGAATTGGTTATCTACTGCTGTGTGACAAATCACCTCAAGATTTACTGACTTGAAACTACAACCCCCATCTGCTTTGGTCCTCTGTCTCCAAATATCAATGAGGACAGATGGCCTCTGCTTCACACAGCATTAGCTGGGGCTCGGGGCTCCACTGCTGATGGCTCACTGGAAAGGCTGCTAAGTCGGTGCTGGCATCAGCCAGGAGTTCAGATGGTGCTGCGTGCCTGGAGACTGCACACCTGTCCATATGGGCCTCTTTACAAGGGTCTTGAGCATGTTCACCTCATGATGACTGGTTTCTAAGAATGAGCATCTCAGAAGAACCAGGCAGGAGATCTACTTCCCCGTAGCCCTAGTCACATGCATTCCCTTCCACCATAGTCCTAAGCCTAATTGGAATGAAGAAGAGGAAATATACAACTCATCTAATGGGACAGGATCAGATTCTCACCACAAGAAGGATGGGAGACATAGGAGACTGTGATCTAGCACTCTGAAACAAGACAACTTGCCATAGTGAGTTTTAGGCTAAGTTTATCATCACAATTCCCCTGTTTAATTCACCTTCCTGCAATCTTTATTTAGGGTCCACATTTCTAACAAAACCACCTATTTACTCACTTCCTGTGTTGATATAAAAATATATTCATATTTTACATTTTAGTGAAGTAGCTTTCAATAATAGACTGCTTTAAGACACCATTTTCACAAAGAGTTTTCTCCTAAGAAGATGCTGAAACGTAAACCTTCACATGAGCCAGGGACAGGAATAAAGCATTTGCTATAACAGTACTTAAAATTTTTCAACACAAATTCTCCTAGCATTTTCTTCTATGAATATTCTATTTCCCGTAAACTGAAGAGGAGACTGAAATTAATTGTTATACAGTTGCAGGTAAGTATGCTTTTTGTCTCTCTTGGAACCATCTACACCAATGTGCTCAAAAGGAAACGTGCTAAAATAGAAAAGTGCCAACAATAAAAGAACTACTCATATACAACACTGTGTAAGTCCATTCTCATGCTGCTATGAAGAAATACCTGAGACTGGGTAATTTATAAAGGGAAGAGGTTTAACTGACTCCCAGTTCCACAGGGCCTGGGAGGCCTCAGAAAACTTACAATCACGGTAGAAGGGGAAGCAAACATGTCCTTCTTCACATGGTGGTAGGAAGGAGAAGAATGACCAAAGGTGGAGGTGGAAAGCCCCTTATAAAACCATCAAATCTTGTGAGAACTCACTCACTATCACAGAACAGCAGGAGGGTAGTTGCCCCCATGACTCAATTACCTCCCACCAGGTCCCTCCCATGACACATGGGGATTATGGGAACCACAATTTGAGATGAGATTTCGGTGGGGACACAGCCAAACCATATCAAACACATATGACACGCCACCATTAAACATAAAGATAAATAGTAAACACAAAAAATTACTTCAAAATCTGGAAGGATTAAAACATTTTAATATGACAACATCAAGAGTTTCATCAAGCACAAATACGTGAAAAATCTCCCAAACACAAAAAGCATACAAAATAAGCACTAAAACAAATAACTGGATTTTTCTGAGACTCTGGGGAAGAGTATGCTTTCAAACAGCAGTTAAAAATCACTGAAGGAGATTCTCAGCAAATATGATAAACTTGGCATAATTGTACACAAACAAAAATAATCAAGTGTATTTGTATGTTTTTTACGTGTAAAGTTGCTGATTCATGTACTAATATGGTAGGTTTTTTTTTCCTTTTAACTAAAACAAGGCACACAGTCTAGTTTCAAAAAAGAGACAAAGACATTTTATTAATGAAGGATATAGTTGAATAAATAAACCTCATATTAAACTGAAAATGTCTCATTCCACCTGATTAAATGAGTTTCGATTGAGGTTGTTTATAGAAAATATTGCAATTTGGGGGCCTAGGATTCATCAGTCAATGGACGCATTCTGAAGCAATATGCAGGCAGCCCAAATGGAAGATCTAGACCCAATACAACCATTAAAATAAGGGAAAAAGTATATGATCAATGTAACACTGGAAATGAGACCCCTGCACCACAAAAGTAACTAAGGATTTTTACCACAATTAAGCAACACATTTACTTTTGTGCTAAAATAAAATGGAAAAAGACAGTAAGTTCATTCCTAAGTCATACTCTCAATATAAACATACTAAACACCTCCTCCGTGGCTGGCACTGCTCCAAGAGCTGGTGACACAACAGTAAGGAGGGGGGACAAGGCCCCCTCCCCATCCAATAAGCTTAGGTGAGAGTTAGAAAAATATTACAGTTATTGGGCTGGGCGTGGTGGCTCACGCCTGTAATCCCAGCACTTTGGGAGGCCGAGGCAGGCAGATCACGAGGTCAGGAGATCGAGACCATCCTGGTTAACACAGTGAAACCCTGTCTCTACTAAAGATACAAAAAATTAGCCGGGCATAGTGGCAGGCACCTGTAGTCCCAGCTGCTCGGGAGGCTGAGGCAGAAGAATGGTGTGAACACAGGAGGCGGACCTTGCAGTGAGCTGAGATCACACCACTGCACTCCAGCCTGGGCGACAGAGCAAGGCTCCATTTCAAAAAAAAAAAAGAAAGTATTACAGTTATTCAATTATTATTACTAGTAGTAAGAGTAATATGTCTATTACTGAAATGTTTCATTTATATTAAATCAGTTGACTATAGTTAACTATTGAAGAAAGGTTTTCAATGTCAGTAAACAAACCAGTAAAGCTCCTAGTATGGTAATTTCTTATCTTGGGTCTCCATAAAGACAGTTACCAAATCACTGCAGCATTATTCAAGTTGTGTTCTTGGGGGGCATTCCAGTGGAAGGATGAGGTGTTGTTTTCAATATGAGCAAAGCTCTCAAAAGTGAGAGGATTTACACTCTACTAGATTCATTTTAAGAATAAATAGCCTCTGGCTTTTGACAGGAGGTCTCTATTAGGCAATTTCAGGTCTCTGAACAGTATCTCAAGGGTGTGGTATTATTTAATAAAATAATTTAATAGAAGTGGCTTTGTTAATAGGTGGGCTGGATTCCAAGCTTATCTATTTCGGTGGAGGGTTCCTCCTCTGTTGTGGAGGTGGTGGGCATGGGTGCTGGCCAACAGGGCTACAGTGGTATTTCAAAAGTTCTGAATCAAATAAAAGACTTAAACACCTTCGGTGGATATTCCAGAGTTCTCCTTTTCAGAATGGAAGATACGGCAGTGTCAAAACTATATGTGGAATTGTTTATGATTTCCTATAAAAACTATGGAATAGTTACAGAGACTTTTAAGTAATTTTAAATTTGAACATAACTTCTTTATCATTAAACGATGTGTAACTTGCAAAAATGCATCCCCAAATGACTAAATCTATTGACTTGGGGAATGAAGCTATTTAGCAATGTCTCTCTAAATGCTGAAGATTACCTGTCAAAAGTGATTTTTTTTTTTTTTTTGCCTTATTGATATTGAGTTGTTCTTTCTCACAGTAATTAGGCAAGTGGCCCAGCTGCTTCCTGAGGCTATGAGTAGAATGTGAAAGTCAGAACTTGTCCTTAGTGAAAAAGGAGGATGCTAATCTTCACTTTTCCATGGGAGGCCACAGAGCCAGCTCATTTAGAGCCCAGGGCATGAACTTGCACGTGCCTTTTTTGATTGCAGCCCAGTGACAGCAACTTGAACATGATCGATGGGCTGCCTCAGGCATTTTTACCTGTGTCACTGATGCATGCTAGAGATAACTCCAGTCCAGGCCACTGATGCCCAGCAACAGAAATTTTCAACTAAAGTAAGAATGTGTCTAACCCACAGTATTCCCTTCCTGTCACATTTTCTCTACCGATACAATTAACTAAAAAATAAGGTATAGTAGTTCCTTAAATTATTTGTATTTAGGTTATTAGTGATTCCTTTTAAAAATACATTGTGGATCAAATTAAATATTTGCAGATCAAATTAACGTATAAATTTCCCTATTCTCTTCTCCTAGTTAAATAAGAGACTGGCAGAGAATACTAACTTGACCTTAGCAAAATCTTGGTCACAGAAAAATATTTTTCTTCAGAAAAATATTAGACAACATATTGTAGGCCTATTACTTTATCTAAATGATGAGGTTGTGTAGTGTAGTGGGGGGAAAAAGCACTGAATTTGAAGTAAAACAAAGTTTCAGTTTCTTGATCATAAAACATACTGAGCAAAATAATCATTAGAGGAAAAATACATGATTTAATTATATATCTGAGGAAGTGTTTCACATGTAGATTTTATAGAAATACATGTTTTACAAAAATATGTAAACTAAAGGAATGTATTGTCTGTTTTTTTAAAAAACATTTTTATTTTGAGATACTAGTGAACATTGTTTCCTTGCTCTAAAATAATTCCTGTGTTTTTCTTGACTATTCCTACTATATCTGGTTCCATTTCTCTGAAAAATCAACATTTTTCCCATGAGCTTCCTCTAGAATATTCTATGGGTTAATTTCTCGCTTTGTGTAAACCCTGCACAGGGCACTGACTATTTTACCCCAGGAGCCCCTGCTTTGTTGGCCTGCCAGTGGCCCTTGTCAGTAATTAATGATGACATATTTTCCAAGCGAATTTTTAAGAGTCTTGAATCTCTTTTTTTCAAACCTTTGCTACAGGCAGTGTCTGTCAAAGCAGACCCAATGATTAATGTACAAAGAAGTGTGACATGTCACTTTTTTTCATACTGAGAAAACGGAATCAATCTAAGATCAACGAAGGTAAAAATGTGAAACACAATTATATTAAATAATTCACAGTGAATCTATATCACATACTCATTAGAAACATGTTTGAAATAATATTAAATGATATGAAAAAAATACTCCTCACAGAAGGTTAAATGTACAAAGAAGGATAAAATATTTATAAAGCAAAATGAAAATTTTGTACAGATAATCTTATATTCATATACAAAGTCTGGAAGAAAATCTCCGTAAATATTTGCAGCTTTCTCTGTTTGTGGTAAATTTTCCAAAAAAAACCAATTTATTTATTTTTCCTATCTAATGTTTTAAACTTTTACACAATATGCATGAATTACACCTTTATAGTGGAAAATTCATAAAAATTACTAAAACACCACATTTTACATATTCAGTATGATTTTACATATGAATATTTAACAATGAGTTGTAGTAATAAATATGACAGAGGCATTAGAAGCACTATATTGTCATATTACAAAACCCCACATACTAAAAGCTTATTTTCTAATCTAGCATATAACACCCTAGTCTCTTTTTTTTCCCATGATAGCTCCAGTGCTCTGTAAACCCAACAACTAATACTATTAAATAGAACAGAGCATAAAACAATCAAATGAGTTAATTCTTGGAATGGAGTTTGGAATTATCAAAAGGACAGATAGGTATATAAGTGTCCTGAGGAGAGTTATAAGCTGAAACTAAGGAAAATATTAAGTTTCAGGGGGAAAATCAAAATAACTTACAGTAACTAACAGAATACACATAACAGAGCATCAGGAAGCAGGGGTGGAGAGACAGAGATGATCTATGTAGAGTTCTAGAATTATTCATCCATAACTGGAAGTCCCAGCATACATTCCCAAGACTTGAATAAGTAGTTTATGATTCGTTTCTCCTTGATTTATAATTTATCATTTTTCTGATGCACAGGGTTAACAAGTAAACAAATACACTTCAAATGCAGGTGGTCCCATCAACCTCATGCTACCTGAGCATCCCTTTCCTTCATACATGAACTTCATAACTTTACATACACGCTCATTTTCTTTCTTTACCCTCCTGGAAGTCTAAACACCCCATCTGGTCAATCTATCTACAATCCTTCCGTACTGTACATATAAAACTCACAAGGCTTTCTGATCCTTGCTCCCCCTTCCTTGTTATAAACCATATCATGTGTCATGACCCAGTTCTACAGACTCCTAGCTTGCACCTTTATCTCTCAATTCACCGCTTGAAACAGATGATCACTATTCCTAATACAGCTGAGTTTCTGCAATAAAAATTAAAGGAAATTCATGCTTTTTTTTTTTCATTTCTAATCCACCCTGGCTTGAAACAAGAAACAAAAATTCAGCAATCATGTAATTTTCATTTAAATTTTGATATGTTGAGAAAGTTCAACTGGTAGCACTATGCTATGGATAATTCTTCCCTTCTCTGACTAAACGAATATAAACTTCACTGGTCTTTGCAGATAATCCTCTATCTTCTTGACCTTTCGTAAGGTGTTATAACTTCTGCTTTTTCTTGGATGATAATTTTGTCATTAATTTTATAAAATGCTTTCCCAAAATACCATCTGAAATTTGATTAATAGTTATAGGTCATTTCCCTAACAACACATTGTGTTATCAGAAATTATTGTTGCACATGATAGTAACACTAATAATGCTGAAAGATTTAGCAATGATATGTGGCACTGGAAGAAAACTAATTAAGCGAGTTAATGAACTTCTTCCAAGTAGTACTCTTGTTATATATAGAGGTAAGTTACTTTTGAAATTCTAAATGTAGGAGCTGAATAAAAAGGAAGGCATGCTATCCTCACAAGAGATGATGTAAAAGATCTAGTTTCTTTAGATTTTAAATGAATCTTTTTAAATTCTTCCTTGTGGCTTCATATGACACAACATATATAAAGTACTCAGTGTCGTGGTTTGCCCCATAGTGAAAGCCCAGAAATGTCAGCTGGGCGCGGTGGCTCACGCCTGTAATCCCAGCACTTTGGGAGGCCGAGGCGGGTGGGTCATGAGGTCAGGAGTTTGAGACCAGCCCGACCAACATGGTGAAACCTGTCTCTACTGGAAAAAAAAAAAAAATTAGCCAGGCATGGTGGCGCACGCCTGTAATCCCAGCTATTCAGGAGGCTGGGGCAGGAGAATCACTTGAACCTGGGAGGTGGAGGTGGAAGAGGTTATGGTGAGCCAAGATCATGCCACTGCACTCTAGCTGGGCGACAGAGCGACACTCCATCTCAAAAACAAAACAAACCCACAGAAATGTCTTATTTTTACTTTCCTATATTTTGTACAATAAGAAAAACAAGTAAAAGGAAGAGAATGTCTGTTTTGCTACCTTTGAAACACCAATATTCTAAATAATGGTACTCAAAAAATCCTCTAAAATCAAGAATACGGTTTGTAATGATTGTGGAACTAAAAGAACAATGAAAAGTAGTGTAACAATAGAGTATCTGGAGTTACAAATGCTCTCAATTTCAAGTTTATTTTTAGTCTGTAAAAATCATCTGGAGTTTGATAATATGTTGACTAAAGAGTTTCCTGAAATTTTCATCTATATTTTTTCTATTTTAAAACTCTTTACATATGGTTGTCTTATATTTTTAACTCCACTGCTAACTACTTTAAGCCCAATTCAGATAAAAATTTAAAGAAACAACTTGGCTTTCACTCCACAGATAATATTCTAGACTTGAGGAAAAAAAATAAGGAACTTTTAAGAATGATTTAGGATACAAATCCCCCAATGAAGGATAAGATTGGTTGTTTGCATCAGGCCATCCCCAAAAAGCTCATGGAGTCTGCTGCTTGTTGATTTATGCTTTTACCTAGGCAGATGCTGCACGTGGGACCTAATTCCCAGGTTCTGACTTGGGCACCTGGGGCTTCTCTATCTCAAGTTTCCAGAATACATTTGCATCCCTCCCCAAATTACTTACGTGCCACCGAAAAAAAAAAAAAAAGTCATCTTTGCTGCCCCAAAATGAATAATACATTTTTTAATTCCTCAGAAAAAAAACTTTTCACAGTGATATAGTTTGGCTCTGTTGCCACCCAAATCCCCTATGTCTTCAGTCTGTTTCCACCTCCATCTAACTGTAGAACACATATGCTAATCAATGTTAATAGTTCGATTTGTTTCCTTCTATACTTTTCTAGATGCTCATAAATATGTATAAACCAAAAACATATCTAATGTACTGAGTTTTTAAAAACAAGATAATACCATACTATGTAATTTCCTTTCTAAAATTCTCATGGATTTTTTTCCCCAAAGATTAAACATATAGCCCCAACTCATTTTTACTAACGACTGCATAATATTTATAGAAAGAATATAACATTTTCAACTCTTCACCAAGCCATCCGTATTTTTGGCTATTTCAAATAATTTTATAATAAATTTCGACACGCATAAAATATTGTCCATTTAGTCACTAATTTCTACAGAATATATATCTAAATGACTAAATCAATGGTTATTGAACATTTTAAATGTCAATGCACAGAAACAAATCATTTTACGAAAAAATTACAGCAATTTATATTCCCATTTGGAATGAAAAAGAATGTGGATTCCTCCAAATCTTAACTCTTACCTAGCATACAATATAAACTACGTTTCAACAGCTGTCTACCTGGTAGATTAAAAAGAAGTCTTACTTTCACTTAAAATTGTATGTCCCCGATGGGTACATTAGAGTGGACATTTCTAAACATTCATTACTTGCTAGCATCTTTCTTCTTGCATCTTTCTTCTGTTTATATCCTTTGCCTAATTTTGTATTCCTTTATTTCTCTTTTTCTCAACAACATTAGGAAGTCTTCATATATTAATTTTATCAACACGTCATTATACTTGTGGCACATATTTTCTCTTGGACTATTTTTCTTTGCTATTTTGAGTTGTGTCTTGCTATTACTATTAGTATTCATATTGTGAAACTCATCGACCATTTACGTATGGCTTCTGGACTTCCTCTCTTACTTAAAACTTTGCCTACCTTTAGTTTACAAGGCTCTTTCCCCAGAGTTTCTTCTAATATGTTAATGGTTTTATTTTTACAGTTACCATTTTTTTTCCCTGTGATATTTATTTCTCATTATGCTGTAAGTTAACAGTTTTAATTTTCTTCCAGATGTCCGGTCAGTTATGACAACACCATGTAAGCCACTTCTTTGTAATGAACTGAAACACGAATTTCAAGTGAATAGGCATATATGTATAATTGAATCTGTTTTGAACTCTCAATTATGTTTTACACAAAGACCATTCTTTTTTGGGCCCATTGGGTACTACTGTGATTGGTATGATTGGTAAGAAACAACCCCATCAAAAAGTGGGCGAAGGACATGAACAGACACTTCTCAAAAGAAGACATTTATGCAGCCAAAAGACACATGAAAAAATGCTCATCATCACTGGCCATCAGAGAAATGCAAATCAAAACCACAGTGAGATACCATCTCACACCAGTTAGAATGGCCATCATTAAAAAGTCAGGCAACAACAGGTGCTGGAGAGGATGTGGAGAAACAGAAACACTTTTACACTGTTGGTGGGACTGTAAACTAGTTCAACCATTGTGGAAGTCAGTGTGGCAATTCCTCAGGGATCTCGAACTAGAAATACCAGTTGACCCAGCCATCCCATTACTGGGTATATACCCAAAGGACTATAAATCATGCTGCTATAAAGACACATGCACACGTATGTTTACTGCGGCACTATTCACAATAGCAAAGACTTGGAATCAACCCAAATGTCCAATAATGATAGACTGGATTAAGAAAATGTGGCACATATACACCACGGAATACTATGCAGCCATAAAAAATGATGAGTTCATGTCCTTTGTAGGGACATGGATGAAACTGGAAAACATCATTCGCAGTAAACTATCGCAAGGACAAAAAAACCAAACACCACATGTTCTCACTCATAGGTGGGAATTGAACAATGAGAACTCATGGACACAGGAAGGGGAACATCACACTCCGGAGACTGTTGTGGGGTGGGGGGAGGGGGGAGGGACAGCATTAGGAGATATACCTAATGCTAAATGACGAGTTAATGGGGGCAGCAAAACAACATGGCACACGGATACAGATGTAACAAACCTGCACATTGTGCACATGTACCCTAAAACCTGAAGTATAATAATAAAAAAAATAATAAAATAAAATAATAAATTAAAAAAAAGATGGAAAAAAAAGACATAAAATCTCTCAAAACTTTCCTTGCATTCTCATATATTTATACTTCCACTGGTCTTTAAAATAGTTTGATCCAGTTTGCCAAAGAAACAAACAACCAGCCACAGGATTCTGATTACAACTGCCTAAATTTTATATCCTAATTTGGGAGACAGTAATATTGTGATGATACTAAGCTTTTCAACAGAGGAGCATGCCATGCCTTTTTATTCATTCTGAATTACTTTATGTCCTTGTGATAAAATAATTTTCAGCAGACAGGTCTTGTCTTTTTGTTACATTTGTTCTTTCTGCTTTAAATTTTCTTACTACTCAGAAGTTAGTAGCCTAGCAAGACTTCCAGATCACACATGAATAAGAAAGCATGACATAACCCAACCATAACAAGGTAGTGTATTGAGGATGGGGAGTGGTATTAACCCCCTTGGTGGTCCCTTTTTCCATTTCCCCTTAAACACAGAAAACTCTCAAGAGTGAGCTTTGGAAAGCAAACTAATCAAGGAGCACAGCCTAAAGCTCAACCCAATTTCCTGCTTCCTGACTATTTTCACAAACTAGACTATCCACTCAATCTATTCAACTCTCCCTTGAGTACCTACTTAGCTGAACACTTCCTGATCAGATGGCACACTTTTGACTGATAGCATCATTGATCCTTTCTGTCAGGGGGTTGACTGTTCAGGTGGTTTCCCACTCTTACCTAAATCAGTTTCCACTCATGAAACAGAATCAGTTTCCTCTAGAGCCCTTCTTCTTTCTGAGTAGCGTTACTATTCTTAATGGCTCCCATTTTAGGCTCTCGCTCTGCTGAGATGTTCCTGGGAGTCAGGTAAGTTGCCAACTCAGCATCACCAAATCACATAACCCAAACGGAGCAGGCTCTTTTACTTAAAATTTTGAAAACTGATATATTTTCTAGCACATGTTTAGAAGAAGCAATAACTAAAAGAATCTTGATTGTCCAGCTCTCTTTATTTACTACTTTTTTATTTACGAGAAACATGACTTTTATAAAGTGACGTTTTAAATCTAAGGTTCAGATTTTATTTATTTATGCATTTTTTGGCAAAGTAATATTGGAGGAAGAATAGTTCAGACTTTCATTAGTTTGAGAAGGAAATTTTAGACTGCATCCTTCCAGATCCATCTCAGAAAACACTGGAAAAACCAATCTGCCTTGACTTCGATGTGATATTCATTTACTGTCATACATATTTTTAACCTCCCGGACATATTTTAATTTTTCATTAGATTTTATCTTTTCTAAGACTAATTATTTCACTTTGTATGTTTAATAGTATTAAATATCAGGTCCATCAATGAATCTACCAAAACTTCACCCATAGGAAATTTTTATTATAAAGTTGTTTTTCTTCCCCTATAAAATACTTTTCAAGGAAGGCTGCCCAAAACATGGAGTCATAAGGAATTATAACCATATTATTATATTATTTATATAATAAATACCAACACTGTGCTAGATAAGTATGAGTTTCTTTCAACATAATTTAATCTTTAACGTTCATCTAGAAAAACAATTTTTAAAATGTCCCCAAATGCATGTTACAAAAATGGAATGTTTCTACCTGTTCTTTGACTGAGGCGAGGATGGCAGAGGTGGTTTCTGTTTCAGAGCCATCCCCGTTGGAGGTGTTTAAGCCGGGGCTCAGGGAACTCGTCTTCTCTGAGGCTGCTGAAGGCTGGTCTGGGACAGGCATAGCTCCTACAAGGCAAGAGGACACGATCAATACAATCAGATGTTGACACTAAACAGGTACAACTATCAGACCGCTTTGAAGATACACACAGAAAAAAAAGTAAAACTATGAGCTGCTGAGAAAGACCAAGACATGATTATAGAAGGGGAGTAATACAGTAAAGTAACAGTACAAGTAAATAGAATGTTTTATTCTTTTATCAACTCCAACCAAATTCCAGAACACACTCACACCTTGTGTTTTGTCTTTGAGGTAAACGGGTAAAGAAATGATCAGAAGGAAAAAGAAGGAGAGATTATAAGAGTAAAGCAATAAAGAAGTATTGAGTCTAAGAAGCTAGTCCAACTACAAATTTATGACTATTTTAGGTAAATTCATTACCTGCCTATTGGTATACGTGCTGTTATTATATGTTTCCTCCTTGGTTCCTGGCTCATATCTCCCATAGCCCCCGTTATAGTCTTGTGATGGTATTGGGCATGTCAGGTCTCAGGAGCCGGCCTCAGAAAGCAATCTCTCTGACCTTCCCCTGCCCTCCTTTTACCTGCTCTAAGGCAGGACTCTAATCCTCCCTGCCTCCTTTCTGATTGTGGGTCATAAGATCCTCATTTCACAGAGGGTCCTACCTCCCACATCCTGGGGAAAAAAATGCTGATGTCAGGAAGCCTCCATAAAACCCCAGAGGACTGGGTTCGTAGAGCTTCTGGAGAGCTGACCACGTGGAGGTTCCTGGAAGGTGGTACATCGGGAGGGCTTGGAAGCTCT
This sequence comes from Symphalangus syndactylus, assembly GCF_028878055.3. Lineage (NCBI taxonomy): Eukaryota > Metazoa > Chordata > Mammalia > Primates > Hylobatidae > Symphalangus > Symphalangus syndactylus. The sequence goes on along the minus strand of NC_072438.2, from coordinate 90,906,341 downwards.
GCGCCTCTTCCCCCATAACTCGCCCTATGCATATCTCCATCTGTGTCCCTTGTGATATCCTCTGAAATAAACGTGTATACATATGTGTTTCCCTGAGTTCTCTGAGCTGCTCTAGCAAATTAATAAAATCCAACCCAGGGACTGTGGGAACCCCAGCTGAAGCCTGTTGGTCAGAAGTTCTGAGGCCTGGACTTGCAGTTGGTGTCTGGGGGGATGAGACAGTCTTGGGGACTAAACCCTCAACATGTGGGCTCTGACACTCTCTGAGAGTGGACAGTGCAGTAGATACTGTCGGAGTGACAGAGTAGATAGCGTCCGAACTGAATTAGAGGACACCCAGCTGTGTCTGCTGCTTGGCGTGCATGGGAAAAAACCCACACATTTGGTCACAGAAGACTTCTGTGTTGATTGCTGTTGTTGTGTGAGGGTAGAAGAAAAATAGAGTTTGAGAGGGTTTTCCCCAAAACAGTATATTTTCAACTCAAAAGAAAATCTATCAGACATTCCCCTTTGCAAGAAAATCATACAGAAGCCATGATTAATAATTTACCAATAATTAAAGAGATACCTGAATTAACATAAGAAGCTTAGTATTGTGAAATACAGTCAATAACTAATTTACTCCACAAATATTTACCAAGTTCCTAGTATGTGACAGACAGCAGACAAAAACTGGCAAGGCCATTTGCCATAGTTGATTTTGTCTGAGTTTATTTATGAAAGAAAGCAGAAACTCAAATAACATTAGACCCAATGAATAAATGGATACGTATGTACAGGTTAAAAACAAGATTCTCAGAACTGTTCCTATCTTTCCTGCACACATAAATGAGATTGCTGTGGTGTGAATGTTGATGTCTCCCAAATTCGTATGCTGAAATACTAATACCCAAGGTGATGGTACTAGAAGAAGCGGCCTTTGAGAGGGGATGAGGTCAAGAGGGTAGAGCCTCATAAATAGGATGAGTCCCTATAAAAGAGGCCTGACAGAGACTTCTCAACCCTCCCACAATGTGAGGGCACAGCAATAAGGCATCACCTATAAACCAGAAAGTCGGCCCACCCCAGACACTAAATCTGCCAGGCCTTAATCTTTTGCTTCCCAGCTCCAGAACTTCAGGTAAATTTCTGTTGCTTATAAGGACCCAATTTATGGTGCTTGGTTACTCTGGTCCCCGAGGGAGCAGCCATGACCTTGTATCGTGACCTCTTTCCTGTCCAGTGGTTCACAAGGGACTTTATGCAAGGTGATATGGTTTGACTATGTCACCCAACAAATCTCATCTTGAATTGTAGCTCCCAAAATCCCCACCTGTAGTGAGAGGGACCAGGTGGGACGTAATTAAATCATAGGGGCAGGTTTTGCCTGTACTGTTCTCATGATAGCGAATAAGTCTCATGAGATCTGTAGCTCAAGTGAACTTAAAAAGGAACTGAAGTATTTGTTACATGTATCACCTAGCAATGATCAACAGAGAAAGCAATAGTTAACTGAGGATAATATTTACCAAGGCATTACAAAACCCCCATCTCAATAAAAGGCTGAGAGTAAATAGAAATTATTTTCTTGCCTAAAGCTATTATATTACACATCCCTCCAGGAACTAGGGTTGTGTAAATATTAAAAGATATTTTCTATTATACCATATCTAAGCATCCTGGGTTTTACATTAAGAGATGTGATTTCCACAGTAGTCTTTGCCCTATGTTTTTACCTATGTCTAGTTAATAATTTAGAGAAATGCAAACCTAAAAAGGCCCCATTATGGAATTTTACTTAAACTATATGTTAAGGAAAGCAGTCATCCAAATTTCCTATTGAACATTTCATCTAATTTTTTATTTGTTTTAATTTTATGAAGTACTTACAATAATATCACCAATGGGGATTGGAACAGCACTGGAAAAGTAAATCTGTTACAAACAGAATATGTGAGAAGGAATAATAATATCACCAATGGGGATTGGAATAGCACTGGAAAAGTAAATCTGTTATAAACAGAATATGTGAGAAGGTTTGGGGAAATAATACCAACAAAACAAAATCTGAGCAGAGTCAGAATCAGATTAAATATGATTTGGCAAAATGCGACCATAGCTAAAAACTTTAAAGTATTGAAGGTGATGAATACCAATAGGATGAAAGAGAGATTTGCATAATTGTGGTGGTGTGTTAGGAAGAACATAATAAAGTATATTTATGTATTCAACATGCTTTCTCATATGGTTTTCTTATTTGATCAAGTCTCTTAATTATGTAAAATGTAAACAACAAGTTCAGCAAATGCTGTGCCCAGATAAAGAGTGGAACTTATGAATTTCCACCTAGGGAAGGTTTCAGAGATGGTAGAAGAGAGCAGAAAGTAAGAAGGAAGGACAATGCAGCTCTTGTGTGCACAGTCACCTCTGGTCCCCGAGAGAGCCACCGTGACCTTCTATTGCCACCTCTCTCCATGTCCATGGGTTCACAGGGGACTCTATGCAAGGTGATATAGTTTGGCTATGTCCCCCCACAAATCTCATCTTGAATGGCAGTTCCCATAATCCCCAAGTGTAGTGAGAGGGACCAGGTGGGAGGTAATTAAATCACGGAGGCAGGTTTTGCCCATGCTGTTCTCACGATAATGAATAAGTCTCACCAGATCTGATGGTTTTAGGAAGGGCAGTTCCCCTGCACATGCTCTCTTGCCTGCCACCATGCAAGACATGCCTTTGCTTCTCCTTCACCTTCTGCCATGATTGTGAGGCCTCCCCAGCCATGCAGAACTGTGAGTCCATGAAAACTCTTTTTCCCTATAAATTACTCAGTTTTGGGTATGTCTTTATTAGCAGCATGAGAATGGACTAATACACAAGGAGCACCTCATGCTGAGAAAGAGGGAGTCTTACATATTATAAATTACCATTTTAATTTTTGTTTTCTTCACATTTTATTGGGCCCATGTTAATTCAGGCTCTGAGCCAGTATTCTTATCAACATATTTTTGACAAAGAAATTTTTTAAGGGCCCAAAGTTATTAAGTCACATAAGTGGGCCCAGAACTCAGGCTTTCTGCCTTTTAATTCCTATTTCAATGTCCTTTGATGTGTCATCCTATTTCCTATAACCTGTACTGCCTCCTAAATGCTACTCTACTAACTAATTTTTATAAAATGTAACTCTTTAAAAGCATAACAGTGACCTGTCATAAAAAAATATGGGATTTAATAGGCACTGAATCAAGGTTTCTCCTCGGGCACTTGACAAGTGTGACCCACACAGTATGGGGAATAATTAGGCCTGTTTATCTACCTCCTTTCTCCTTACAGCAATAACAGAAAGAGAAGTGGAATCTTCAAGGCTTATTCCACCGTACACAGCTACTGCTGCCTAAGGCAACCTCCATTCCTGAATGCAAATGACTTGGAATAATTTCCATGATTCATAATTTCTTAAATCCAAATTTAATTTAACTATTGTGTCTGGACAGAAAAGACAGTCACCCTCCAATCACAATCTTCTCAGCTCACGGCACACAGAAGAGAGAGAGGAAACCGCAGAAGACCTTCCCCAGTGAATCCCTGGATGGCCTTAGGGTAAGTATAAAAAGTGTTAAATCTCTGACTTCGCAGTAATATGGCCAAATACGTCAGTCTTAATCACAGCTAATCTACTAAAAATTAGTATTTAATCTGTGCAAAATCCAGGAAATCTTGGAAGTATAGAGAAATAAAAAGCAAAAACCAAAAACAAAGGAAGAGCAACCACCAGCAATTCTGCCATTCCAGATAAGTAAAATTACTTTGAGATTTTGGTGATTTATTATTTCTAATATAACTTATTCTGTACAATGATTTTTACATAATAAGGTACTAATGCAAGGTTTTTGAATTTCTTGTGGCTCAGCAACATCTCATGAACAATTTCTTATGTCAACAAACATTGCCCTACAGTCTAATTATAATGAATACTTAGTATTCAATAATCTGTACATGTTGAAAGTTATCTACCTGTCTTTTATATGTGATTTTTACCCCATTTTTACATCTATGACAGATTCAGTACATGGGTTCCCAGCAGTAGAACTGGTAAAATAAGGAATCTGTGTATTTTTCGGCCTCTTGTTAGCCAAAGTGCTGCTGCCAAGCTGGTCCAGCCTACCCGCCCACTGGAAAGGTCATGAGAATGTCACCTCACCACAACATTAACCACACAGATCTCCATTATCCTCTCAGGCTTTTGCCAACCTGATATAGAAAAATGTACCCCTTTGACTTTGTTTTTATTTGACTGTGAGTACAGTGCACATTTCACACAGATTTATTCATCCTGTACAGCACTTCTTGCTACCCTTGAAGTGGTAACCATGTAAGAAGTCTTCCTACACATAGTAGAATTATAATCTGCAAATATCCAAGCTGCATTTTGGACAGACCCATCTTCCACATGAGAAAAAGAGACAGCAGTGAGGGAAGAACAGCCCTAAATTTCAGGTGGGTTCTTCTAGCAGAACTTGGTACCAACAAGTCCTATGTCCAGAAAATAATAAAACAACAATACTAGCAGTTTCAGGGTGCAAGTCACCCTGCTCTATGCCCACACATGCACGAGCAGTGTTACAGACAGAACTGTGTTCCCCAAATTCATATGCTGAAGCCTTAATCCTTATGTGACTGTATTGGAGATGGAGCCTTTAGGAAGGTGATTAAGGTTAAATGAGGTCACAGAGTGGTGGAGCCCTAATATAACAGGACTTGATGTGCTTATAAGAAGAGCAAGTGGCATCAGAGGTCTCTCTTCCCCTTTGCATACACATAGACAGAAAGCCGTAAGTAGGTACAATGAGAAAGTATTATCAACCAGCGAGGAAGAGAAGTGGCCTCCTGGCACCCTGATCTTGGACTTCTGGTCTCCAGAAATATGAGAAAATAAATTTCTGTTATTTAAACCATTCAGTCTGTAGTACTGTACTATGGCGGCACAAGTCGACCAATACGAAAAGGGTTCAATTTTCTCAACTTTCTTTCCCTTAATTCCCCTGTGGGCTGGGTGGGGAGTCTTGGGAACTGACAGGAACAAGGCAAAACATCTCTTGGTAACGCCTTCATCTAAAATGAATCACAGGTCTCAGGAGGAGGCATGTGTCCCACATTGCTTCAAATCAGCATACCGGAATAAAGCAAAGCTTACAAAGGGATGTACCCCATTGTATGAAATAAGCCTACAGAAGAAAACAGTATCTTAAACACATCCATAATACTACCACTTTCCTAAATGACGCAATAAGAAATTCAGAAAAATTGGCCTGCATGACAATAACAGCAAAAGCAGTTAGTCCCTGCATGCCGAGCCTTCTTTTCAGTTTGAACTCTTATAACCATAGGTAATAAGATATTATGATGTCCAAATTAACAGTCTAAACTTTTCTTTCCCAAATAGCAGTCTCTATAAATTTACATTACACTTGACAACATGCTAGAATCTTAACTGCATTTTGGAAGGCCAAACTCTCTAGCCGTCAATGCAGAGAAAATATTCAATGTCATATTTTATTGACATCCATCACACATACACAAACACACACATAAATCCTTACTTCATATTTGAATTTGTTCTTTAATCACTTCTGCATTGCAACTGATGACTTACACATCAAGACATGGTCATCTTAAACAAAATAACTGATGATGTAGGCATCACACAACCATCTAATTAAGTGACACACCCAGCATTCTTGTGTCACTCTTACTCTGTGGTCTCCTCCTCTCCAATTTGCCAGTAAGTTCCTTTGGCCATTATATGGGTTTTGCTCCTTCTTAGCTGCCCTCCCCTCTCTATAAGCCATGACCTCTTATCCTTCCAATTCTCCTCTCATTCTGTCACTCTTGGGGTCCTAGGGCCCTCAGGCTCCGAAGTCACATGCTTCAAATTCCAACATTTCCAAACTCCAAGTATGCTGTGGGAAGCTAGATATTTCATTAGTTAGACTTGCACTACAGCAGCCCCTACCCACACATGACTATCTACATTTTAATTAAAATAACATTAAAAAGTCAACTATTCATATATTTCAACTGCTCAAGAGCTAGAGATGGCCAGTGGGTACACTATTGGACAGTGAAAAGTGGAAGATCTCCATCACTGCAGAAAGTTCTACTGATGGCCCAAGTCTATGCCCAGTGGTAAACTCTCTGATGTAATCTTCCATCTGCAGCTGAATCCAGGCAGGAGAGGTCTTGAGACGTGGTCAGATTACCAGGATAATTGGAAGGGAGAACTGGTGGGCCTCCTGAAAGATTCTATGTGGATGTGAGCCACAGAGAGAGAGGAGTCCAGGTGAGTCCAAGGACTTGGCCTGAGTGACCACCCATCAGCCAAGATGTCGAGAATGTGGGTGGAACAGACTTGGGGCAGGGAAAGGTAACCTTGCCTGCAAACTTTCAACCTGAAATCTACCTATGACTCTTACGTGCTGCTGACATCTGGGCAGCTGAGCTCTACGGCCAGAAATCACACTCTGATGTCAGTCAGGGAATGTAAAGATTGAGAGCTATTTATGACAAACCCATAGCCAATATCATACTGAATGGGCAAAAACTGGAAGCATTCCCTTTGAAAACCAGTACAAGACGAGGATGCCCTCTCTCGCCACTCCTATTATAGCGTTGGAAGTTCTGGCCCAGGCAATCAGGCAGGAGAAAGAAATAAAGCGTATTCAATAAGGAAAAGAAGAAGTCAAATTGTACCTGTCTGCAGATAACATGATTGTATATTTAGAAAACCCCATCGTCTCAGCCCAAAATCTCCTTAAGCTGATATGCAACTTCAGCAAAGTCTCAGGATACAAAATCACTGTGCAAAAATCACAAGCATTCCTATACACCAATAGAAGACAGAGAGTCAGATAATGAGTGAACTCCCATTCACAATTGCTTCAAAGAGAATAAAATACCTAGGAATCCAACTTACAGGGGATGTGAAGGACTTCTTCAAGGAGAACTACAAACCACTGCTCAACAAAATAAAAGAGGACACAAACAAATGGAAGAACATTCCATGCTCATGGATAGGAAGAACGAATATCGTGAAAATGGTCATACTGTCCAAGGTAATTTATAGATTCAATGCCCTCCCCATCAAGCTACCAATGACTTTCTTCACAGAATTGGAAAAAACTACTTTAAAGTTCATATGGAACCAAAAAAGAGCCCGCATGTCAAGACAATCCTAAGCAAAAAGAACAAAGCTGGAGGCATCACGCTACCTGACTTCAAACTATATTACAAGGCTACAGTAACCAAAACAGCATGGCACTGGTACCAAAACAGATAAATAGACCAATGGAACAGAACAGAGGCCTCAGAAATAACACCACACATCTACAACCATCTGATCTTTGACAAACCTGACAAAAACAAGAAATGGGGAAAGGATTCCCTATTTAATAAATGGTGCTGGGAAAACTGGCTAGCCATATGTAGAAAGCTGAAACTGGATCCCTTCCTTACACCTTATACAAAAATTAATTCAAGATAGATTAAAGACTTGAATGTAAGACCTAAAACCATAAAAACCCTAGAAGAAAACTAGGCAATACCATTCAGGACATAGGCGTGGGGAAAGACTTCATGACTAAAACACCAAAAGCAATGGCAACAAAAGCCAAAACAGACAAATGAGATCTAACTAAAATAAAGAGCTTATGCATAGCAAAAGAAACTATCATCAGAGGGAACAGGCAACTTACAGAATGGGAGAAAATTTTTGCAATGTATCCATCTGACAAAGGCTTAATATCCAGAATCTACAAAGAACGTAAACAAATTTACAATAAAAAACAACCCAGCAAAAAGTGGGCAAAGGATATGAACAGGCACTTATCAAAAGACAATATTTATACAGCCAACAGACACATGAAAAAATGCTCATCGTCACGGGTCATCAGAGGAATGCAAATCAAAACCAAAATGAGATACCATCTCATGCCAGTTAGAATGGCAATCATTAAAAAGTCAGGAAACAACAGATGCCGGAGAGGATGTGGAGAAATAGGAACGCTTTTACACTGTTGGTGGGAGTGTAAATTAGTTCAACCATTGTGGAAGACAGTGTTGACCAAGCAATCCCATTAGTGGGTATATACCCAAAGGATTATAAATCATTCTACTATAAAGACACATGCACACACAGGTTTATTGCAGCACTATTCACAATAGCAAAGACTTGAAACCAACCCATATGTCCATCAATGATAGACTGGATTAAGAAAATGTGGCACATATACACCATGGAATACTATGCAGCCATAAAAAGGATGGGTTCATGTCCTTTGCAGGGACATGGATGAAGCTGGAAACCATCATTCTAAGCAAACTATCACAAGAACAGAAAACCAAACACGCATGTTCTCACTCATAGGTGGGAGTTGAACAATGAGAACACATGGACACAGGGCTGGGAACATCACACACTGGGGCCTGTCAGGGGGTGTGGGGCTGGGGGAGAGATAGCATTAGAAGAAATACCTAATGTAAATGTCGAGTTGATGAGTGTAGCAAACCAACGTGGCACATGTATACCTATGTAACAAACCTGCACATTGTGCACACGTACCCTAGAATATAAAGTATAATAAAAAGAGAAATTGTCTTATATATATTATATATTCATATATATTACAGTATATATGTATATAGTATATAGTACATATGTATATATAGTATTCATATATACATATACATATATTTATATATATATACACAATGGAATACTACTCAGCCATAAAAAGGAATGAAATAATGTCATTTGCAGCAACCTGGATGGAATTGGAGCCAATTATTCTAAGTGAAGTAACTTGGGAATGGAAAACCAAACATCGTATGTTCTCACTCATAAGTGAGAGCTAAGCTATGAGGACACAAAGGCATAAGAATAATACAATGGACTTTGGGGACTCAGAGGGAAAGGGTGGGAGGGAGTGAGGGATAAAAGTATACATTGGGCACAGTGTATACTGCTTGGGTGATGGGTGCACCAAGATTTCAGAAATCACCACTAAAGAACTTACTCATGTAACCAAACACCACCTGTTACCCCAAAACTTATGGAGAAAAAAAATATATTGACGACTTCTAAACACTGCTTGTCAAATCTTGTTTCCCATCCCGTTCCTTCTCTTCAGGAAGGTCCCTTTTAATCTTTTAGTTTAGAGTAGCTAGAAACATTTATAACTCTTCTCTCACTTTCTTCTTTTACCTTCAGCCACAGACTTCAACTCCAGAGACGCTGATGTTAACTACCTTGACTTCCTGCCCCCTCACACCAAACAAACAAGCAAACCATGTTACAGCCACACTTAGCCTTCTTTCCTTCTCTCATGTAGATCAAAGAAATGTCTTCCATTTCTTTCAGAGAATACCCCCCTCCCTGTTCTTGATCCTATGTTCTAAAAAACAAATGTTGGCAAAATAGAATTACTTTTGGCTTTACTTCTACCATCAGGCATTACTTTCATAATTTGCCACTACCTTATACCCAAGTGAATAATGAAATAGGGCATTAGAACATCCCAAGTATTGTTATTTAAATATATATGTAAATATGAGCTACCGAATGTTTTTAAAATTTACATATTTTATTTTAATTTTAAAATCTTCCACTAAATAGGTGACATTTTAAAGACTCCTACTATGTATAATTGAAGAATAAGCATAAACATCTTTTTATGCATATTAGGGTACACAGAATGTGTGCATTAGTACAAATTAGCAACAGGAAGAACAGTATTGAGCACCTCATTTTTGTAATCACTCTCATCACCAAAACTGCAATTCTCTATTTGTAACTAGTATGTCGCTACCAAGAGAAATAGGCATCACGTCATTCTCACTCAGACGTGCTCTGCACACGTAAACATATATTCATCCTCACTTCTCACTTTATAAAGAGAAATCTAAAGTTATCACTTATCATAATATAAACACTATAGTAATAGTTGTCAAAACTACAAACAATTAGGGCAGAAACTCAGTCTGTCTTGGTCTACGTTCAATTTCCCACAGCTAACTTAGTATGTAATATATAGAAGCTAGTTAATAAATATTTGTTGAGCTAATATATGAACGATTAGAGTAAAATCGATAATAATTGCTTATGAGAGCATGTAACATAAATACAATGGGCTTTGCATTAGGAGAAATTTCTCTATGTGGCATTTGAAATGATGCTCCTTTATTTCAACTCAAGATAGCTGCTTTTCAGTAAAAGCAGAAATAGGATTCAGAATCCTAGGACTAGTTTAAGACTTTCGCTTCAGTCAACTATCTGAGAATGATGTACACCTTGGGTACGTGGCTTCCAAGGTAGAACCGTCGATCAAGTAGGCTTCCAGAACCTGATACTTGCAACCAACAGCTTGCAAATATAGAATCTGGCAAAACATATAGAGAAGATCATGCAAGGATGGGAAGCAGCGCCTTTGAGCCATAGTCAGAACATGCAACCACAAGGGCGTCAGCAGACAAAGGCAGGAGGCACAGGAATTTCAGTTCCACCTGAGAAGTTGGGGGTGTGGCATTAGGTCTTATTCATGGAGTGGGCTACAAAGGTCATTTGCTGCTGTAGTGGAGGATGTGATGGCTGGAGGGTGGAGAGCTGATGGGATCTCAGTGTTGAGCTCATGTGTCAAACACAAGTGGATGACCGTTCTACCTCTGCGTTCAGACAGGCAGGAGCAGTGGGAGGGTCAACACAGCTTGGTGGGTCAGGAAACCCATTCTGTATCCTTGGATGAGCTATTCATCATTGAGAAGAATGGGATCATCCTGAATATCACCAGAGACTTAATTTCCACCTGAGTTATTATTCTTAGTGACATATATTATGTGTGAAGCTAAAAAGGAAGCTTCTGTGGTGACTTCTACAAAGCAAGATGGAATGGTGGTGCTCATACAGGGGAGACGCCTAAGCAGCCAGGCTCTAGCAAACTGCGGTCAGTGAGGATGGGAGCGGGTCTTCCTCTGCCTATGTTCCGAATGTCTCACCGTCTGTTTCTAAAGCATGATCTCAGCCAATTTTATCTAATCTTAACAAGCATTACACTAACAACTTATCTGCCTTAAAAATATTATTGAAAAGGTAGTGCTTTTAAAAACAAGCCAGTGGTTAAGGGTGAATCAATTGCTGCTGCTCCTGAGCCCTGAACCAGGCAAGCTTGTGACTTGAGAGCCAGAGCCGACACCACCGGTGAAGCAAGGAAGATGCACATCGGCCAAGCAACAGGTCAGGTTCTCGAGGCAGAGCTGACAGATCTCTCAACAGCAATCAGGGTCCCCTCAGACCTGAGGACTGAGGGGAAAGCTAAAAAAGGGTAGGAGATGGAGTGATTGACAGTGTAATGGCAGAAGGTTAGAACAGAGAGGAAAGGATCAGAATAAATGTATATAGGGAGACGTGAGGTGCAGGAAAGAGCAGCAACTGGACTGAGATGCAGGGAGCACCGGCGTAAGCCTGGAAACACTGCCAGAGAAGGAAAGTGGGGGCAGCAGCCATGCTGTTGGTAGATCCTTGAAGAGGATTGTGTGTGTGTGCACGTGTGTATGTTTATTTTTTTCTTTTATTATTATTATTATTATTATTTGAGACAGAGTCTCACTTTGTTGTCCAGGCTGGAGTGCAGTGGCACAATCTCGGCCCACTGCAACTTCTACCTCCCAGGCTCTGGTGATCCTTCCACCTCAGCCTGGGACTACAGGCATGTGCCACCGTGTCCAGATAATTTTTGTGCTTTTAGTAGACACGGGGTTTCACCATGTTGCCCAGGTGGGTCTCAAACTCCTGAGCTCAGGCGATCCACCCACCTCGGCCAAAGTACTGGGATTACGGGCATGAGCCACCATGCCCAGCTAAGGATTTTAAGAAATTGGATGATGACCTTGAATTTGTTAATGATCTTGAACTTGAACCTGCTAATTTCAGGAAATAACCAATATATAACGTACTATATTATCATTGTTTTTTAAACCGAATAAACATTGTATTTACGGATTTGCGTTTTCTTGGAATTCTGTGTCATATCCCAATAATTGAAGTGTGGCACATACATTGTTGGCAATGTTGTCGCCCATCACATGTTGGCTTCACCAAGGCATTCTCAGGAGTCTTTTTTAGATGGGCCCTTCGTGGGATACATTATTATATCAGCAAATGAAGTGAGCCATTCTCTACAACTGCATGTGGAATCGTGGGGAGAGGCTAGTACAATGAGGCTGAAGGCCACTGGTGTACACATATGAGTTTCCAAGGGGTCCACACCTTCTATTTCCTCTCACTGAACACTGCCCAGACCGCTCTGTGGCAAAGCCATGCACGCCCAAGATTGGATGTGCAAGTAATAACTCAGATGTCTACCTCTAGCTGAGACCTCACAGCTGATATCCATACTATACATTTGTAATAAGCCACAACCTGTTGCAAATGGCTCCATCAGATCCTCAGAAACACACCAAATTCAGCATGAGTCCAAGTCTCCTGCCTGGACACACAAAACCTTCCTAACCTGCCTCTCATGCCCTCATTACCTCTTTCAATCAAGTCCATGCATTATTCATTAAAAGGGTCAATCTTCCTTACCAAGCATCTGATCACATAATGCTTTTTCCCTAAATTTATTTGAGTGGATCTCAGCACCTAAACAGAGGTTTCCAAACTTTCTTTGACAGAAAATGTGTTTTAACTCATGGCCCAATGACACATAATCACGTATTTTAACAGAAACAAGATTTCATGAAAAAGGAAGCTTTATAACATGTGACGCACTATATTTTCTATTTTATTCCATTTTATTTAAAATGCTAGTGTCACCCACTAAATTAATGGATACAAAACAGTTTGGAAACCACTGACACAGAGGATAGAGTTCGATCTGCTTTGCATGATGTATGAGGCTGTTCTTGCCCTGTCCCACACATCTCCATTCTTAAAGCTGTTGCCTCTCCTCTCACACCTTACACTACACACACCAAGCCTCTTGCCGCTCCCAATACATCTTATTAAACTGTGTTGTGAACACGCAGAGTTCTCTTCCTGCGTGTGCCAATTCAGTTGACCACAACTGAATTTATCATCTTCCCTTTATCATCACCAAGACTTGTTGGCTGCTAAACTCCCTTTCTCTTTTCACTTTCATAGTCCTATGGATGCATTTCTTCCTCTCTGAAGCCTTTTGGACAACTCCAGGCACTATGAATCACTTCACACCCTCTTTACTGTTACCTTTACAGCTTGAACTTTCCTCAAATATTACATGATCACTAAGAACTGTGATGATCTTCTCTCTTGTGGGATTAAAAAAAAACTTTAAATGTTTTTGAAACTGGGATAGTTCTTCATGTGACTATGGCCCCTTTTTCCTTTAAGCCATTCGGGATAAATTTTCTGTCATTTGCAATTAAAAGTGTTACTAAATCAATGATATACTCAATATCTTAGATCTATGGAAATACCATACATTTTACATTTTACATTTTACATCTCCTAATTAGTTCATGAATTCTTTGAGCACAGAAATTGGGTCTTATTCATATTTATAACCTCAGTGCCTAGAATAATGCCTAGTAAAGAGCTGGCATCATTAAATGCTTATTGAATAAGTCAAAATGAAAGAACATTTATAATTTGTCAGCCCCATTTTAAAATGTCAAGGAATTTTACACGTACAACACTGGCACATAAATGTCCTATAACTTTTCCCAGGTTTACAAACATAAATATTCAATATGTTAAATCTATTAAGTATATATCTATAAAAATAGAAATATTCAAATTAATGACTTTGGTTGATACATAATAGTAGTCAAACTATATATATTTCTACCAATCACACCTATGCCTACATTTATAATGGAAATATGTCTAGAGAAAATTAATAATCATAAGTTCTAGGGTTCATCTCTACTACAAATTAGATAGTGACACATTTTTTTTGAATCAACAACCATCCTAGTTCCCCCAGACAATACAAATATATTTCAACAGCTGATTGATGGGTTTACCAAGCTACAGGGACACTTATCCTTATACCAGAAAAATAAAGTCTGGGATTCTAAAATTACAGACCCATCGAACTAATAGTAGATTGAGCCGAAATTGAAACAGGCACAGAACTTTAAAATTTGACTCTTCCAGAATAAAAGAGGAAGTTCTAATGTATTTCATAAAAATGAAGCTCAGTGTTGAATTGACTATTATTTTGGCTGAAACTTCAAAGAAGCATGCTTAGCACAGCCCCTAATACAGTGTTTATCACACACAGTGACTGTCCAGAATACACTGTCACTGCCAAATGTCTCAGGTGCTGGAGTTCCTCTCACACAGCTCCTGGAGACTTCGAATCCATCTCATACATTGCATCTGTGCGAGACACTGAACAAAAGCATCTAAGCTTATAAGTGAAATACAACCTGTCTTCCTAAATATTCTCCCTAGTAATATCCTAAACAAATACGCAGTTTTCCAGCTTAGATTCCCCATTTAATCATAGATTTACATCATAAAATCTGGTACAAAAAAAAAAAGTGCTTAAGCCAGTCACAACAATTTTACCACTGTGAATTGCTCACTTTGACTGTCACAATCTATTAAACAGAAAGTCCCCAAATGCCAGCCACACAGTGGTTCGCAACATGTTCTTACTTCACAGTACTTGAAAATGTCCACTCAAATTATGGCAATTTACCCTTCATATTGATTGCAAATATGTATCTGCCACTTCACAATTTCTCAAGATACCGAAGCTCAATGACACATCTAGTTTTTCCAGAATTGCTATCAATGGGCAGTCAAGGACAAAAAATCTCACTCTGCAAACAGATATCTGCACTCAGCCCATATGTTTAACCTATCACAACAGAGACAGTATCAATCAGTGTTTTAAAATTAACTATAAAACCGAGTTTCAACTACTCTTATACAACTTTAGTCACTACCATTCACTTAGCAGTTTTTTAAATAAATTGCTGACGTTAAAAAAACAAATAGAAAACAAAGACTGAATACAGCCATAATAATTTTATAGCTGCCAAGATACATTGACATTTTTTACCCACATATAACAAATTTTGAAATTTTAAGTGATATAATCTGCCTATTACAACACATGACTTTAAAAGTAAGCTGTGCTTAGGAGTTAAATCTAAATTATATATATTTAGAGGTATTACTGTAATCGTAAACGTTACATGGCAAAGAAACTCTCATTTTTTGTATATAATCATTCAATATTACACTTCAGGGCTTCAAATACCCTGGTATGTGATCAATAACTAATTTTAAATGGAAAAATAATTAGATATTATGAAAAGGGGTGATTATCAATTCCCAGCCTTACTTTTTTGCCAATTTGTTTTGTTTTCTTTTAATTTACAATTTGTACAAATCATTACCCTGTCAAGCAAAATTTATAGCATTTCTTTACCGCCAAATTCCCATTTTCTCCAAATAAGACTCTCAGATATTGTTCCCTTTTTAAATTACCTGCTAATGAAAATATTTTCCCTCGCACCTGCATTTATATCTTATCTGATTATTATTTGTTACTATCTCTGTTGGGTTGAGTTTGGGAGAACGTGATAATTTTCAATTATGTCCACAGGTTCTTTCATACTCCTCTCTTCAGGAAGTAGAGCTTACTTCACCTCCCCTTGAGAGTGGGCTAGACTTAGTGACCCTTTTCACAAATAATATGGTAGATGTGATGGTGTATGACCCTGAGACAAGTTACGAAAGACACTCGGACTTCCCTATTGATCTCTCTTTGATCATTCACTCTGGGGAAGTCAGCTTCCAGGTAGACAGGATGCTCAAGCAGCCCTATGGAGAAAGAGGTCGATGTAAGGAAAAACCAAAGCCTCCTACCAACAACTGGCAAAGGACTGATACCTACAACCAGTGGGCCATATGAGTAAGGCATTTAGACAGCAGATCTTCCAGTTCCAGGCCTGCTTCAGATGATATAGACCTGGCTCACATCTTGACTGAAACATTAGAGGAAACTTTGACTGAGAAATACCCAGCTAAGTGCTCCTAGATTCTTGACTCACAGAATCCATGAGATAAATATTAGTTGTGTTAAGGTCCTAAATTCTAGGGCAATGGGTTATGCAGCAACAGATAACTAATATTGAGCATAGTGACAATCTTCAGGTGTTTTTGAGGGTCATTACCTAATGCTGAGGTTTCGGTGATTTCATTATAGTCTTTTTTTGACACCGGCACATACAAGGAGTCAGAAAATATACCGGGCCAGAGATTCTGCTCCATCCCCAAATTGTATTCTATATAGTCCCTCAGAGTTTATGACTTATCACAGACTCCTCAGGAGCCATCTCCAAGAAGGGTTCAAAGCTAGGGAGAAATCAAGGAAAATAATGTGTGAATGACTTAGCATGAGTGTAATTATGATTTCACAATACGTTTTACATTTGTCTGTTTAAAGATTTCTCAAGATTTTCAAAGATTTTTACTTAATAGTATATATACATATTTAAAAAGCATTTCATAATTATTGCTGAAGTTTAGGTTGATATTTTTGGACATGGATATCTTCTCCATGGTTTACATAAAAGATGTATAAAATAATAGTCTTACATATGAATGATAATGAGGATATACAATGCTTTCATGTCATCAGATGATTTATTCATTTACTATACCTTATTTAAAAAAATAGACCCTTGTATATTTAGGTTTCAAGTATTTCTCTTAATGAGCACATATCATAATCCATAATTATATAGCTATGATTAGTGCTAAGTTGCCAATGACTAATTTTCTGGCAGGGTTTTTGCAGGATCCTCTGGGCAAGTTATTTTCCTTTATTATTATGCTCACACTGAAGCCAGTATTCTGGCACTTGACTTTCTTCCTGTTCTTCAACTAGTACCTTTCTGGTCTTGGTATGAACCAGTTGTGTAATCTCCCAACTCAAGGTGGAGTGAGTTAATTTTACCTTGATAGATACTAATGCTGCTGACTGACTTTCCATTTTTCTTCTTCATCTAGGACAGCATTCACCTAAAATCAGTCTTGCTGTTATGACTTGTTTTGGTCAAGGAATTATAATTGAGTATAAGCGTTTAAGATCCCGTGTATGATTCCTCATTCTCTGTTTCTTCCTACTTTGAAAAACCCTGTGTGTTGTATTAGAGTGGCAGAGGCATAAGAGATTGAAGAGTAACTATGTGGAAGAGGAGGTTTCATCTACCCACAGAGGATATGTTGCTTCAGTGATTAACTAGACTGCTTGGATTAAGCCAGTGTGATTTTGGTATTGTTTGTTACTTTGGCATACCCAGCCCATCCTGACTAATATACTGTCCAGAGTGCATGATGGGGGATACTTACAAAAGTTTCTGAGTTAAAAGAACATGATAGTCTAAACTTCTCTTGAAAAACAAATTTTGTTTTGCCCCCAAAGGGTTCGGCTTTAATTACAGTCTTACTGGAAAAATATTTCTCTGGATTTCAATTTCCTCATTGGTATAGGTAACGTTGGTATAGCTTTTATATTCTAGGTTTGTGTCAAGATTCAAAAACAGTAATTTTTATTATATTTTAAAAATTACAAAGCTTGTGACTAGACATTAGAACATTAATACAAGATGGATTTTAATTCCTAAATTATCTTTGTTAATATATTTTAAATTATACACCAAGATGTAATCAATAATAATTGATAAATGAACTATAACTACAAATACTTATACAACATTGTGATATATGGTTTAAGCAATGCACTTTTTAAAATCAAATGTATTTCTTAACTTCTTGGTATGATAAAATTAAGATTTCATAGACACACACCTGTCCGGGATAAAATTTAGTAGACTTTTTTATATCAGGAAATTAAAGAAACACTCCACTAAAGTGTAAACCTGAAATTTCTACTTAGGGAAACAAATAATTTAAAAGAGATTTATCAGTGAATTTTGTTGATGTGCTCACAATTTAATCAATATTAATCATCTTTTCCACCATTCATTCTGAAATTTCTCAAGTGTAAAGCAGAAGAAAACACAGCTTGTTTTCAACTTTTATTTTAGGTTCAGGAGTATATATACAGGTTTGTAATATAGGTAAATTGAGTGTCATGGGGGTCTGGTGTGCAGATTATTTCATCACCCAGGTAAGAAGCACAGTAGCCAATAGGTAGTTGTTTGATCATCTGCCTTCTCCCACCCTACACCCTCAAATAGGCCCCAGGGTCTGTTGTTCCCTTTTTTGTGTCCGCATGTACTCAATATTTACCTTCCAGTTATAAGTGAGAACATGAGGGTTGGTTTTCTGTTCCTGCTTTAGTTCACTTAGGATAATCGCCTCCAGCTCCATTCATGTTGCTTCAATGAACATGACCTTGTGCTTTTTAATGGCTGCATAGTATTCCACAGTGTATATCTGCCACACTTTCTTTAACCAGTCTACTGCTAATGGCCATTTAGATTGATTCCATGTTTTTGCTATTGTGAACAGTGTTGTGATGAATATAGTGTAATGATTTACATTCCGTTGGGAATATACCCAATAATGGGATTGCTGGGTTGAATGACACTTCTGTTTTAACTTCTTTGGGAAATAGCCACACTGCTTACTACAATGGCTGAACTAATTTTCATCCCAATAAACAGTGTATAACATTCCTTTCTCTCCACAATCTCACCAGCATCTGTTACTATTTGACTTCTTAATAACAGCCATTCAGAGTGGTGTGAGATAGTGTCTCTCTGTGGTTTTGATTTGCATTGTTCTAATGATTCATGATGTTAACTACTTTTTCATAAATTGTTGGCTGCACACAGTCTTCTTTTGAAAAGTGTCTGTTCATGTCTTTGGTCCACATTTTAATGGGGTTGTTTTTTGCTTGCTACTTTAAGTTCCTTACAGATTCTCTGTATTAGACCTTTGTCAGATGCGTAAGTTACAAATATCTTCTCCCATTCTGTATGCTGTCTGTTTACTCTGCTATTTTCTTTTGTGTGAAGAAACTGTTTAATTAGGTGGTCCCATTTATCAATTTTTGTTTTTGTTGCAATTGCTTTTGGTGTCTCCATCATGAAATCTTTACCAGAGCCTATGACTGGAATACAATTTCCTAGGTTATCGTCAGGGTTTTTACAGTTTCAGGTTTTCCATTTGTCTTTAATTTGTCTTGAGTTGATTTATGTAAGGAAGGGATCCAGTTTCAATCTTCTGCATATGGCTGGCCAGTTATCCCAGCAGCATTTATTGAATAGGAAGTCTTTTTCTTATTGCTCATTGTCAGTTTTGTCAATTAGATGGTTGCATGTGTCTGGCTTTATTTCTGGGCTCTCTATTCTGTTCCACTGGTCTATGTGTCTGTTGTCTTTTTTTCCCCCACTAACATGTTGTTTTCATTAGTGTAGGCTTAGAGTATAGTTTAAAGTCAGTTAGTGCGATGCCTCCAGCTTTGTTCTTTTTGCTTAGGACTTCTTGGGCTATTGGGGCTTTTTTTGGTTCTATATGCATTATACAATAGGTATTTCTATTTCTGTGCAGAATGTGGTTGGTAGTTTGGAATAGCATTCAATCTATAAGTTGCTTTGGGCAGTATGGCCATTTTAACAATATTTATTCTTCCTATCTATGAGCATGAAATGTTCTTCCATTTTGTCAGTCATCTGAGATGTCTTTCAGCAGTATTTTGTAATTCTCATTGTAGAGATCTTTTGCCTCCCTGGTTAGCTGCATTCCTAGGTATTTTGTACTATTTGTGGCTGTTGTGAATGGGACGGGTTTCTTGATTTGACCCTCAGCTTGGGCGCTGTTGATGTATACAAATGCTACTGATTTTTGTGCACTAATTTTACATTCTGAACCTTTGCTGAAGTTGTTTATAAGATCTAGGAGCTCTGAGGCAGAGACTATGGGGTTTTCTAGGTATAGAATCACATTGTCTGCAAGCAGAGATAGCCTGACTTCCTCTCTTCCTATTTGGATGCCTTTTATTTCTCCTTCCTGATTGCTCTGGCTAGGACTTCCAGAACTGTGTTGAATGGAAGTGGTGACAGTGGTCATCCTTGTCTTGTTCCAGTTCTCAAGGGGAATGCTTCCAGCTTTTACCTGTTCACTATGATATGGCTGTGGGTATGTTATAGATGGCTCTTATTATTTTGAGGTATGTTCCTTCGGTGCTTAGTTTGCTGAAGGTTCATAACATGAAGGAATATTTAATTTTATTAAATGCCTTTCTGTATTTATTGAGATAATTAGGTTTCATGTTTTTAGTTCCATTTATGTGATGAATCACATTTATTGATTTGCAAATGTTGAAACAAATCTGCATCCAGGAATAAAGCCTACCTCATCATGGTGGAATACCTTGTTTGTGTGCTGCTCGATTTGGTTTCTTTGAAATTTGCTGATGACTTTTTACATCAATGTTCATCAAAGATATTGGTCCGAAGTTTTCTTTTTTTGTTGTGTCTCTACTAGGTTTTGCTATCAGGATGATGCTGTCCTCATAGAATGAGTTAGGGAGGAGTCTGTCCTCCTCAAGTTTTTGGAATAGTTTCAGTAGGAGTGGTACCAGCTCTTCTTTATACATCTGATAGAACTCAGATGTGAATCCATCTGGTCCTCAGCTTTTTCTGGTTCGTAGTCTTTTTATTAGTGATTCAATTTTGGAGCTCATTATCAGTCTGTTCAGGATTGCAATTTCTTCCTTTTCTCACCTTGGGAGATTGTATGTTTCCAGGAATTTATCAATTTCTTCTAGGCTTTCTAGTGCACAGAGGTGTGCACAGAGGTGTTTGTAGTAGTCTCCAAGGGATTTTTGTATTTCTTGGGGGTCAGTGGTAATGTCCTCTTTGTTATTTCCACTTGTGTTTATTGGGTTCCTCTCTCTTTGATTATTAATCTGGCTCGTGGTATATCAATCTTATTCTTTCAAATAACCAACTCCAAGATTTGTTGATCCTTTGTATAACTTTTTTTTTCTCAGTTTCATTCATTTCAGGTCTGATTTTGGTTATTTCTTATCTTCTGCTACCTTTGGGGTTGATGTGCTCTTGATTTTCTAGTTTCTCTAGGTGTGATGTTGGTTTGTGAATTTGAGATCTTTCTAACTGTTTTTATGTGGGCATATAGTGTTATAAATGTTTCTCTTAACAATGCTTTAGGTAGGTCTCAGAAATTCTGATATGTTTTATCTTTGTTCTCATTACTTTCAAGGAATTCCCTTATTATTCTGTTGTGGTTTTTGGGGGGAGGGGCAGGGAGGTGGAGAGTTCTGTAGATGTTTGTTAGATCTATTCGGTCAAGTGTGGAGTTCAGGTCCCAAATAACTTCATTATTTTCTGCTGTGGTGATCTAATATTGTCAATGGGGTGTTGACATCTTCCTCTATTATTGTGTGGTTATCTACATCTCTTTGTAAGTCTCTAAGAACTTGTTTTATGAATCTGGGTACTCCTGTCTTGGGTGCATATACATATAGGATAGCTATGTTTTCTTGTTGAGTTGATCCCTTTACCGATATGTAATGCCCTTTTTGTCTGTTTTGATTGTTGTTGGTTTAAAGTCTGTTTTGTCTGAAATTAGAATAGCAGCCCCTGCTTCTTTCTGTTTACTTAGTGGATTTTTTTTCCATCCCTTTACTGTGAGCCTGTGGGTTTCAGTGCATGTGGGGTGGGTATCTTAAAGAGAGTAAATCTTGCTTCTTTATACAATTTGCCACTTTGTGCCCTTTAATTGGGGCATTTAGGCCATTTACATTCAATGTTACTATTGATATGTACAGATTTGATCATATTATCTTGTTATTAGCTGGTTATTATGTAGACTTGATTGTGTGGTTGCCGTATAGTGTCACTGATTTTTGTAGTTGTGTGTCTTTTTATGGTGGCTAGTTGAACATTCTTTCCTTTCCATAATTAGCACTCCCTTCAGGACCTCTTGTAAAACAGGTCTGGTGGTAACAAATTCCTTCAGCATCTGCTTGTCTGAAAAGGATCTCATTTCTTCTTCATCTGTGAAGTTTAGTTTGACTGGATATGAAATTCTCAGTTGCAATTTATTTTCTTTCATAATGCTTAATATAGGCACCCAATCTTTTCTGGCTTGTAGAGTTTCTGCTGAAAAGTCCACTGTTAGCCAGATGGGGTTCCCTTTGTGGATGACCTGTCCCTTCTCTCTAGATGCTTTTAACATTTTTTTCTTTCACTTCAATCCTAGAGAATCTGATGACTATGTGTCTTGTCGATGGTCATCTTGTAATAATACCTTGCAGGCATTTTCTGCATTTCCTGAATTTGAATGTTGGCCTCTCTAGCAAGGCTGGGAAAGTTTTCATGGAAGATATCCTCAAATATGTTTTCCAAGTTGCTTGCTTACTCTCCCACTCTTTCAGGGACACTGATGAGTCATACATTTGGTCTCTTTACATAATCCCATATTTCTAGGAGTTTTTGTTCATTCTTGTGATTGACTGATTGATTGATTGATTGATTTTTGTCTGATCGTTTTATTTTGGAGAACTGGTCTTTGAGCTCTGAGATTCTTTCCCCAGCTTGGTTTATTCTGCTGTTAATACTTGCAATTATATTATGAAATTCTTGAAGTGAGTTTTTCAGCTCTACCAGGTCAGTTTGGTTCTTTCTTAAAATGGCTATTTCATCTTTCAGCTTCTGTATCATTTTGTTTTATTCCTTATTGTTCTTGGATTGAGTTTTAACTTTCTCCTGAATCTTGATGATCTTTTTTCCTACACTTTGTTCCTGCTCTGAATTTTATGTCTGTCACTTCAGTCATTTTAGCCTGGTGAATTGCTGAAGAACTAGTGTGGTCATGTGGAGGTAGAAGCCACTCTGGCTTTTTCAGTTACCAGAGTTCTTGTTGTGGTCTTTCTCATCTGAGTAAGCTAGTGTTCCTTCAAAAAGACTGCTTTTTAATGCTAACATTATGCAAAAACTTTGTGCCTGGATTTAACATAAAATTCAGAAAAGAAAAGCAAAATAATTTTAAACAGTTATAAAGCCTAGGCTGCAAGCACTACAAAATTATTAACAAGTGGCTGATCCAAGAATATAGAAAATTTTTTTAAATATTATAACTTCTATCTGATCTGAGTAAAAAAAATACAGCACTCAAAAACTGAACACTGGATAAATGGTTGTTTAGTTGTTATGTGAAAAGTCAATAATCACCTCTAAATATTTTAAAAATACATTTAAACTGGTAAAGGAAGTGTAACTCCAATATAAAATTCATAGTACCATTATAAAACGTTGCTTAACACACTGAAAAATTATACAGTATGTGGCTTTCAAATATTCAGACAACTTAAAACAATAAAAACAACATATTGACAAATTTCTCAGCAGTCATATTTTATGGGTATTCTGCTAGCTTTCCCCTATCCATTTACATATATATGTAAAGGTACACACATATACACAAATACATCCACATACACACAAATTGATATACACACACATACATACACACACACACACACTTAACAGAAATGTGATGATGCTATATATATTGTTCTGTAACTTTTTTTTCCAATCAGTATGTTTTAGAGGCCATTTCAGACCATTACTTATGAATTTATCATGTTGTTTAAAACTGTACACAGCTATCCCATTGTACTGATGTAACATTTTTAGTTCTCTCCTCTACAAATGTTGTTTTCATTGCATTGCTTTTAGTTGTTATGTGAAAAGTCAATAATCACTCCTAAGTATTTTAAGAATACATTTAAACTGGTAAGTTAAAGGAAATATAACTCCAATATAAAAATTCATAGTACCATTATAAACAGTTGCTTAACACCCTGAAAAATTACACAATATCTGGTTTTCAAATATTCGAACAACTTAAAACAATAAAAACAACATATAGACAAATTTCTGAGCAGTCATATTTTATGGGTATTCTGCTAGTTTTCCCCTATCCATTTACATATATATGTAAAGGTACACACATATACATACATACATGCACATACACACAAATCGATATACACACATATATATACACACACACACACACACACTTAACAAAAATGTGATGATGCTATAATATATATATTGTTCTGTAACTTTTTTTCCAATCAGTATGTCTTCAAGACTATTTCAGACCATTATGAATTTATCATGTTGTTTAAATCTGTACGCAGCTATCCCATTGTACTGATGTATCATTTTTAGTTCTCTCCTCTACAAATGCTTTTTTCATTTCTTTTTTATTTTGCTCATATATATGTGTTGAAATCAGGATCACTTTATAAGGGTGTATGTGTGTATGTGTGAGTATTATTTTGGAATAAGGATTCCTAGAAATGAATTTGCTGTGTCTAAGAATACAAACGTTTTAAGCTGTGACAGATGCAGCCATCTTGTTCCCAACGCCTTTCCAATGGAGACTTCGCCAACAACATAAAGGAATGCCAAATTACATGCCCTTTGGCAAACAGAGATATGAGTGGTCATTTAAATTTTTAAAAACCTGATAGTTAAAATGTAATGTATAATTGTTTTCTTTTTGTAAAATGACATTTTAAACTGTAGAGTCCGTTAGACAAAAAGCTGATTCCATTAACAGAAAAACATGAGTCATCTTTCTAAGACTTATCAAGGTAGTGTTGTTATATTTCTCTTATAGCACTTTACCCACTTTACTGCAATTACAGATAAAAATCTTCTGACTCTTACATCCAATGTATAAAGTCATTACTTTTAACTTCATTTCACAAATAGAGAAAGATGAGACTCAGGAAAAATAAACAGCATGTACAGTCTCAGAAGTGTAGTCGGGGTAGTCAAAGATTTTAAACTAAATTTCTGACATCTTGTCAAGTATTATTTTGATTAGACCCCAGAATAGTCAATGTTTGGATGTAATAGTTATTTTGCATATACATCCTATTACAAAACAATACACATTAGTTTCAAGGAAGTTGTTTTTATAATTTTAGATAAATCCTTCAGCTTTGTCACTTAGACGGTAATTACTTTTGAAATCCTGAAGATAAGATGCCATTTTTCTAATTCCCTATGATATCAATATCTATTTAAAATTTCTATTTTTAATTGACACATAATAATTGTACACATTCATGAGGGAGTACATCAAAAATATGATGTTTTGATATATATTACGGTGTGGAATAATTAAATCAGGATAGCTAACACATTTATAACCGTAAATTTTTTTTTAATTAAAAACATTTCACTTCTGGGCCGGGCGCGGTGGCTCACGCTTGTAATCCCAGCACTTTGGGAGGCCGAGGCAGGCGGATCACGAGGTCAGGAGATCGAGACCACGGTGAAACCCCGTCTCTACTAAAAATACAAAAAAATTAGCCGGGCGTGGTGGCAGGCGCCTGTAGTCCCAGCTACTCAGAGAGGCTGAGGCAGGAGAATTGCTTGAACCTGGGAGGCGGAGCTTGCAGTGAGCCGAGATTGCGCCACTGCACTCCAGCCTGGGTGACAGAGCGAGACTCCGTCTCAAAAAAAAAAAAGGCGGGCGGATCACGAGGTCAGGAGATCGAGACCACGGTGAAACCCCGTCTCTACTAAAAATACAAAAAAATTAGCCGGGCGTGGTGGCGGGCGCCTGTAGTCCCAGCTACTCGGAGAGGCTGAGGCAGGAGAATGGCGTGAACCCAGGAGGCGGAGCTTGCAGTGAGCCGAGATTGCGCCACTGCACTCCAGCCTGGGCGACAGAGCGAGACTCCATCTCAAAAAAAAAAAAAAAAAAAAAAAAAAAAAAAAAAATTTCACTTCTACTGTTTTACCAATATTAAAATACGCAATGCAATTATTTTAGTCACTATTCTGTATAATTGGTCAGGAAAGCTCATTCATCCTGTCTAACTGAAACTCTGCACCTCTTGACCAACATTTCCCCTTTCCCTGTCCACTCAGGCCTTAGCATCTGGTAACTATCATAGAGTATCTTTTTAATGTGTTGTGAAGTCAGTTATATTCCGAGAGACCATGCTTATTCAAAACTCCAAAGACAAATTTCAGAAAAGCTGTAATTTCCCTGTGTTTACAATTATTTTATGTAATCATATCATATTGTAAATCTTAGATATGAGTAAACAGGTTTAAATTATCATATTCCCAGTCTAAAAATAATAATATTTAACATTTCAAAATTCATTTGTAGTATTCTCTACTGTACTTTTAAAAGTAATTAAATTATTCTATGTTTAGGAAAATTCTCCTTATGGCAGTAGACTTCACACATTTTATTTTCTTTGTTCTTTACTTTCAGTGCATTTAGAATGTTTCACATCATCAGCAGTTACCACTCTCTAATACATAAATTATTCCTGAATAAAATGTCAAATATTTTAATATTTAGTTGTTAGAAAATTAGTCAATTATAAGTGCTCAAAATATTAAACAAATTTAAAATAAAAAATAACCTGTGGAAAAATAAACTTTGACTTTATGTCAAAAAACAAAATTTCTGTAAATTAGGTAGGAAGCACTTGCTTCTTTACATAGAAATATTTCAGCATGATTGGTCTTTTTGGAGGGAGAGGTCCAAGCATGAACCTGATGATAATCTATCTTTTTATGTCACTGTTTTTTTGACAAACTTTCATCTCCAAAAGATAATTAGGAGATGAAATTTTAATCAATTAGGTATATTTTACAAAGAGCAAAAATAGTTTTATGTTTAACTGCCTATTATGAAAACCTTAATAATCTGCAGGAGCTATTAAAAGCATACTAGCAAATGCTTAAAATCAGACTTTGCTTTTTATAAACATGTCCAAGAATCTCAAGGAAAATGATACATAAATATAAATCAACATGATGTTTCTTTTTAAAATCTCAATTATGCAAACATGGTAGTTATATAGATTTTTGTTAGACAAAGCATAAATATTCAACTACAAATGTTTTTTTCTATATTTATTTTACAATCACATTTCTTATCAATTAATTTCTCTATGTCTTAGATAAAAAAGCAATAAAAATGCATATCAGTGTCATACTGATCTTAGCATGTATGCTAAAGATTATCTATACATGGATTGTTACATATATGACGTAATACAATTCTAAGTTATAGTTAAAGAGAAATTTTTACAGTGTAATAATAACAGTAATTGTGTACGTAGTATGGACCAGGCATTATTCTAAGCTCCTCCAGTACTGACTCAATTAATACAGCAATGCTTTGCAGTACTTCTATTATTATCCTCTTTTCTAGATGATAGAACTGAGATACAGAGAGGTTAATCTCCCCAGGGTGACGAAGGGAAGGGCTACTGTTTACACCCATGTGGCCTATGGTTCAGTCACTACACTGTGCTGTTAATCTACTGGATGCCTCTAAATACTGATACCAATTTGGTAAATTATTCATTAAGTAAAAAATCATTCATGGACCACATACTTTGCCAGGTCCAGTACTTGGCATTGAGTACTGGATGCAAAAAAAAAAAAAAAAAAAAAAAAAAAATTCCTATTTATCCCTCCTTCCTACTTTGGAGAAGCCATAGGAAAAATAATTAATATAGCAATTGGATCTAGAGCATACATTTTGGTTATGAAGAAGGAAGCTTTCTAAGTAGGAAAGTTTTCAAAGGGCTTGCTTAGGTGTTCCAGTGCCTACCACAATGACCAAGTATTCTAGAAGCTCTTGTAAATGACTCCATTCCACAATCCTTGTTACCCAGCCCCTCATTGCACCTGTGGTCATCTACTCCACAGGAGCCTGGGACCCTTCTGCCTCCACTCGTTAAGGGGCCTATTACCAGGAGCTAGCTGTGTTGCTTCTAAACCCATTCATTTCAATTTTGTCTAATAATTATATTATGTGTTTAAACATATGTAACACAATGAGAGATAACTGCATCAAGAATAGTTTTTGTTATTTTATGAATACTTGTTGAAACTCCTTTAAGATAAGCCATTGAAAAATGCCGTGGTATTATAGATAAGGTAGTTGTAAAAGGCAAAGGAAAAATTATAAACATCTAGAAGGATTCTTCTTTAAAATACTTCTAAAGTTTCTTAGATTCCTCCTAGAGGAAGGAAGAGTTGGGAGAGGAGCAGTAAGATGCTCATTCCATATTATTACGAGCAGACTCATATTTAAATAACTGACCTAGGTCCTATACAGTTAGTGAACACAGGTACAATTAAGTTAAAAATAAAATGAATACAGCATTTATGTAGTTTTTTTTAATGATTCTCTATTTTAAATGACTCTTCTTAACTCAATCTCTCAATCGAAAGAGTTTTTACCAACCATTGTCTCAATACTTATTGGTTGAATGAATGAAAGAATGAGCAGTAAGTGAATTGATCATGTTTAACCTATACTGCCTGTTATGTGATTGTTTAGTTGGTCTTTTCATTGTATGAGTATTTGTTTTGCCTGGAATCATTTACTTACTGGATCAATTAGTCATTTATTAACTTAATTAAGAAACAAGTGGCTACTGGTACTTGATGATGTCAATAATTCCACCAAAGACGATACCGAGTGTTGAAGGGCTCTTTTGTTTCGCCTGGAATCTGCCTCTGCTCCCTTGTGACTATGTCTGCGCACGGCACCCGCATGAGGCAATGCACTCAGATAGACCAATTTCATGAAACTGTAATTACTCTGAGAACGATGCTAAATTTAAATTGTACAAGTGACTGAATTTCAATTTAGAATAACAAATCTACACATCATCTTATTGGAAAATCATTATCCAATTTCTGTGTGCCACACACATAATTTGCACAATTGAGAAAAAAAGTCTCTCAATTTGCTATTTTAAAAAGTGAAACAGCTTTATGAACTTTGAACAGAGGATTAAAGTTCCATTGATATTCTGAACAAAGTGAACTAAATAGGAAAAATAATGTTAATCAGAAATTAATTTGTAGATTTTATATTCAAGATGGTACAATATCTAGTCACAATCTAATCGCTTTTTCACCAAGGAAACAGTAAATAATAAAGTATTGAATTTTAATTTATTGTATTTAAATTTGTATCATAATATGTCAATAAACTCAAGTTATTACAGTTGCTACCTACTGATTTAGAACAAACAACTGCAGTGCAGAAGATGAGCCTTGTGTGAATACAGGAAACTCTGTTTTGGCTGTAAAAGACTCCATTAGGTTTTCAAGTAGCACAGGATCTAACACTAATTATTTCTGATACACTGTGCACTATTTTATACAAAAAATGTGTAGCTTATATTGGTAACCAAGAAAACTTCCTATTCAAAAATCTAAGCTGATCACAATAGTTAATGCAATGGGCAAATTTGGAAAACTAGATTCTACCATACTTAGAAAAAAATGTGGAAATTGAAAAATGAAAGGACCAGGTCACATGTATATAGATTAAGTGATATTAGTCAAATCAGTAAGAGAAAAAATTGTGTTATCCACAGGCATAGGCGACTTCTATTATATTAGTTTCCATTATCTAGAAGATTAAATGCACCTTTAAATACAAAAATATGCTTACTGATATAACTGGATGAAATCTCAATTTCACTTTGTCAATTCTAGAGTCCCCTACAAAAATGGCATCCATTCTATACATTTCCTCTTGGCACATAGCAAAAACTACAGATGCACATGAGTAGCCCTTTAGCAGCACAAGAGAGGGTAAGGACTCTTTGCCCAGACATCTTATAAATGGGAGGGTAATGAGGCATAAAGAAATTAAGTAACATTTTCAAGGTCATACCCTGAGTCTTTAATAGAACAGAGAATAGAACCATAAGTTTTGGTTATTAGATCTATACTGTAATGTCTAGAGCATGCTTCCAATCTTGCAAATCTTGCACAACAAACCAAAATGAAGTACCTGGCATGAAATAGACCTCGTATGTGCATATGAAACACTTGCTTATCCACGAAACTAAATGATCTAAAAAAGAATTATTTTGAAAAGTAAATTAAAGACAAAATAAAGCTCCATTACGATTTCCAAATGAAAGCTTGCTTTAAGATGGATGATAGCAATCAAGCACATTTCTCCTTTGCTTGCTTTTATTCATGACATATTTTGTAATGACCTTGTGAGTTTAACCCAGGCCTTCATGAATAATAAGTTTATCAGTCCTGGAGTTGCGTGGAGCAGCTCTGTACAGCAAGTACATCTTCCACATGGACTGGTCAAACCCCAGTACTGCATTCTGTCTAGTTATTTTCTCCTGTTCATATATGGATTTGGATCTGAAACCACACATTTGAGTTCACAAAAGAATGATAATTCACCCACTGAATTTTGCCTGGACAACTGTTCTTAATCTAAAATACAGAACTCCTTTCCACTTGCTGTTAGTAAATATTATGGTTTGGCTCTGTGTCCCCACCCAAATCTCATGTTGAATTGTAATCCCCAGTGTTGAGGAGGATCTGAGTAGGAGGTGAATGGCTCATAGGGGCAGATTTCCCCCTTGCTGTTCTCATGATAGTGAGTTCTCATGAGATCTGGTTGTTTAAAAATGTGTAGCACTTCCTCCTTCACTCTCTCTCTCCTGCTGGCCATGTGAAGATGGTACCTGATTCCCTTTCACCTTCTGTCATGACTGTATGTTTCCTGAGGCCTCTCCAGCCATGATTCCTGTATACCTTGCAGAACCATGAGCCAATTAATCCTCTTTTCTTTATAAATTACCCAGCCTCAGGTAGTTCTTTATAGCAGTGTGAGAAAGAACTAATACAGTAAAGGCTTACATAAGGCAATGAAAATGGGAGAAACACACTCTTTACTCAGCCATCGTGCTTTCTGCCCAACTACCCAAGCCCAAGTCACCCTATGACAGTAAGTCAATGGACTAAAAACTCTTGTAGGTCATTTCATTGTAGGATCATGACCCATTCTGCACAGGTTATTTGGCTTACTAATGTTCCACCTGCCTGTGCTTCAATTGACCAGAGAAACTCCTGTAGAAGAAACACTGACTTAGCTTTAATTGTCCTCCAAATTTGATCCAATGAGCATTACAAGAGCTTCCAAAGTAAGCAATAGAGAATTCAGAGGAAATGGCTCCCCTGAATGCTACTTTAAACATTTCATATTAGCAAATTCACTGACCTAATTTCAGATATTCTCATTGAATGGAGAAACATCTTTACAAGGCACTTTTAGCGTCAAAAATGGATGATATAAGCTTCAATGTGTACAGTGGAAATTAGTTGTTTTGGTTGATCAGTAGCCGGTTTCCCTGTTTTTGTTCATTGCATCTTGATTTTCCTTGACAGACTTACCCATCTTGACATTGCATGAAATTTTATGGACTCCCAATCAAGGGTCCACAACTCTGCAGTCAGAGTTGGCCCCCAGGGATATCCAAATTCCAATCCTTGGAACTTGTGAATATAGTATGTTAAACGGCAACGAAAATTAGTGCACATGAAAGTTAGGTTTCTAACTAGCTGGCTGTGAGATGTGGAGATTATGCTGGATTATCTGGTTGAGCCCAGTGTAATCCCAGCGTCCTTATAAATGAAAGAGGGAGGCAGGCAAGTCAGAGTCAGAAAGGAGATGTGACAAAGGAAGAAGGAATGATATAATTGCTGTCATTGAAGATGGAAGGGTCCATGAGCCAAGGAATGTAGGCAGCCTGTAGAAGTCAGAGAAGGCAGGGAAATGGGTTCTCCTCTAGAGCCTTCAGAAGCAGTGCAGACCTACCAACACCTTGATATTGGCCAAGTGAGGCCTATTTCAGACTCCAGGCCTCCAGAAGTAGAAAGTAACAAATGTATATTGTTTTAAGTCACCACATTTGTGACAATCTGTTACAGCAGCCACAGGAAAATATCTTTTCCTGGCCAATTGTGGGCATGTCTCTGAGTGGGCTCCTCTTGGGATCGAAAAGCAAAAAAAAAAAAGATAGAAAACTGTTGAACTTGATTCTGCCGGTGAGGTCTCCCCAAAGCCACTGTCTACTAGTCCCTGATGCTCATATCCCTGGAGTGCTCCTGGGTCCTGCCTTTCCTAACTCCTGGCTTTTGGACATTTCCCTTTCTTTTATGGGCATGTTATATGGTTCCAACATGTGACTTTTCCTTTCCCCCTGGAAGCAAATCAGTGGCTTCTTCAACTTGTAACCAAAGATCATAACTGATACAGTTCAGTCAGCTCTTTAACCTGGTTCTAGCAATGCCATTAGTTGACTGTGCTATTAAACATACCTTTTCTGTGGGCCAGCTACTGTGCTCAGCACTGAGGATCAAATAATAAGCAACAAAAGCAGTTTCTACTACAAAGTGTTACTAACTGAGTAGCCAATACTGCAGACCCAATGCACATGAATCAAAGTCAAACTTACATGTATGAAAAAAAAAGTGTCCAGATAAAAAACAAAGAATATTATCTAACTCAAACTGCAAATTTATCAAGTTCTATTGGCCATGGGGGCAATGTGAATACGGTAAAATCCATCCTCAAGAAGTGGGTCATTAATCCTGCCCCCCCGCCGACCCTCCGTTCCTTTCTTCCTCAGAGAAAATGTTTATGAGCCTCTATTTGATGCATTGAGCATACAGAATACCAGACCAATTTAATGCAGACAAGCAAAGTCAGAGGATCTTGCAGTTCTGTGGTTCTAGGCTAAGGGCAGATGAATTAAGAGAGAGTCTCTATAATGCAACAAATGTTAAAATGGTTAGACTGGGATGGCAAGGTCAGGATCATGCCTGGGGAACACATTGCTGGGCCAAATGCCCAGGGACAAGCAGAAGCCGCTCAGTGGGAAGGTGGAGAAGGGGCAGTCCCAACCACGGGGAGCTGTAACCTGGGCGGAGGCAGTCATACACACAGCAAGGTTCCAGGCTGCCAGGTGCATCAGAGAAGGAGAGCGAAGACCAGAAGAAAAGAACCTTAGAAGATGAAACTGGAAAGAAAAGAAAGCCAGGCCAGACAGGGTCTCTGTCCACTCTTCTGCATTCACACTCCTTAGATTATCTAAAAACTGACGATGAAGTAAAATATTTTGTATGTGAGGTATGGACTTCAAGATCAGATTTTAATATCTTGGAAATATTAAAAATATAGCTTGAAAATGGCGTCGAACTCTCAGCAGAGCTATGATAAGCTCTTGGGGTCGTCTATGTATGCAACAAGCTCAAATGAGATGTAGAGAAGGGGATAAATTGGAGATGCAAGGAATTCACCTCTAGAGGCCTTTTGACAGACATAGGTTTTCCAAAATGACGCAACACAGCTTATGGTCAGAAAACAAATCAAATAATTTGTTAATAGTAATGTATTAAAATTTCAGTTAAAATAATTTTAAATTATAAAATGCTATACGTTCATTACATCAGAACAGATTTGTTATACACTGTGGAGTCTATATTATTTCTTAATAACTACAGTCAGTATAGAGATAGAAAGCAAAAGCTTGGGTTTTCTAAAACACGTACCATGAAACTAGCACTGTAATGTTCAATTTTGGGAAACCTCATGACATATATAACCAGGCCTTTTAACTATTTATCTTCTGTAATAAGGGCTCATGTTAGACATGATTTTTATTTTTCCATTGTTTGCACCAAATAATTAAATCACATTCCAGGAATAATTTATTTACATATACTTGTATTGTCAACATCCACTTGGCTGACTGAGGGAATGTGCACCCCATAGGGAGAAGTAAAACATTCCATAGGGATAATAATGCAAGTTACAATGGTATTAGTGTTGATGGCTCAGAGCCGCTTGATGTTCAAATGGGTGGTGATATGGTTTGGCTGTGTCCCCACCCAAATCTCATCTTGAATTTCCATGTGTTGTGGGAAGGACCCAGTGGGAGGTAACTGAATCATGACGGCAGGTCTTTCCCGTGCTGTTCTCGTGAACGAGTAAGTCTCACGAGATCTGATGGTTTTAAAAAGAGGAGTTTTCCTGCACAAGCTGTCTCTCTCTTTTTGCCTTTTGTCATCCAAGTAAGACATGACTTGCTCTTCCTTGCCTTCTGCCATGATTGTGAGGCTTCCCCAGCCACATGGAACTGTAAGTCCACTAAACCTCTTTCTTTTGTAAATTGCCCAGTCTCAGCAATGTCTTTATCAGCAGCGTGAAAACTAACTAATGTAGGTGGCTTGGGGCACTTACCTGACCTTCAGTTTAGACCAGGGTGGTGTTAGGAGTCTCATCGAAGTCATGGAGGGAAGGCTTTCAGTCCTGTCTCACATAATAATAATAATATGCTGTGAATTCTATTTCTTGTCTCCTCTCCTCCCTCTTGACATAGGGTAACATAACATTTCAAACCTACCTTGAATTTCAGGGCAATATTTCTAAGTCAGAAATGTTTACGGTAATAAACACCTCAGGAAAAGAGAACCAGGAAACTGATTGACCTATGTACCATGCAGCTATGGCCAGGGGTGTGGCACCTCCTTGCATGCCAGAGCTCACCCTGAGACCCACCCCACCCCACCACACAACACTCCATCCATCTACATTGTCATCTGGGTCTTCATGACTCCATGTAGTCAGTACACCAGCAGCATTAGCTATCATCTGGGAGCTCATTAAAAAGAATAAATCTCACCTTTCCCTGGACCTAATGAATCAGCATTGTAACAAGATGCTAAGCACATGTGAGGGGCACAGATATAGATGAATAGCATCTCCCAGAATTGAGTAATGTGCAACCTATGCAGCTGTATATGGTAGCTCCAATCCCATCAGTGCTTCAATAGTGTTTTGATGGCAGGAAAACCACTGGCTACACAATGCCCATTAATTACTAGCATGTCATGTGGCGGCAGGTGTGAGGTTGTGTGTGGGCATGTGTCTATGTCTCCATCTGTTCATATACACACACCCACTGCATCTCTCCAATTCCGCTTCCAGAAATGCAGAACTCATGCCTGTGTGCCTCTGTCCTAAGACAAAAGATCACTGAGTATGTGTCACACTCAAGAGATGGTTTAGAAATGAACCACGAACAAGAATTATATTCCCTTTGACAAGCAAGTCAGATGAATGCCCATTTTTTATCTTAGGGTCTTTTGGAAAACCTCCAATATAATGCTCATTAGCCCCTCCTTAAGCACATTGAAAATGGATACCTAGGATGCCTATCAAGGCAGACTGGCATACGGCACCATTCTGCTTGGGTCGATGCTAGGTTTTGACTGGCTAAGCACTGATGACCACTTTGAAGGAGAGGCAGAGGCAGTTGACGTAAGCTCTGTATTTGGCAAATATCAAATGAGCAGCCCTGGGAGGTCTGTTGACAGAGCCTTCATTGCTGTTCCCCCTGGCGAGACCATTGTGCATTATTTGGATAATATCCGTTAAATTATGTAAAAAGAAAAATGTATGGTAGATATAAATATTGTGTACATCTCATAGTTTTATTTGTCTGCTAAGAGAATATTCCAATAAATGTATCACTAAATTCTTAACTGTAATACAAAAATTCTAGGTTGAAACAACGAACTCCTTCATTTCCACTAATAATCCAAAATGGGAGTTGACCTGCCTTATCACACTAATTTTTTTTTCTAATTACAGCATTCAGCACGAAAAAGCTCTTACATGCATCTTTATGAAACTAAATGGAGCATATTTTCTGTGGTCTCTTCATTAGTCTGTTGTCTTCCTGACAATTACTGCACAGTATTAGGGCTGTATTATACTAAGTCACGAGCAGTAAGGGGCACCTAGCACTAAGAGAGTCTCTCTCCCACTCAGGATTTTTGTTTTGTTTTGTTTTGTTTTATTTTGTTTTGTTTTGTTTTGTGACAGAGTCTTGCTGTGTCGCCCAGGCTGGAGTGCAGTGGTGCCATCTCAGCTCACTGCAACCTCCACCTCCCAGGCTGAAGCAATTCTCCTGCCTTAGCCTCCCCAGTAGCTGGTATTACAGGCACACACAACCATACCCAGCTAATTTTTTGTATTTTCAGTACAGACGGGTTTTCACCATGTTGGCCAGGCTGGCCTTAAACTCCTAACCCCATGTGATCCGCCCACCTTGGCCTCCCAAAGTACTGGGATTACAGGCGTGTGCCACCACACCCGGCCAGGATGTTATTAAATAGCCAAAACATCTGAGACACTAAGAGACGTTGCTGAAGTTCACATAACCAATGAGTAACTAAGCCAGACCCACACTGCATCTTGTGATCACATAATATCCCACACTCATTGATAAAAACTACCTGCAATCATTGTGAGGACAACCCACTGCCACAAACGAATCACTAGGAGGTCCCAAGAGAAACAAAGCCTCCCTAAGGGTCCTGATGCCCAGTGTCTTCGGGATCCCAGTTCCTTCTCCATCCTTCAAACATGTGAGGAATTCAGTGACGAAATATTGCTGGGAGTTGTTTGGCCCAGACTTCTATTCCTGCAGGTAAGAGCTCCCCTCGGTTAACATAATCGAGCCCATTTCTCATAAAGAGGAAAGAAGACAGTTTTTGTATTCTTTGTCTTTTCATAGACTATAAAATAAGAGGCAATCCCCCTCAGAATCACATCAGTGGTTCTCAAACTTCAATATGCATCAGAATCTCCTGGGGACCTTGTTAAAAATGGAGAATTCTAGGCATCAAACTCAGAACTTATACCTTCTGAATTCCTTCAGGGATCCATTCCTGGGTCACTTGCGGGACTACCTGCTCTATGCCTTGCTTTGAAAACCCAGACACAGAAACCACAGTGAGGCTGAATCTCCGGAGGCAACTTCATGGGGTGCAAAGTTGGGGCCTCCCAGAGGTCTCTCTGAAGGTGATGTGCACCAGGTCCCCAACAGTATTAGCAGAAATGATATGGATAACACACTTGAATTTATAATTAACTACAATAAGAGCATATCAACAGAAGGCAATCGTTTCACATTTGTAATTGCAAAAACTAATTCTTACAGGAATTTTGTGGTTAATATGGTCTTTGAGCAATTCTCGCGATGTACTTAAAGTGAATATTATACATGCATAGAAAGACAACTGTAAAACATAACATTCCTCTAGAGCTTAAATATGGCAATTTATTCTACTAATAATTTTACATAATATCCATTTGCCTATATCACTGAAACAGACACTTAATTCACTAGAAACTGAATTCCATTAATGAAGGTTTAAGTACAAAACGAGACAGTAACTAGAGATACTAAGTGGACAGTACATATATGCAAATTAACACACACATAAAATATATGCCCCAGAATAGGCCATTCAGTTGAAATCATTACAGTCTAAGTGATTAATAATTATATTTTCAAATTTCAGTAATAAGATGATTTGGCCATTCATAAATATGTATAATTTTCTGTACCAACACTGTCGACATATAATTTGTTTTCCAACCCCACTGATTTTCTCCAGGCAGATGTATCATTTTCCAATTATAAAATTAAACATTCAACTTGAAAATATGTTAGCAGCCTAATTCCAGTTTGAATAACTTTCTGTATATCTTCAGAAGTATATTCTGGTAGAATTCAGGAGGAAAGTATGGAATTCAAAATGGCTGATGAATTTAAAAGATGTAATCAGCCTCTGAGAATATTACCACCATGGGCTAAGTTGTGAAGAGGAGTAGAAGCTTTTAGGATAGGGGAAGTCATTGAAGAAAAGAAACAGAAACTCCCTAGGGCTTAGGAGACCTCACGGGCATCAGAGACATAGGGAGAGATGGAAGAGGCACGGAAACCTGGTCTCTGTATTTTTCAAAACATGGAACTAATATTTATGGGTTTTGATAGTAACGCACTATTCTAACCTTAACGGGAATATTCAGTACTGAACTAATAATACATGAAGTAAACAGAATTAGAATATATAAGGATCCCGAAATACTACTGAAGATTCAGATTGTTACACATGGTATTAAAACAGAAAAAAAGGAAGGAAGGAAGGAAGGAAGAAGAGAAGGAGGGAAGGAGTAGGGGTAGGGGTAGGGGAAGGGGAAGGGGATGGAAGACTGTTCAATATGGTGGATATATTTTTAATTTGAATGAATATTTCCCATCATGCAGGAACCTACTCATGCCTGCACAGTGATCCACAAAAAACAGAGTAGGCTGACATCTTCCTATACTTTCCTGCACCCGTTCCCCTGAGGCAAATGTCTAGCCATCTGAATTTGACCATGCTAGGACAGAGGCAACCTGTCCTGGGACTGTTGGATTTGAGGCCCAAAGGAGTCAGCCAATCCTTCTTCAATGACTACAAATATGATGTAAAGTTTGAGAACAGTGAGTAGGTCAGAAAAGCAGACACAGAAAGAGAGAGTGTGTGTGAGAGAGAGAGACACAGAGACAGAGACAGAGACAAAGAGACTGGGACTGAGGGTGAGAAGAGAGACAGGCACCGAGCACAGCAGGTGCCCAAAAAGCAACCAGTTTCAGTTGCTTTCTGATACTCAGCTATGTTCCTCTTCTTGGGTTATGAGAAACACGACTATATCTTATAAAACAAAACAAAATCACTTCTTTTCTGAAATGTATGTCCATTGGATTCTGTCACAATCAAATATTCCCAGTAACATACTCATAAAATCATGATATACATATGAAATGGAAGGCTTTACATTATAAAAAGGAAACGGGTCCAAATGTCTTACCATCCTGGAAATGGCTCTTTTTTTTTTTTTTTTTTTTCATGAACCCACATTGTTAGCATTTTTTTTTTTTTTTTTTTGAGATGGAGTCTCGCTCTGTCTCCCAGGCTGGAGTGCAGTGGTGCGATGTCAGCTCACTGCAACCTCCACCTTCCGGCTAATTTTTGTATTTTTAGTAGAGGCGGGGTTTCACCATGTTGGTCAGGCTGGCCTCGAACTCCTGACCTTGTGATCTTCCTGCCTCTGTTAGCCTAACTTTTAGAATTTGAACATTTTTCAAGGTTTGAATTATCTAATTAGTGCAGATCTACAATATGAAATGAAAAATAAAGATAAGGAACATAAAGAAGAATAGAGTTAAAATACTTAAAAACACTACCATTTAGAGAAAAGCCAATGTTAAAGGGTTTTTTTAAATGAGAGATATATTTTTTCACAGACACAAACAAAATTCTACACTGTTGCTTTATCACATGCAGTCTTCTTTATCATTGTAGACCTCACTTAATACCTTCTCCTGACCCCCTTCTATTTACATAATCATTTATGCAGTCACTTTAATAACTTTCTATTATCTATTACTTGATGCCTTATAATTTAGTTACCTGATATACTGTTTTGAATAGTTAAGTTTTCTCTAATTTCCCACTATTAAAAGAGATTAGAATGGAAACCTTTGCTTGCTTGTTCACTTGCTTAAGATAAATTATTTGGGTTAGGATCACTGCCTTAAAGACCTATACCACGTGAGGGCTTTTGAAACACTGAAAATGTTCACTTTAAGTAGGTTGTTGGATTTATGAGCTCAGCAGGCACACTGAAAAGTCATGTTAGGTACCAGAATTTTCTAGTCAAGTTTGCTGATCCAAAGGACAGTCACTTCATTGTTTTAATTATGAGGCAAAAATAAACATATTCCCCCATATCTTGGCCATGTTTACTTATTTTACAATCTGACCATGGTCCCTGCCTGTTCTTCTCCTATGGAGATAGCAGATTTTCTAACAAACTATTCCTTAAATAGCAGAAATTGATTTTCTAACTAAATTAGAAGTTTTAATCTTAATTAAATCTTCAACTTTTTTCCTTTATTATTTCGGCTTTTGTTTTCCTATGATAAATATAAATACCCTTTGTTTTATCTATTTCTGAAGTCTTATTTTTACACTTCACATTAGATCACAATTGCATTCATTTTGGAAAAGAGTTTAAAGTCAAGTGGTAGGGCTTTTTGTCTCAGGTTTTTCTGTGGGAAAATTAATAATAAAAACAATAATATGAAATTTAGATAGGCGTTCTAACATGGGGCCCACAGAAGAGCTCACAGAGGACTTTGAATATTTTAAACCGTCTCTGAAAAGTTGAATGTGTAGGCATTTGTGGATTTTACTAAGAAGTCCTAAAGCTTATATGAAATTCTCAAAGAGGTGTGTGAGCTCTTAATGGTGAAGAACTTTGATTTAACGAGTAAACTATATATTAAACACAGAGCAGTCCTTTCCTTTAAAAAGGGGGTAAATCCCTTTTAATTTCAGAGGAGCAGACAGAGTCCTATGATCTTTTGGCCACTGAAGTTTTTGATCCAATTGAATGTCACACAAAGCCCCACAGATACAAGCAGAGTTCTTCTGTTAAAGCCACAGTGGGGGAGTCCAGAAATCTGGGGCAGAATTTGAAAATACTGCATCAGAATATGATTTAAAGTGGCAAGATGTTCTATGAACACATCTTCTACCTCTTCAAATAAAAGTTTTCAGAATGACTCATCACAACTCAAATTTGCTAAGGTTGTGGAGCCCGAAATAAATAATGCTGCAGATTAATTAAAAGAAATGCACCTTTTTCTCAAAGAGCAGAAATATAAGAACACCCAGATCATCATCCAGTATCAGACTGCCTGGCATTAGTACAAAGCTGGAATGACGATATCACAAAAGAAGCTTTTGTGCTGAACAGTTACTGTCAGCCAGGAAATCAACCTCAAATGCCAGTGCAGCCCAATAAACACGGAAACCTCCTCTCAATCATCTGTCAGTGCACCTATTTTAGGAAGTGACGGGAAACAATGCATCAACATGTAAATTCAAATATTTCTATGAATCCATACAAATGAAATGATTTTTCTTCCGAGCAGTAAAATCCAGGTCTTTCAGCTTTTCTGTTTTGTGCCATACAGGTATTACTATTAGGACAAATTTACACAATTAGTAATAATGCAAATTACTAATAATGTTGCTGAAAACACTTATTTAGTAAGTACAATAGTCAAATGAGTTGGACACTCCTGTGATACAGAATTAGTTATGCCAATGTAGCCTTAGCCCTAGATGCTATTTAAGTACAGAACTCTGAAACTTATTTTTTCTTTAGAAGTTTCCATACATAAGGACTTAGTAAAAAAGCATGCAACAGGGCTGGGTGTGGTGGCTCATGCCTGTAATCCCAGCACTCTGGGAGGCTGAGGCAGGTGGATCACCTGAGGTCAGGAGTTCGAGACCAGCCTGGCCAACATGGTGAAACCCCGTCTCTACTAAAAATACAAAAATCAGCCGGGTGTGGTGGTGTGTACCTGTAATCCCAGCTACTCGGGGTGGCTGAGGCAGAAGAATGGCTTGAACCCGGGAGGCGGAAGTTGCAGGGAGCCAAGATCGTTCCACTACACTCCAGCCTGGGTGACAGAGCGAGACTCCATCTCAAAAAAAAAAAAAAAAAAAAGCATGCAACAAACATGCAAATTTATAACCAATCAATTTTAAAAGGAAATCATCATGTATTAATAGAAGTCATTAAATTCTTTTTTACTATTAAGAGAATGATCAATAGAACTATCTTTTAATATCTGCACTTCCTGTTCTGACCAATTTCTTAGAATAGATAAAATACTAAACATGTTGTCAAGAAAGAAGAGATAATACATTAATCTGTAGAATTGAAACTAGGTATCAAATAACATTAAGTAGAAGGAATTCAAGTAGTTGTTTTATAAAAGAACTGAACTTTGACACTGTTTGCCACATTTATTATTAAAAATACAAAGAAAAGCTCACTGAGATATATTTCAAGCACACATCAATTTGCCTATTTCTTGACAGAGCATAAAACAATGATGGCTTTAGTCTAAAACACTGGTTGGTATGCTAGCCACGCTGATTATCAGATAGTCACATTTTCGTTTGCAATATGGAAGCAATATGTATCTCAGTCTTCATTTAAGAAACATTTTTTTTTCAACTGGAGAACACAGTTTAATTTTGTGTTACCCCATGATACCATTTTATTAGTACGATTTTCTTCAAGGACTCAAAAATAGCTCTGTTCATTAATCTGAGCATACAGGTAACTGCACATTAGTGCAGTCCAACTAACTGAGCTTGTCCTCGTATGGAAGAGACATCCTTAACAACTAACGTCAAATACTGGCAATGTTCTAACTACGTGCAACACCATTCGGCTGGAAGTGCAGTCACCAGCTTCTCAATTCTTACATTCAATCCCATCCTAGTTGTCCTTCTGTCTCTCAAAATGCACATCATATCTGACTTTATAGTCACAGTCATCAAAGACAGCCAAACGGAGCTGGTGGTGGGGCGGTGCGGGGAAGAAGACAGGTGTGAGAACTAAACACCTCTTTCAAATGGCTGAGAAAAGTGCGGTTTTTACCACATTGCCTTTTAGGAATTATTCTCCCATTCTGGCCTTACATAAAGACGATCGAATTTTAGTACACAGTTCAACAAAAGAGTGAAAGACATTTCCTAAATTCTCGGAGAAGAAGAAAGGACTTGGGCATTTGAATTGAAGAAAACTGGACATAAAATTCTCTTCTGCCATGTATTAGCTACAGGACCTTGGAGAAGTTATGCAACTTTCCCTGAATATCCGTTTCCTTGAATATCCATTTCCTCATCTGTAAAATCGAGATAACACTAAGGACACTCCTGAAGATAAGAAGAGAGAAGCACAGGAAGGTTCCGTAAGCACTCAGTAACTGTCCAGCATGTCCCCCCATTACACTGTCCCCAACTCTCTTGCTACTTGATATCACTTTATCTTGTCAAGGATCTCCCCTTGGTGTATTTACAGCTTTTCCCTAATGAATCAAAGTGTGTAATATCACAAGGAGAGCTTGGTCCTTCCCCTTCCTACAGAATTCAGGGAGGTCTGTGGTTGCTCTTAGGCGTGCTGCTGCTTTCAGAGGAGTCAAAGGAGCGAAGCTCTGGGCCCCGGAAGGGACTCTGAATACAGCATGTGTCTGCAGCCCTGGGGCACTGGGATGAATAATATACCTCCGAAATTTACGTCCACTGGAATCTGTGAATGTGACCTTATTTGTAAATAGAGTCTTTGCAGATATAATCAAGTTAAAATGAGATCATATTGGATTAGAGTGGTGCTAATACAAAGAAGTACGGTCCTTATAAGAAGAGGGGAATCTGGACACAGACGCACACACACAGAAGATGGCCGTATGAAGGTGGAGGCGGAGGGTGGAGTATCCTGCCATGAGCCAATTTCAAGGATTGCTGGCAATCAAGAGAAGCTGGAAGAGGCCAGGAAGGATTCTCTCCTAGAGCCTTCAGAGGGAGCATGGGTGGCCCTTCTGACACTTGGGTTTAGAACTTCCAGCCTCCGGAACTGAAAAAGAATAAATTCCTAGTGTTGTACGCCGCTCAGTTTGTGGTAATTGGTTGCAACAGCGGTAGGAAACAAATACAGCTAGGGAACAATGGCGGGGGCAGAATCCTAGGTTTTCTGTAGTCACAGAGGACTTCAGGCA
The DNA here is from genome assembly GCF_028878055.3 of Symphalangus syndactylus. Taxonomy (NCBI): domain Eukaryota; kingdom Metazoa; phylum Chordata; class Mammalia; order Primates; family Hylobatidae; genus Symphalangus; species Symphalangus syndactylus. The sequence goes on along the minus strand of NC_072438.2, from coordinate 90,862,998 downwards.
GAAAACACTGGAAGCAGAAGGGGAGACCTCCCCCCATCAGCCAGTGAGTGAGACAAAGGACGCTGAAGACAAGGAGTTAAAATAGCCAACCTCTGTAAGATACTCAACAACAATGCATTTAAAATAATATTTTGTTAATTGCATTTCTAATAATAAACCTCTACTGTGAGCGCTAGTGTTTGTGGAGGGTCAGAGAAGGGGTAAGTAATAGATGCAGTCTACAAGACCGTGAACAGCTGTCATTATTTGAATAGATATCATTTGCTAAGCTTATTCCATACTTATTTTTATCCACAGAATGAGAAATGTAATATTATCAATCCCATTTATTTTATACATGGGAACACTGAGACTCAGAAATATTAATTAATAGCCTCAACCTCACAAAGAGCTGATGAGCAACTGATCAGGGATTTCCACCCAGAATATATCTGATTGTACCTATTATTGATACTGTATCGCAGGTATATATCCCCAAGTTATTCATCTAGCAAATAAAATTTACTTTTAAAAAACAAAATTACTTTTAAAAAGGCATAATGTTGATCACCAGAAGATAGAAATATTTTATTGTTAAACATTCTGTATTTACAAGTCCTTAATAAGTGAAAACATTTATAATCTCTTGAGAAGTAGGAAGCATCCCATAATAAAACATTAGGCAAGTTATACTACCGGACATCCATACTCCTAATAAAAACAGTATAAGAAAATCCAGATTTTCAAAAAGGATAATCTATTGGGCAACTACTTGTTAAAAAATACTCATGTTAATTAAGTAATTCTCAACAAATATATAACACACGACACTTTCTCTATTTCAAATAAATAATTGTATAAGCAAATTCTCACTTTCAATTACTTTGTTTTAATATACTCCATAAATTGTTTAAATATATTACCATAATTGACCCTCAAATGAGCAAAATATAATGAAACATCTCTTGGCATGTAAATTTGCCTTTCAGCTACAAATGAATCACTTACTCCTCAATCAACAGGACGTTTGTACACAATTAACAATAGCCATCTATCATTCCTCCAAAGATGGCATTTTGCCCATGACTAGAACCCATCTATCATTCCTCCAAAGATGGCATTTTGCCCATGACTAGAACCATCATAGTTCATTGACTATTGGTTACAAAACACTTCTTGAGTCATATCTACCTTAGTATTTCATAAGTCAACATTTAATTTATTGTGTTGATTAGATTCAATGTTTATATTCATACTTCCCATTCATCTGCTTAACTTCAGTTAATGAGGCTGATTTTGTTGTTTCCAACCCTGGATCGAATTCTGAGACCTGGAAGATGGAGGTGGTTGAGTGGCAAGGCTTGCAGAAAAGCCCCACTCCTGAATTTTAGACAGAGGCCAGCATAAAATTTGGGAAATGGGGCAGGCGGCTTTTGTAATAAATACTGGGGACTGTGCCTGAAGCAGGGGAAATGGATGCTTGCTAGGCAAAAACGACAAGCATCTCCCTACAGCAAAATTGTTCTATATCCAACTTCTTTAGTTTTAGTTCTTGAATGTTGGTCCTGTCAAATTTCCCCTGGAAAACCGGTAAAAAATACAACTCTCCAGGCCTGGCTTTCTAAATAACCTTAGGTCCCTGTGTTTTTTTATTAGTTCTCCCAGGTGATTTTGAGATATCTAAAAGTTTTTTAGAACTACTGGTCTATTCCACAAACTTTTAAGTTTTTGCACCTGGTATCTGGACCTAAAGTCATCTCAGAATAAAATATTTTTTGGAGCAATCAGTCTTAAGCATGTACTGTGTGCCACTTTGTGCACTGCTTGTCCCAAACTACCTGTGATCTCTTTTAATTTTAGAATCAAAATTTCCAGATCTCAGGTTTTGAATTGTCAACAAGTTCTCCAGGTGATTCAGATCAGCCACTCCAACCAGGTGACATCATCAGCATCATCAGAGATGAGCCATGCTTCACAGGATGAGCCCATAATATAAGAATGGTACTTTAATCTGTGGTCTCTTCCCCTAAACCTATAATCTCAACTGAATCATGTGGAAAACAGAAAAATCCTGGTTGAGAGATATTCTACAATATACCAGACCAGTACTCCCCAAAACTGTCAAGGTCATCAAAAGCAAGCAAAGTCTGAGAAACTACCACAGCCATGAAGGATCCCGGGGAGACCTAACTACATGTAACGTGGTATCCTGAATGGGATCTGAAAATGGAAAAGGATACTGGAGAAACACTGAGGAAATATGAATGAACTATAGGCTACACTTAGTAAGAATGTATCAATATGGACTCATTAATCATGCCAAAGGTACCATGCGAATGCACAACTTTAATAATGGAGGAAAGTGGGTGTGAGTCATATGGGAATTCTCTGTACCATCTTTCCAATAATTCTGAAAACTTAAAACTGTTCTAAGATTTAAAAGTTTCCTTTAAAAATCCCCCAAAATCAGTGTAAGCAAAAACACTGGCAAATATTGACACATCCTTTAAACATTTCTTTAAAATTAGAACATATTTCCAATGCCGCATCTTTTTATGGCATGACAAGCCTTTTTTGGGTGTAAGCCTCTGGTCAGAAGGCCACAACGTCCTCATGCATGATGCATGGTGTATCCGCCATATGTTCATGCTTCAGTTAATTTAAAGAGGCAAGGAAAATCAGAAGACCCTGAAACATACTGAGTGCAAAACAATTTAGAATTTTTATGACTTTCTTACCATATATTTTTAATGTTTTCTCACACACCCTAATTCAACAGCTATTTTTGTCTTCTCACTCTCAAATACTTATTATAGCTTTTACTAAGACAATAGCTGTCTTTCACACTTTATCCTCACATTCCATTGGTTTAGTGCTATTTACCCGAGTTATCTATTGATGATAACACAACAGGCACAAACAGACAAACAGGTATGGAAGCAAGCACTGTTGACTCCAATCAACCTAGTGGGGGAAGAACTGCAGGCTGCCTTGCAGAGAGAGGGTGCCCAGCAAGGTGCTGGCATCAGTTCCGAATGTAATATGGGTTATTGCATATCCTGTAACAGGAATTATAACATGGGTTGGTAGACGTGGCAAGTCACTTCGACGGAGATCAGCTGGTATTACAGCTTCTCCTGCACTTCAAATATCTACCTTGGTTATATGAGGCGTCGCCACTTGTTGATGTATAAATATCAAATGGTTTTATTTTTGTCCAATAACTGCTACCTCTTGTGATTTGTCAAACTTCCTTTTATGCTGGGTGGCTGGTTTCCTTAAAAATAGTTCAGTGTAATGTATTAAATTTTCAGCAATTTTAGTCACTGAAACAGTGTCATTTAGTAAACAGGACTTAACGGTTATCCATTGTAAGAGTCCATCATTATTCCTAATTCCATCTTCCCCTCTCTAGCACACAGGGTAAAGCAAGGACCTGTCCCTGCAACTGCCCTCTCTCTTCTCTCTTTTATCCCACTAGGATTGGGAGAAGGACAAGAGGAAGATAAAAGTAGGGCCTCCATTTAACTTTCCCTGTTGAGTGTGATGGCCCTTTCCTGGGAGGGACCCCACTCATCCAGTTCCTGGAGAAACAAGAGGGGAGGAGCTGAGACCTGAGTATCTACTGTGGACAGTAGTACTTTGAAGGCAGGGCCAGGTCCTGAAGCTGACCACCTCTAGGATCTTCAAGTCACACACCGTGTCATCCCCTAGAGTGCCAGCAGTCCTCATCTCCTCTGCTCTCTGCCACCCAATCCTGAGCCCCCAGGCACAGACTGGACCCATCTTTCTTACCTCTCAGAAACCAGGAATTCAATGCAATGCCAGCCACCTCATCGCATCTTCCCCACAGCCAATTTGAGTAGGCCTGAGAAGGAGATGTCATCCTCTACTCCACGTGCTGTCTCCCAACTTTCCCAGTGATTGTCATGACCTTAGAAAGATGGGAGGGGTGGCTGCTGCTCCCAACGAACTTTGCCCACAGCCACCTCACATCTTCCTCTGCCCTCTCACCTGGAGAGTGCAGAGGCAGTGGGGGACATGTTGAAATAGCAGCTTTTATCTCCTCTGAGCTAGACTCCACAGCCAGTAGGCCTCTGAACTAGAATGGGATTGAATCCAGGGACCCCCATTCCCACATGCAGCAACTAGAAGATCCCTAGAGCCACATCCCAAGTAAACAGGCATTTTTCTTGCTGGATCCTACAAGGAGGGAGATGAGAAGGGTAGGAGAGGCTGGCCCAGGATTTTCTAGAGTAATAAAGGTGACACGCAAAGCTGAAGCTGAAGATGCTTAAAACAGGTAATGCTTTTCCTGTGACTGCACCAAGGCCAGCCCTGGGGGAAATCCTGAGCAGTGACACAACAGATGACCCAAGGAGCCATTGCAAGCTGGCCAGTGATGTCAGTGTTGGGTGAAGAATAAGTAAAATAGCCTGCCCAGGACCATGGATTTCTACAATAATTTCTTTACCCAATAAAGTGCTATTTCCTTCCAATTTAAATGTTACAACCTCCTTAGCCTTTATTCCAAGCCAACTACTTTACTTTCCTTTTAAAGGCACTGCTTTAATGAAACACACTGATAAACTGTTTTCAAGGTAGGCATGGAAGAGAAGAACTATCATTAACACACACCTGTTGCTGCCAGTCACTAGGGGTTTGGCAAATATCATCTCACCCCGCAGCAAGCAAATGAGAGAGAGAACACTAATCCAATTGACAGAGGAGGGATCTAAGGAGTGTTAGGTGGAATCAAGATTGAGCTTCAGCCCAATTAAAAAAAATAAAAAATAAAGCTTATGCCTTTCCAATTTCATGCTGCGATTTTCCATGATGGCGTGCTAATCTATCAGTTCCCTAACACAATCATTTTCTGAATGCTGAGTTTAACGAAGCCACAAAGAAGTACAAGGTCTCTGAGGAAGCCAGCCTCCGCCCTTTAGGAAGCTTATAATCAAATGTTGGGGATTCCTTTCCCCCAGGAGTCTGGCTTTTGCTTTTTATTGCCCTTCAACTGTCTTTTTGCAATACAATTTATAATTTGAAGAATATTTGATAAAACTGCATGATGTTCTTTGAACACAACCTCTGTTAAGACAGGTTTTGAAATGAAGAACCATATATAAGAGCAAACCTCTGTTTTTGTGTTTTGTTACGGATAATTTACACAATACACAATTTATTCAGTTACAAATGACTCCTCAACTCTGAACCAGGTAAAATAAACATTTCATTACTGATCTTTTTTTCTTTGAACTTCTCCACACTGAATTATACTCAAGTGCATAACAATTACCCATTTGATCTTCTCCCCGTGTATTTTGGACCTACCATCTAATTTATAAATACTAACTACCTGTAAATGCACTACTTTTAAATTATAGCTACAATGATTTTTAAATGTGCCTATACTTGGGCATCATCTAGGATTTCTAAAAAATATATTGACACCTGGGTCCACCCAAATCTCATCTTGAGTTGTAGCTCCCATAATCCCACCACGTCATGGGAGGGGCCTGGTGGGAGGTAATTGAATCATGGGTGTGGGTCTTTCCCATGCTGTTCTTGTGATAGTAAGTCTCATGAGAGCTGATGTTTGTATAAAGGGCAGTTCCCCTGCACACACTCTCTTGCCTGCCACCATTTAAGATGTGCCTTTGTTCCTCCTTTGTCTACCACCATAATTGTGAGGCCTCGTCAGCCATGTGGATCTGTGAGTCCTCTTTTTCTTTATAAATTACCCAGTCTCGTATATTTCTATATAACAGTATGAAAATGAACTAATACAGTCCCCAAGGGACACTGATGCAATTAGGTTCATGCAAATGTTTGAAAACCAGTGCTCTACTAAACGCTAAATACAAAAAAAAAAAAAAAAAGCTGACCTTTTGTAAACTTACTACGTTTGAAATTTTCAAGAAAATGAGATAGAAGGAGAATTAAACCTAAATTATCCAGATTATCTGCATGCATACTCATGAGGGCAATAAAGGTCTGAGAAAAGGACCTATTAAGTAAATTCCAACCATGTGTACCTGGTGCCCACATGGAGGTATAAAACAAGCCTTCATAAATGTATGTTTCTCTTGTGAAGTCTCATCCTTTGTTAACTAGTGCTAAAATAGTTTAATAATGGTTACATTCCACTACCACGAATCTATTTCAATCAGCATTCCAAAAAAAATCTATTTGCTTGGTCCGTAATTCAACCTCTTTTCTTTTTGAACCGCCTGGGTTCACTGTGAAAAGCTCAGTATCTTTCAAACAACCCATTATCCTATTCCATTATGAGATTCAGATTTCATTTCTCGTCTATATGTTGATCTTTCTTTTATATGCTTATAATCAAGTCCCCAAATCTGTGATGTGAATATTTTCAGGGACTGAGTAAATAATCACACCCATGTTCACTGCTCAAGTTAGAACCAAGTAAGAGACTCAGAAAGGATTCAGATGAAAGGACATAACAAGTTCTCTTTTGGTGCTGGTCTAGTGGACACTGGAAAACATGGCTTATAGCTGTGGCCCAGAGGGAATCGTGATGCTGAAGCACATGCATGACTAGAACAACCTACTGGGGCTGCCTTTGGTCAACTTAATAAATTATGAAGAGGCTCACAGAGGGGCAGGTCCCAAAGAGAAGAGAGAGAGGTTGAGATCATGTGTCTAGCTCTTTCTCCCAGGCTCCCCAGTCACCCTAAGGAGAGAGGAGTGAGGTAGCCAAGAGAATGCAGGAGAATTTCCTAGTTGGTTTGTCTCCATTGCATAGAGATATTCAGTATACTGCAGATTTGCTCATGACCTCCACTGACAACTGTCCAATATGCACTATTATTTCATCTTGACAGCTCTTCCCATTTGCTACCTGTAATTATGTAATCTGCTCTATATCTAAAAACCATTCTTCTGCACCCTACTCTCAGGAATCTGCCTCTCCATTGGCCCTCTTCATAATTTATTAAGTTGACCAAAGGCATCCTCAGTGGGTTGGTCTAGCCATGCATGTGCTTCTGCATCGGGATTCCCTCTAGGCCACAGCTGTAAGCCACATTCTCCAATGTCCACTAGACCAGCTTGGTTTTTCATAATGGTTTTTAGGTATACAGCAGATGACATAATTGCAGGTAGCAAATGGGAAAAGCTGCCAAGATGAAATAATAGTGCATAATTGACAGTGGCCAGAGGAGATCATGAGCAAGTCTGCAGTATGCTGAAAACCTGTATGCAATGGAGGAGAAACTTCTTTTGACTACTTTCCTCTTTCCCCATGGAGGCACACCAACTAGGAAATTGTCTAGGGTAATGGTTTTTAGATATACAGCAGATGACATAATTCCTACTTTCCTTCCCAGAGCTATCAGGGGATGAGGCAAGGCTCTGACTACTTGTGCTGTCTCTTCTTAAGGACAACTCTGGTGATGTCTCTCAATGGCACCCTGGGTGAGAGATCACTTAGCAGAAAAGTGAGAAGAGTCAGGGAGTAGACTCGTGAACCACTCTATAGAGCCAGTGACCCAGCCACATTCAGTAGGTGGACCACATACCATGTCCACAAAAGTTGTTGCAAAACAAAGCAGAACAAAAACAACAACCACTTATAGAACACACTAGGGAATAAGCTGACTTTTTGTTGTGATCAGTGGACAAATACAAACTGGATACTGTAAAAGAGCTACCGTTGATCTGCTGAAAATGGCATAAGCAATAGAAAATAACACTGGTTGAAACACACAGGCAGAACATCAAACTCATGTCCATGGAATTCAAATGGACAATGGGAAAATGTAAGAGAAATGAAAAAAGGTAATGTTTTAAATTCTTGTGAAAAATAACTTGATTTAAGTGGTTAACAGGTGAAAATAATACAGATCTGTCACATATTCATGACTCAAAGAATATCAGTGGTAACTGATTTTAGGAGGTTTTTCTTGCGGAGGGGGATGGGATAGGCAAAACTCTAAAACAACCCCCATGTAGTCCATATCCTTTTATTATCCTCTCATCCAGAGATGTGGAAAAGATCTGTAAATACAGTGGGATATCCTTCCATTGATTAGACTAAGTCACATGACAAAAGCAAAGGGATTTTTCCAGGTAGAATTAAGGTTGCTAAGAAACGGACTTCTAGTTAATCAAAAGGAAATTTATCCTGGTTGAGCCTGATTTAATCAGGTGAACTCGTTTTAAAAAGTGCCTAGAGATGAAAGCCTCAAAGCAGCAGATGTTTCTATTGTTGGCTTAGAAGAAGCAAACCCCATGAATTCAACCACCAACAGGAAAGGAATTCTGCTAACAATCTGAGATAGCATGGATGTAAGTGGGTCACTCCCCAGTTGAGCCTGCAGATGAGACCACAACTGGTCAATGCCTTGATTTCAGTCTAATGACACCTCAAGCAGAGGACCAACTAAGCCAAGCCTGGACTTCTGACCTTTGGAAATTGTGAGTTAACAGGCATTGTTTTAAGCCACTAACTTTGTGCTAATTTGTTATGCAGCAATACATAATTAATATGAGGATAATTTGCACCATAGTTTTCTTCTATTGTTCTTGCAACTTGACTATACATATAACTATCTTGCTCATAAGTGCATACAATGTAAAAATAAAAAAATTCCCCTTGATTAGAGTTCTTTATCATAATACCTTATACACAGGCTTTTTCCTCACATCAAAGTATAAATTGTTATTGTGTATATTGGTAATTATAATACAGTGAGACATAATTAATGTATCCCAACATTATAGTGTTCACATTGACCTAGAAGATGAGGATGATAATGTGTTGGTCAAAAATAGTAACAAGTTATTTTGCCAGCCATCTCTTTGGAAACAGGACAGATACAGATTTTAAAAGGAAATACCATGAATAATGATGGCTGGAGTAAAGAAGGGTTAATTTGGATTTTTGAACAAAATAACCATTTAAAAAAACTTTTCAGTAACTTGAACATCAAATATAAAAAGTTATTTTTTAAAAAACTAAGTTCCAATTTAAAGTGAATAAAATATAAATTGGATGGATAATGTATGTTCTATCAAAATAAATCTAAACTATTTAACACAGTAGGAAGCAAGCATGAGATGAAAATATGCTACTAACATATGTTAATGTGGGAAAAAAGGAAAATGTAAGACAGAATGTATAGGAGTATCCCAAACTCACAGGTTAAATGGTGAGAAAAAAAAGTTTTAAAAATTATTATCAAAATTTACCTTGCAGAAAGAAGTATATTGGTAGAATTTGGGGGGTGGGCTACTAGCATCTTCCCCAACTTTATCAAAGAGGGTAATTTCCTCCCCCACTTTTCTCCTTCATAGGGGAGGGAGTAACAAACACATCAGTACTATCAGGACAGGGTGTTTGAACTTCAGCACCTTTCTGGGTCTGGATGCCAGCCATGGAGGGGAACTGCCCTGCTGCAGGAACAGACTCTTCATGAGTCAGCCTCTTGGGCTGGACAGCCAGTGCCCGGGGCAGTCATGGACGGGGGTCACACTGCTGCTGCTGTCACTCTCACCAACTGCACCCGCAGCATTTCCTGGGTGCCCAGACCAGTGCGGAGGACATGGCTCACCTCACCCTATTCGACCAGACCCCCATTCTGCAAGTGGGTACATGTAACAGCACAGCAGCAGGGCTGAGCTCTGGGTACCCAGCCATCTCACAGCAACCATGGGAGCCGCTCAGAGGACCAGGCCAGCTGGCAGAGGACAGGGGCTGCTTTTTCTTTCTCAGTAATCACAATTCACTTCAACTGTCATAATTCCATTTTAGAAAAGTAAAGTGTAAGACTGCCCTCTCAGAAGGGAATTCATCAATTTGCATATTTCCTGGAGACTTCTTTCTGTTACTCTATTAATTTATTAACACTTTTTAAAGTGATGCAGTTTCCCAAGATGCTCTCTGTCTGATAAATCATTGAGGTGGTTATAAATAAAGCATTACACCTTAATTCCCTAGATATCTAACCCAGAAAACTAGATGCTACTGATTTTCTACAGAGATGTTCTGAAAATTAATTGCTATTGATAATTCAATTCTTCCCTAAAACCAGGAAAGGCTGAAGCCAGATGGGCGGATAAAATGTTTTCAGATGCTAGACAGAACAAAAATGACAAAGACAGTGTAAACCTATGCTAGGATAATTAAAGAAAGTTTGTAGCTTATTTCGGACTAAAGAAACTGAACTGAAGGAGAAAACGGACTTTTCCTGAAGATCCCTCTCCTTTAGTTTTTTTTGTTTGTTTTAAATCATTTCCATGAATACACATTTATCTTGAATTATCCAAAGTTCTCACACTGTGATAACTAACATACTGAGCTTGTAGTTCCCAGAGAAATTTTCGGGTTTACCCAAATTTTTTATTTTATTCTTGAACTAAAGTCACAACATTTTCTCGAATAGAGTTGGGGGACAGAAGCAAGCATATGAAAACGTCAGAGGAAGGGACTCTGCCTTCCTAAAGCTTGGCCTCCGCAAACATGCAAAATTGTTTAAACAATAAGGTCACATCTTATCAGCAACTCGCGTTCCTCCAGGCCTGGAGTCAGCAGTATGTCTGTGATGCTATGGATGGAATGATCCCATGATACTAATGTAAAAACTTCTGGACTATGCGATAGTGGACAAGTTATTAAAGTCCCTAAAATGTAAGGATTAGGGGAAAGCAAGTCTTTATTAGTACCAATAAATTTTCTTAATTTAAGCAATGGTATATTTACATAGTATTCTGAACAACTAGAGCTAAGCAAAACTGTTAGGCACATGCACAACTAGTTTGGACAGTCTGTTGATAATCAAGATATACTAAATGTCTCCAATTATGTTAACAACTCAGCAAGATTTGAAAGTGAACATAAATCATAGGTAAAATAAATGCAACAACACTAATAACTGTAATGTGTGATTTACTAAAAACTATATTTCAGCCACTTTTCTAGAGAATCATTTACATGCCAACATATTTAGCCACCACAGCCACACCATGAAGTAGCCCCTTCAGTTATGACTACTCTACCTGCAATTGATGTACTTATTATGTAAAGCATTTGTAATGTTAACTTTTTATTTCTTAGTAGGTTGAATTTTGAGCATTTTAAGATTTTTTATTAACAAAAAGTATTATTGGAACTCCATTTGAAATACTTGGTTGGTTATATTGGAAATCCTTGAACTTTAAACATTCCCATAATTTAATAAAGGAAACTCTGAATGTGTACGTCCATGTCTGTGCACACATATGTGTGCATCCATGCCTGAACAATATGGATTACTTTGTACAGTTATTCTTGAGCTTTTAGTAGGTAAAGATAAAATAGAGTTGCATTTTGTTAGGGGAATTTTTCTATTCCCTAGCGAGACTGTGTTCAGTTCTTAATGTACTTTTACTTAGAAGTGCAAACAAATGAATATGAATTGACAGGATCCTATAAATTAGTAACACTGACTTTCCAACAAAACACAGTAGACATTGATTTATAGAACATTGCTCCCTTTAAGTCTACTGCTTTGGAAGAATATATGCTTAAAATCCAATGATATTTCATTGTTGAAATGATATTTGAAAGTGTTTTTTAAGAAGATTTCAAAACGGAACTCATTACCTAATGATCACATCTAATTTTTAATTCCAGTTGATGCTTCTCAGTTTGACCAATCGTAGCCTTAAAATAACTTTGGTTAAATTTTTGAAAAGTAAAAATTCAAAAAATATGTATCATAATATTCAGGACTCAAGACTTTCACAATTTGGCTATTAAGGCTATTCCCACACATCAACATTAAATCAGTCTAATAACTTCTTGCACAAGACAGGGTGCTAAGGACCCCTAGTCCTGTCCTCAAATCTGTAAGAGGGCTGCCTTCACTCCAGCAAAGAGCAAGTATCATAACTTTACCTCATATTTTATACTTTTTAAACATTTAGGGCCTTTAATCAACTTGGAATTTATGTGTTTAGTGAGAAGATGAAAATCTAATATTACTTTACTTTTCCATATAGACAGCCAAAGATACCACATTAAGACAACAGCACTGATTGAAAAAGTCTCCTGTTTCTCCCTCTTATATATGAAATTCTCACAAATGTAGAAGTCTATTTCTAGTTATATTATTGTTTTAAGAGCTTAGTGATGCAATCCATATAAATAAAAACCAGCACAGTGCCCATGCATACTTTGTCTTCTTAACATTATTATTATTATACTTTAAGTTCTAGGGTACATGTGCACAACGTGCAGGTTTGTTACATATGTATACATGTGCCATGTTGGTGTGCTGCACTCATTAACTCATCATTTACATTAGGTATATCTCCTCATGCTATCCCTCCCCCCTCCCCCCACCTCACAACAGGTCCCGGTGTGTGATGTTCCCCTTCCTGTGTCCAAGTGTTCTCATTGTTCAATTCCCACCTATGAGTGAGAACATGCAGTGTTTGGTTTTTTGTCCTTGCAATAATTTGCTGAGAATGATGGTTTCCAGCTTCATCCATGTCAGAGAAATGCAAATCAAAACCACAGTGAGATACCATCTCACACCAGTTAGAATGGCAATCATTAAAAGTCAGGAAACAATAGGTGCTGGAGAGGATTGGGAGAAATAGGAACACTTTTACACTGTTGGACTGTAAACTAGTACAACCATCGTGGAAGACAGTGTGGTGATTCCTCAAGGATCTAGAACTAGAAATACCATTTGACCTAATATTATTATTACTTTCTAAATTATCCTGGATTATTTTGTTCACTTACATTCTCATGTGACTTTCTGAATCAAATTTTTGCCACTCCTGAAAAATCTTGTTTGGATTTCGGAGTGGGAAAGCATTAAATCTGTTTATTAGGAGTAATTCTCTCTTGCCTTCCCATTCACAAACCTTCTACTGTCTCCTTTTATCCTGATCTTCTTTATGGGCTTCTATGAAATTTATAATTATCTCCTAAAAAGTTTTGCATATTTTTGTTAGGATTTATGCATCTTATAATTTTATTATTCCTGTGAGAAAGAATACATTTTCTATTATATTTTCTAGTTATTTATGGCTGGTATAGAGGAAAGCTATTGATTTTTGTATTTTGAGATTTAATCTGAATATCTTAATGGACTCATTTTTATTAGTTATAATAGCTTTTCAGTTACTCCCTTGGGTTTTCTGGGTATACAGACTATAAAGTCTACAAATAATGCCACATTTCTTGCTTCCATATCCTTTTACCCCTGCCATATTTAGAATTGCCTAGTATCTCAAATATAATGTTGAATATTGGAAGTGATACAAAGCATAACATTCCAGATTTTAATTAAAATACTTCTCATATTTCACTACTGAATATAATATTCTGATTGGTAACTCCTTTACAAGTTTAAGAACTTCCTTTTATTCTATTCTGCTACGAGATTTTTTAACCAAGATTGGGTATTACACGTTATCAAACGTATCTTGAACATCTGTTGAGATGACCAGAAAGCCTTTCTTCTGACTAGTATTAATGTACTAGTTTTCATTCATGAGATTTCTAATATTAAGCCATCCTTGCCTATCTGCAATAAAACATGCTTTGCTATAATTAGTTTTTATGCTTTGAGGATTGAATTTGCTCCAGTGTTTAAAATTGAGCTCGACCTATCATTTCATTTACTGATTTCCATTTCTGGCCGCGGTACTGGGGTATCCTGTATTGCTTATCTAAAAATCAAATTTCTCAAAAATAAACTTTTTTTGGTTAATCAATTTGAATTGCATCATGTCATTCATTTGTCAGTCTTTCCATTATCCCCTACTCCAGATGAAGTTTCAGCCACTTAGTGCCTGCCATATGCTTGTTGCCATTCATTAGAAAAACGTTTCAATATGAAGTCCTGGAGCCCTCTGAGTTGACTGACAATGTCATAGAGATGTAGAATGAGCATGGGCTTTTGAGTCAGACCCGATAGGTCCACTTACTGTGTCAGTTTAAACCTATGTTCTCTTCCTTTGTAAAATAAACATAATTCCTACTTTATATGCTGCTGTAATGACTGAGTAAGGTAATGCTCACAGTGTACCTAGGGCACACAAGATTTTCTACAAGTAATGATGTGCTGATTTTTCTTGATGAACGTGAATGTGAACATTTGCTTCTTTGAATCTGTCAGCCTTGGTCTCTGCATGCCGAGTGATGCATAGAGTTCACACAGGAAATCTACAAATATCACTCATAAAAGAAATGCTTACCAGTAGTCCTTTGAAAATAAATTGGCATTTATTTACAAAATCAAAAGTTAGATACGGACCCTGGGACAATCTGACACTGGAGGGAATGAACACCATGTGGTAGGGTCAGGAGCCCATATAGCAATTGTCACAGAATGAATGGTATTCCCCAAATAGATATGTTGAGGGCTTAATTCTCCAGTACCGGTGAACATGATCTTATTTAGACATGGGATTTTTGCAGACATAACTGGTTCAAATGAGGTTACACTGGGGTGGGATGGGACCAATCCAACAGGACTGGAGTCCTTAAAAAAAGAGAGAAGATGATGTGAAGACACTGGCACCCTGGGAGAACACCATGGGAAGACAGAGGCGGACAGTGGAGCAACATATCTACAAGCAAGGAACGCCTGGATTTACCAGGAGCTGGAAGAGTCATGAATCCTCCTCTAGAGGTGTCAGACGGAACATGGCTGTGCCAACACTCTGATTTCAGATTTCTAACCTGCAGAAGGGTAAGATAATACATTTCAGTTATTTTAAACCACATAGTTGGTCATACTTTGTTACAGCAGCCTGCAGGGTATGGGCAGGGGGTGTCTCATGGATCAGAGCCATGAAATAACTTAGAGGTTCAGGTTGTCAAAGAAGCAAACCAAGAGGAAGACTGTGCAACAAGAAAATGCTGATATTAAGTCAAATGTTATCTGAGCTAGTATGAAAGCAAGAACATGTTCTCAAGTGCACACCAGCTAGAACAAATGGAAGGAAATGGCCGAAAGGGTCAGAGAATAAATGGCATAAATGCTATGATGGCTACTTATGCTGAAGATTTATTAAAAGTGTATCAGATGCTCATCAATCCACTAGGTAATGGGTGTGATTGTAACTGTTAAAAATATTTGATAATGTATTTGGCAAACGTTGCCATAGAAACACAATTTCATGGAACAAAGAAACACTAGCATAATCTCCAATGTAATTTTGCTATGAAAGTGGCTCACGAAAACGAATCTTGGACATTGAGGCTCTTTCTTGCCTCAGAATTAACATTTATCCTGTCGATTCATTACTGCTAAACTTTGGAATCCATAATCTTTCCTAGGTAGTATCAATCTCAGTCTTCAGAATTTCACCCTCCTCATCCCTCCCTATTTTCTGAGTGCTGAGAGAAGCAAAGGCAATTGTTATTCTAACTGATCAGATACTCTAGGCAAACAAAATGCAGTCATACTGGTTTCACACTGGTCAAACGGGATCAAAGATGAGGATGCCATGCCAAGAAAGTGGGTGACTGCATTTAACATTCTACAAATAGAATTAATTGACTTGCTGTCCAAGTCATATGATGAAGCTATTCTAACTCTGGGAATGAAACCAGAATTTCTCACCATCAATTCTCTTTTCTCTTCTCTAGACCATGCGGTCTCAAAGTTTTTATTCTCCAATGATAATCAGTTTAAATGAGAGAATGCCTGCCAAACCCAATGCTCTAATTACATAGTTAGGAAGAACTGATAATAATTATTGCAATGTTCTATCCTCAAAAACTGTCACGCAATGCTGACTGATTTAGACACCGAGACACAATTTTCTTTAAAATACACACACACACATATATTTTAAAAACTGTCTAAATGTGTATATGCCACAAAAATCCATCATTAATGATTGTTACTAGTTCTGAGGCTTATGTTTCACTTTCCATTTTTAAATAATTCAAAAGTATTGGTTAAAGCAATGAACGCATGAATATTTTATTAATATGGTCTGCAAATATAAGAAAAAGTCCTGAGATGCTCCTTCCCCGTATATTTTTGTGCAAGCATGAACGCTTTCAAATATTTAAATACGAGTACAGCAGGGGTCTAAGAGGAAGCACATCAAGGCCGATGAATTGAGTGTTCAAGATATTATTCATGCCTGACATGGCTTTTTATAAAATTACACTTCTTGTCACCTAGAATTTTACTGATTCTTTCTTTTAATTATCAAATTCCATGGTTACTTCCACCAATAAAACAGCAATGTCCTCTTAAAAGAAAAATATTCTAGCAGCACACAATGCTTCTATTCTGCTTCCATTTCCTCTTTCCCTACGGAAGGCTTCCTTGCCAGATTCCATTCACCGCCAATAAACTCTTGCCAACGAAGGCTTAAAATGATAAACCAACTCAGGAATAAATGGCAGAAGCTACATTCATTTAGGGGGGAAAAAAGTCACATTTACAGAACTCTCTAATACATATCATGATTTCCCAGCGATGCATTTTAAGTAAAATTAGAAATGCTTTAGATGGCTAAAAATTCTAATGCAATCAATTTTCATAATTTTTTCCATACAATGGACATAAGGTATTGATGTCAATTTCTAGAGATAAATAATTCGATAAATATTTTATGGTTTGCTGTGCTGTTAGTTTATGGGGCTCCCGAGCCTTATTATAAATGTCCACTCTTCACACTGGCCCAACAGGTGGGTCTTTCCGAGGCCCCATGTCTGATCTGCTCTGCCTCCTTGCTCCTCTCCACTTTCCGTTTCTCAGGAAATGGCAATTCTGTTCCTCTGGTAATCCAGTCCAAAAAATCCTGGATTCATCCTTGATGCCTTTCATAATGTCACACACAGTATTATTGGTTACAGGATAAACTGTGTCCCCCTCAAAATTCATATGTTGGAGTCTTAACCCCGATACCTCCGAATGTAACCCTATTTGGAAATAGGATTGTTGCAAATGTAATTAGTTAAGATGTGGTCATACTGGAGTACGGTGAGCTCCTAAACCAATATGACAGATGTCCTCATGAAAAAGGGAAATATGGACACAGACATGTGCACAGGCAGAACGCCATGGGAACACTGGAGTGATGCTGCCACCAGCCAAGGAACTACCAGAAGCTGGAGAGAGGCCTGGAATAGACCCTTCCCTAGCACCTGCTGAGAGAGCATGGCACAGCTGACACCTTGATTTCAGACTTCTGACCTCCAGAACTGAAGGTAAATTTCTGTTGTTCTAAGTCACTCACATTGTGGCAATTTGATACAGCAGCCCTAGAAAACTCATAGAGTGATCAGTCCATCAACCAATCACATTGGCTTTTGATGCCTATGAAATTACTTACAAATGTTTTTCTTCTAACACTGGGGTTATTTATTCCTAGATGTTATTCCTCATGTGACAGTTTTCATAGACATAGTATTGTCTCTAGGTTGACTCCCATATTTATGGCACATACTTATTTTATATTTACTGAAAAGAAATATTGTACGGTGTAAAGTGTGTTTTGTTGTTTTCTCCACCCTTGGTGACCAATTACAGGGACACTTGCTCACCCACTGCACGTCAGTGTACCATATCACACCTTGGGAGGGGCTGTCCCTGGCATTAGGCCAACTCCCGAAACTATCATAGTATTCTTCATTCACAGTCAAGCTTCCAACATTAATTCTCTTTCCTAAGGAATTTTATTTCTGTAAGAGGGATGAGTAAATGGCACCAACTGGCATCCTCAAAGTTACTAAGCACCATCTTCTGTCCCTGTATTTTAATACATCCATGGTGATTATATTATTTCCATCAGTCTGCTGAAAATTTAAACACTGATCTAAACTTAGAAAAAATGGTGCATGAACCTGAAACACAATAGCTACTGATAAAAGGCGCTATATAATTAGGTGATAAATTGCGCGTGCAGATGCTACATGCTCTAAGAGATCAGAGCGGCCTTAGATCAATGAGAGCGCACCAGAGGACTGAAGTCTTGCTGTGTCAATTTGTGTTTTTCTCTTTGATTTGCTTTGTCATTTGTAGACTCTTCTTTGTTTTGGATATTTTAAGTACTTAGAATTAATTTACAATATGAAAGCATAACTTATACATCTTTGTCCACAAGGAACGCTGAGTTTTCAACAGGACTGAAAGATGATGAGTTGCAAGCCAGTAGGAAGCAAGAGTTATAAACATCAGTCATTTACAAAATTAGAATCTATACCATCTTTTCTCCCATGTATGAGTGATTGACAGGATATAAAATAAATGCTTAGGATTCAAGCAGATGGGTTTTCCCCATTTGCGAGGCTCCAAGTCTTTCTGGGTAAGGAATGTCTACTTGGATGCTCTTTTGCATCTGGAATGGTTTAAACTTTCCTATTTATGATTCGTAGGCTCAACACAGAAAACTCATGGTATTAGCCCCATACAAAATAAATGTACTATTATTATCTTCCCAAACACTATTATATATTTGTATTTACCATATTTTCCCACGTATTTTTTACTTCTCCCTTTTCACAATCATATGCAATTGGATAACAAACAATAAATTAAAACGTTCTTCGGGGACCATAAATATTCATTTATTTATTTAATTCATTTGATTTAGAAACAAAGAGGAAGTGTTCCTCCCGTGTTAAGACAGTGTACTAGGTGCCCTGACTCCAATGGAGGGGAAGTAAGCTTTACTGCCCACCAGGGTGAGGCGGTAGCTATCAAAAATGCCAAGAATGTCTTCATTGAGAAGGCCAAGGAAGGTCTCTGGAGGAAGTGACACTTCAGCTGAGTCATGACATAAACAGAGGAGTGGGCAAACTAGCAGGTGAGGATACAAACCGCAGGGAAGGAATAAAAATCTGGAAGCAAGATTTAACATGTTTTAAGGAGATTCAGTTTATCCTGTGTGTAATGAGAAACCACTGAAGAGTTTTCACTTTAGGGGACTGACATCAGCAAGTTCATTTTAGGATCCCACTCTGTGACTCCAGATTTAATGGGTGGGAGAAGATAGGGGAGTAACTGGCTAAGGGAGACCAGCGAGGAGCCAGATTCCACAATCTTTGTTAAATGTGGAGTGGGAGGGATAGAAGGGGAAACGAAAGAACTGAACTGCTCTAAGACAGGTTTAGAATGTGGACCAGCCCAGACACAGTGGCTGACGGCCCATGACAGCTGAGGAAGAAGACAAAGATTTCTTGGGAAGGAGAATATGGTATCTTAAAATCTAAAACGTTATTCATGTACGAGAAATAGCCATTCAATATGGAGATGTGACTCTTCTATCTTACTCAGTAAGGTTTCTATTGCTGGTGGGGAAAAGGTTACCACAGACTTAGTAACGTAAAACAACACAAAGTCAGCACATCACAGTTCTTTAGGTCAGAATGTCCACACAGGCCTCAGCAGGCCATATCAAGCCATTAGCAGGTCTGTATTCTTTCCTGGATGATCTGGCAGAGAATCTGTTTCCTTGCCTTTTCCAGCTTCTGGAGGCCACCTGCATTCCTTGGCTCCTGGCCTCCTACCTCTATCTTCAAAGCCAGCAATGGCAGGTTGAGTCCTCCCCTGACCCTTCTCCATCATCACCCATCTGTACAGACACACCCAGGGAAGGTTCTCAGCATTTAGGAACTCATGTGATTCTATGTGGCCCGAGAGGATGAACTAGTTCCTCTGCACCTCCCACATTAGCTGAGTAGCAACCTTAACCGCAACTGCCATGCTAACCCCCCTCACCGTGCAATGTCATATATTCACAGGTTCCAGGGATTAGGACGTGGTCCTCTTTCAGGGCCATTCTTCCACCAACCACACTGATGCAGCATTTCTGCCTACACATGCTAGTCCATATCCAGCCCAATTACTTCCCTAGAAACTACTTTTGCACTATTCTGTTCTGAACAAAGCATATTATGGGCCACATCCCTCCTACACAGCCTTATCTGAGAGGCTTTCATTTGCAGTAATATTTCAGCATAATCCTATCAAGAATGATTTCCAAATAAAGGGCATTTTGTGCTTTTGTATCTACAACATTGCTAAAACCTCATCTCATCCTTTGTGCTGCTTAATTTACTTCTTATAGCTTTCCTTCGAGGGCATATAACATTTTCAAACATAAGCATTTGCCCATTTTTAAGGTAATGAGCCCAATCTGTTTTTGAAAATGAAATAATATACTTAAAATCATATGATTTAGGGCTGTTTATAGGATGTCTTAATTTTTCAAATGGTTAAGTATTACAAAAATCCATATAAAAACTAAACATCAATTTACACAATCCATTTCCTATATTTTTATGACAAAACTGTAGGAAAATATATTGATGCTAAAAATTAATAGTTATAGAAATTGTGAAAAGCTCAAGAGAAGTACTACTTCTGGGGATAAACCTTAAAAAGCAAATTATCAAGGAATAGTATGTAACTATCATTGTCTTTCATGGAGCACAGGAGAGAGGAATTTTATAGAACTATCGTCCATAAACACTGGATTGTGTTTACATTTATCTCATTGTGTTTATATGTGTCTACTAGCAGTAAAAAGGCAAATACCAGGAAAAGAGCCATTACAGATCCTGAAAATGGCAAAATTAACTGAAGAAAAAGGTTTCTTTGACATTGAGATTCGCTTTACAAATATTTTTCCTAAATGAGATCTCCTAATAAAACAACTAGGAAAAAACTTTAAAAGTCTCCTCCATTCCCAATTGAATGAGTGATCACTGATCATTTCAGTGTGAGTAACTCTGATATGGACACAGGGCAGTGGGGACGCTGCATTCCCGTCATCGTCACAGCCCGGCACTTGCCTGAGTCTCACCACGGGCTGGAGAATATTCCTGGCCCCCGGCCAGGACTTCCAAAATGGGGCAAGGATAAGCGGAATTAATTTTCCCTCATTTTGGATGTATTCCAAGTTTCAGGGTTCAGTGGTATCATTACCACAGGATCAAATTGTGATCAAAGACAAAAATGCATAAATATTTTATAGAGTAACCAAGTGTAAGCTTACAACTCCAAACTAAAATGTTTAATATTAAATGCTATTCTCAAATATTCACCTCTAAGCTCCCATCGTCCTCATTATGTACTTGAATAATTTAAATATAAATGATGTAGTTATATTTCTGAATGTGGAAATTTTATAGAAGTAAAATTATGAAAATAATAAACAATTTTCAAACTTCTCAATAAATGTTTGCTAGTATCCTAGAAATTTATGATAACATCATTTCTGGATTTGCACTTTAATTATCCCCTTGTATCTATGTATATGAATAGTTTAAATCTGTAGTATAGTTGCTTGACTTTACTTATAAAAAGACAGTGCCATAAGTTTCCTTTTCCCCTCTGTAACAATGCATGCAACAAAGCATGTTTTGTATGTTTATAACTTTTTAAAATGACTTTAGTTTAAAAGTACCACAGAGCAAAAGTTAACAAAGAAAGTGTCTCAATAGTTTATGTTTTGGCTGGGCATGGTGGCTCATGCCTATAATCCTAGCATTTTGGGAGGCTGAGGTGGGCAGATCACCTGAGGTGGGGAGTTCGAGACCAGCCTGGCAAACATGTGGAAACCCCGTCTCTACTAAAAATACAAAAAAAGTTAGCCGGTCGTGGTGGTACACGCCTGTAGTCCTGGTTACTCAGGAGGCTGAGAAAGGAGAATCACTGGAACTCGGGAGGCGGAGGTTGCAGTGAGCTGAGATCGTGCCACTGCACTCCAGCCTGGGTAACAGAGTGAGACTGTTTCAAAAAAAAAAAAGTTTGTGTGTCTTCAAACCAAGATATCAATTTACTTCTTTAAATTTTAAATATTTTAAATGCTATTTGCTTTTAATGGGGAACTATTTTCATGTATGTTGGACCCTTACTACTCTTCTGGTAACCACTGATTATGCCAGTGTGCATGTGTGTGTATGACGTGAGAATCCACATGCTTTAATGTCATTTTCTACAAAAACAGAGGATTTGGCCGGCGCAGTGGCTCACACCTGTAATCCCAGCACTTTGAGAGGCCAAGGCGGACAGATCATGAGGTCAAGAGATTGAGACCATCCTGACCAACATGGTGAAACCCTGTCTTTACTAAAAATACAAATATTATCTGGGTCTGGTGGCACGTGCCTGTAATCCCAGCTGCTCGGGAGGCTGAGGCAGGAGAATCACTTGAACCAGGGAGTCAGAGGTTGCAGTGAGCTAGGATCGCGCCACTGCACTCTAGCCTGGGGACAGAGTGAGACTCCGTCTCCAAAAAAAGAAAAAAAAAAAGAGGATTTATATGGTTGCATTTATCTCCATATAACAAGTATTTCAGGAAAAAAAAGTAATGTTTTGTGTTAAAACGTACTGTATACACTTTGTGGGCCATATAAAACACAGTATAAATCATGACTTTAAAATGTTTGTGCTCTTTTTCATATAAGTAATCATTATTTTAATCTGCAGAAATTAAGGGAAGTAACAGGCAGTTTCATTCATGTACAAGAGCGCTATCTCAGGACGCTGAAATACTTGAGGCTGAATTCTGGTTTGTCAATATTCTTTTTTCCTTGCTGAGTGATCCTTGAGTAAGTTAACCTCTATAAACCTCAATTCATTCATTTGTAAAAATCTTTAGTATACTAGCATTTATATTTAGGTCTTAAATCATCCATCACATATTTGTTCATCGTTTTAAAACCTTTCTACACACTCTCCAGGTGCTTCATGACCATTTTCTACTTCACTGGTGTAGTTTCCCATTCTGTGATTCTACCTTAAATTCTAGGGTAGTTTTATGTCACTGGTGATGTTTTTAATCCTGTATTGTTTTTATTTACCGCCTGCTTTCTTCCTTTTTATCTCAGCGTAAAGATATGGGTTCCTGGGCAATTTCCAAGTCTTCGTTTTTAGACAGAATTTCATGACAGAAGTTCAATGTCTCTTTCTTCTTCCTCCCGTTTAGGTGTGTATGGTTCTCAAACATTTTACCTGCTCCTATGGCTTTTTATCAACTTCTACTCCCCGTTTTTATTTGTTACATCATTTTCAATGCATTTTTGTTCACTGAGACAATATACAGACTTTTTTGTGGAATTTAATAGGAAAAGACATTAGCTATTATTACTACCATATTATGAAATATCGCCCCCTTGCTCTGTCCATATTGCTACTTGGATAAAGAGGGAAATGTTTAATATTTTATCTATGCTAGCAATATTTTGAAACATAATGAAACAGCATTCTAACTGCATAGACAGTGATAGATATTATTAATGTGACACTTAAGTTGTGTCAGGCAAGCTACTGTCTACAGATAAAAATGAGGCACGAAAAGTTTATGTAGTTTAGTCAAAGTCACACAACACACAAAGAGGAATGCTAGATTCAGACTCATATCAAAACACTCCATGCATTTTCTACCACTCCAAACTCCCTCTTCAATTATTTTAAGAAAGAATAGACGAGGGTGGTAGAGTTTGACATTCCAGAATTTTGGGCTAGCTGCCCATTTAGCCACTTACTACTTTAACTAAGGAACTGAATTCATTTCTCTTAGCCTCACTGTACTTTTTCCAAAATTTAAGCAATGACTATCAACTTCATGTGTTAATGATACAATGAAATGAAATTAAGTATATATTAAAAAGTCTGAAACATAATAAATGTTGAGTAAATATTTGTTGAATGGAATTTAAACCTTCAAAGAATTACTCCCATTACGGATTATCAGTTTTGGCTTTCCCTCTGTAGTCACCTACCAGTAAATAGGGAACTTTTGAGAAGAACTGAAAGCGAAGATGATTCAATATGATATGGGTTAAAGATATCTGAGTTTCTAACACTAAAGAAAAGCTTAAAGACATAAAATACCTGGAAACATACTTTGCAAAGTTCAATATAGATAGGATCTACTCAGGATTGTGGTCATGAAATTACATAATACATTTAAAGATGTTATTGAGCCTGATGATCTAATTAGCAGAATTAATGAACAGAAACTGACTAGCATACGTCCCTTAATTTATTCACCATAGGTCAGACCTTCATTGTGATACTACTGTGTGCCAGACACTCTACTGAGTACCAAGTGATGATGAAGAAAAAGGCATACCCTTCCGTCCATTAGAGAAACTTCTAAAAAAATTTTTCATTTGACACTTCCACAGCATATAAACTAATGATTGATAAACATAAAATCACTTGAGATAATTAGGCAGAACAGTTTCTTTTAGTAGAATAACAGCACTGTCTCATCATATTCTCAGCTGTTGGGAAAGCTGATCATTCTCACTTAGAATTATTATATTTGAAATCCGAAGATAAAATAATAGACACTTTATAAGTCATATTTATAAATCATAAAATACATTTTAGAATTCCTTTTGCTTTCATTACTTTCAGAAAATACTGTTGTTAAGTAGCAGTAACATGCTAATTTTCTAATGAGAAGGTACACACAGAGTTTCATGACTGTTTTTCAAGAGGGTATTCTTTGCATCTATCAAGGCTAAAAGAAAGAAGGTATTTAAGAAGCTAATTTCCTACAGGAATAATATAAGGTTTAAACACTTTCAGGGCTGTTCTTCCATAATTATCTTTTACAATTTTATCTTCTAAAGTGAATACACTCTTTTGTCATTGTTGTTCTGTGAGTTAAATAGCACGCTGGCAAAATGTCTTGTTAGCTGATGGGTACCAGTTAAGCATGGAGCTTTTTTGTAAGTCTGCACAATGATTTTATTTTCTGAGCCAACAGAACAAATGTAATAATGAGCAAACTCTTACTCACCTAGGGTGAGTAACAGTGATAGCTACATTTACTAAGGGCAAAGCATCCAACTGATGATACAGTTGCCTCTGAATCTCTTTTAACTCTCACATTTGTTTTTGGCTCTGTGTTTAACAACAAAACCTGGGCTTTTCCTCAATTGCAAATGAACTAATTTGAATAGGCACAGAGATGTGTAAAGGCAACACTGGTTTCTTCTTACCTATGATAATCCAACAATTATAGTTTCCATTTTTGCAATGCTTCTGGTGGGACATTGCAACTAAGAGCATTTGAAATGAGATAGCTGGCACCCTCCAGGTATGTAATTGGGAAAACTCCATAGGCAGCAATCAATTTTTTTTCTTTTGTTTAGGCTTATATGCCCTTAGTTATATTGTATTATTTGGAACTGGAAATTTTACTCTATGAGCATAAATATAAAACCAGCATCTTTTTATTTTAGTAAAGAGTAATTCTATAGCATCAAATAACTGGACAATAATCAGTAATTCTGAGTTGCATATAGTGATCTAAATAGCAAATGTGTATTTTACAGTGATTTGTTTAACATAATAAGCAATTTCATTCTTGATCCTATAATATTTGGAATAACACCTTCCAAACATATAAAAAAAGAAATTACCACCCTGAGAATGTGATACATTTTTCCCAAACTTTTCTGCAGGCTCAAGTGTGTATCTATTAAAAATCTTCTACCAGGCATGGTAGCTCATGCCTGTAATCCCAGCACTTTAGGAGGCCAAGGCAGGCAGATCACTTGAAGTCAGGAGTTTGAGACTAGCCTGGCCAAAATGGTGAAACCCCATCTCTACTAAAAATACAAAAATTAGCCAGGTGTGGTGGCCATGCCTGTAATCCCAGCTACCCAGGAAGCTGAGACAGGAGAATTGCTTGAACCCGGGAGGCAGAGATTGCAGTGAGCCGAGATCGCACCACTGCACTCCAGCCTAGGTGACAGAGCAAGACTCTGTCTTAAAAGAAAAAAAAAGGAAGAAAAGAAAAGTCCAGGCGCGGTGGCTCACGCCTGTAATCCCAGTGCTTTGGAAGACCATGGCAGGAGGATCACCTGAGGTCAGGAGTTTGAGACCAGCCTGACCAACAGGGAGAAACCCCCGTCCCTACTAAAAGTACAAAATTAGCAGGGCATGGTGGCACATGCCTGTAATCCCAGCTACTCAGGAGGCTGAGGCAGGAGAATTGCTTGAACCCGGAAGGCAGAGGTTGCAGTGAGCTGAGATCGCACCATTGCACTCCAGTCTGGGCAACGAGAGTGAAACACCATCTCAAAAAAAAAAAAAAAAAAAAATCTTCTAATCATACTGTGTAAGTATTTCAGTTTATTATGACTTGTTACCTTGTTACAGTGTATACACTTTACCAGGTCATATATAATAAAACCATGATATTAATTGCTATATAGTAGCCCACTGTATGGCTGTTTACTAATTTATTGAACAATTCCCCATTATTATCTGAGTATTTTTTCTTTTTATGATAAATTGCAATGTAATGAACATTATTTTATCAAATACGTATTCATTCAACTAATAATTTTTGAGTCCCTTCTATGAGCATGTGCCTAGGAAATATAATCTTTGTTCTTAAAAACTTACAGTAGCCCAGATGTCATAAACACCAAATATCAGTGACTCTGACATATTTCACGATACCTAGATTGTGAAAAGAAGGGAGGGGAATATTCTCAAAAGTTTGTTAACCAAAGTTAAGTTCATGCGAGGCCTTTAAACCATATTAAGAAGTTCCAGGCCTGGCGCGGTGACTGACGCCTGTAATCCCAGCACTTTGGGAGTCCGAGGTGGGCGGATCACGAGGTCAGGAGATCGAGACCATCCTGGCTAACATGGTGAAACCCCATCTATACTAAAAATACAAAAATTATCTGGGCGTGGTGGCGCATGCCTGTAATCCCAGCTACTCAGGAAGCTGAGGCAGGAGAATCACTTGAACCAGAGAGTCGGGGGTTGCAGTGAGCCAAGATTGCACCACTGCACTCCAGCCTGGCAACACAGCGAGACTCCATCTCAAAAAAAAAAAAAAAAAAAAAAAAAAAGAAGAAGTTCCAATATGCACAAGAGTGCACAAGATGGGTCACTGAGAAATTTAACTTTTTGCTTTTGAAAAATCATCTTTGCTCCAAAGGGGAAAAGGAATCTGAATTGTATGAACTTGTGCAGAGCAGGCTACTGCTATCAGCTACTTATGATAGGATGACATAAAATATGGCACTGAATGATATTTCGGAGGTAGACGCTATAGGATTTCTGGATCCACTGAATTGAAGATGAGAAAAAGAGTCACTGAATGTTAAGGCTACCCAAATATTAAGGAAGTGAACCCTCTGCCTGTCACATGTGACTCATACAGCTCACGTTCTAAGGTTTTGCAGGCTGTCATTGTCTAGTGCTTTTCCACTGTGAGACAAGCTCACTTCCTATTCCACAAACTGTTTTTCTCACTGTTTCAAAGGGAGATCCTACGACCCATTGAATTCTATCTCACTCGTCTTATAATTCACTGTTCTGTCACCAGTGCCCATCCTCCCAGATATCAGGTCTGCAATATTGCAATACTTGAAATTTTTCTTTTTTTTCCACTCGTTTTTCTCCTCCAATCTAGTCAGTAAAAATCTTACTAACTTATGGCAACCTCCACTTTTTTAAACTCATTTTTGCTCCAACCAAGTGAGTAAAAAATCTTACCAAATTTTAGCCACTGGCCTCTGTTCTGAGGACTCATATGAGTTCTGTACTTCTATAAAGTCTTCACATTTTGGGGGGCAAGACTCTGACAGGGTCTTCTAGGCAGATGCACTTTTAAATAAAAGTCATGGTTTCTGTTTAACAATATATTACACATTAAAACAACCATGAGATACACTATATGACTATTAGAATGGCTAATACCTAAATAACCTGACAGTAACAGCTACTGTCAAGGATACAGCACAACAGGCCCTCTCATTCACTGCTGACGGGAATGCAAAATGGTATAGCCATTCTGGAAGACTGTTTGGCAGCTGCTTTAGTATACAACTAAATATAGCCTTACTATGTTATCCAGTCTTTATACTCCTAGGTATTTACCCAAATTATTTGAAAATATGTTGACACAAAAGCCTGCATGTGAATGTTTATAGTAGTTTTATTCATTACTGCCAAAACTGGAAGCAAACAAGATTGCCTTCAAAAGATGAATGGATAAATAAACTGGTATAGTCATATAATGGAAGATTATTCAGCCCTAAAAATAAATGAGCTATCAAGCCATGAAAAGACATGGCTTAAACCCACATTACTAACGCAAAGACAATTTGAAAAGGGTACATACCGATGATTCCAATTGTATGGTATTCTAGAATAGGAAAACTATAGAGATGGCAAAAAATAAAAATAAAAAGATGAGTGGTTACCAGGGGTTTGGAAGGAGGAGAAAAGGGTTGAAGAGGTGAAACACAGGGCAATTTTTAGGGCAGTGAAACTATTCTGCATGAAACTACTCATTTGTCAAAACCCATGGAACTTTACAACACAAAGAATGAAGCTTAATGTATGTACATTTTAAAAAACATTTAGGAGAGCAAGGAATCTGAGGATGAAATGCCAAATGTACAAAACAACCTCACTGAAGAAGGTGAGAAAAGAAATGGTGTTCTAAGTAACTTTGGAAATGAATGGCGATCTCAAGACTAAAGGGAAAATAATCATTTTAATCATTGTGATTTAATCAATGATGTTGTTTCCCATGGAAGTATGGATTAATGACTGTGATCTTGCTATACTTCTCTACTGTCACTGAACAATTAAGTAAAAGGATGGCATGTGGTTTGAGCCAGGTTTCTCATTTTTGGAGTAGGCAGATACATTTAAGCAAGAGGAGGAGAACAATGATCCAGGAGGTAACAGACTAGAGCTGGACACATCACTGTGAACTGATATATAGCTTTGTACAGATACAGATGGTTGAATATAGAAATATTCATAAGTAATATATATACTCAGGTTAGTATACACTCATATATTTATTTGCTATTCTCAGGTTAGTATGCACTCATATATTTATTTGCTATATCAACTGACAGTCTAAAAAGAAGGACACTCCACTAGCAACAAGCACATCTACCACCCTTGGCTTTTAATAGTATTCTTCAATAAAAGGAATCAGGGCTCCTAGAAGAAATGGCTGATCCTAGGACTAGATCAGGGACAGGTAAGATGAGTTCAGAGAACCTCATAGTGCCAGAAAATAAGGAAGTACAAATAAATGAATGAACAATGAATGAATGAATGAATGAATGGACTATGTCAAAGCCACACAGCAGCCCCTTTGAAGAAAGCTAGAATAATTGGAGCAACAAAATAAATATGGTAGCATTGGATCATAACATAAAGTATAAATATCCATGTGTCTATACTAATATAAAGGTTTGAATAAATAAGTAAATGGGGAGAAATGACAAATCTCCCATGCAGAATTCCACAAAACTCACATAGATCCACCAGCCTTAAAAAGTAGAGTATATTACTCCACACTCAAGTGGACGCTGTACATTGTGACTTCCTTCCAATTAGTAGAGTATAGAAAGCAGGAGATAGTAACTTTACAATGGAGAAATCTGACAAACACTGTCTCACCTAAGTGAGCAAGGTCAACGTCAATAATGGTCAGTCATGTCAACAGTGTGTACACTAACCCTATCAGACAGATTCCAGGAGAGGGACATCCTATAATACAACTGACCAATACTTCTCAAAACGATCAAAGTCATTAAAACAAGGAAAGTCTGAGAATCTTCCAGAGTCAAGAGGAGCCTAAGGACACATGATCCTAGAAGAGACAAAAAGACATTAGCTAAAACCTAGGAAAATTGGATTAAAGTGTGGAGTTTAGTTAATAACAATACAGCAGTACAATGTTGTAATTACAATAAACGTGACATAGTAATGTAAGATGTTCAAGATGTTCAGATGAGGGACAACTGGGAATGGGATATATGAGACTTTGTACTATCTTCTCAACTTTTCTGTAGATCTAAAACTGCACAAAAAATTATCTTAAAACGTATTTTAAAATGCATTATATATCTAACAATTTAAAGCAAATAAAATCAATAGCAACTAACGCTCACTGCCCATATGTCACTCTAAATACAGAATACTACAAGAACTTTAAAGTGATCAAAGATGTCATAGTATCTAATTTACATTTAATAAGGAGAATATATTCAATCAAAATTTGTTTGAAGATCTTTTGTCACTGCCATTCATTCATTTCCAGGGTTCATTTCCTGAGCCAGCCATCTACAAGCAATGTGCAGATCTAAAACATAATATGAGCAATGTAAAAACCTGGGTAAGTTCTTTAGCATTCTGGGTTTTGGTTGCCCCATCTAACACATCAGGGTTGTAACAGCACTTATGTGCACATTGGGGAAATCTAAAAAGTTAATATATATTTATATATATAACACTGAACAGGGTGCCTACAATAATGAACATAAATGTTAGCTATCATTATGATTATTTTGATGATCATGAATAATTGATCTCAAAAAAGATGAGCAGTAATTGCTCCCATAATTCCACTTTTATTAAGTAAAACCATGGGCAGGGTTGAGGATAGACAGTGCACTGCTAGTAGTAATTACATTTGAGTGGATGGATCATTGGTGATTCTTTTTCTTTATGTTTTGCTGTTATTCTCAAGTTGCTAATGGGTGTGTATTCAATTATAATAAAAATATATAAATTATAATAAAAATAAAAACAAAATAAACATTCTGCATCAATTTGCTACATGAGATGAATATTTATATTGCCCCTGCTTAAATTTTGTATTATTAAAATAATACATGCACATAGTTAACTGCTAAATAGTTCAGGAGGATTTCATATTGAAAAACAACTTGTTCCTTCATTTCCTTCCACACTTAATTCCTCTGGTACTGCTGGCAACTTTAATACTTTCCTATTTGTGTTTTTCCCCGTGGTTACTCCCATATCTCTAAATATTAGACTTATATAAAGAATGCTTGTTGTGTCCAATTAAACATTATCTTTTGACTTTAGACTACAATAAATGAGGATTCAGCTTGCTTAAACCATCCCCACTACCTTCTGCCTCCCAGATTTTGGTATGTGCATCGTAACTCTAAGTCCTTGTGTTGATTAGGTTTTTAATTTACGTGATATTCAAAGGGCTGTATGTCTTTTGCCCTTAGTGTTCCACAGCATTACATTAGCAAATGTGCTCCACACTCCCAATGTTATCGAGTTCAAAGGAACAGGTGTATTTAACACAGAGTTCAGAACTATGATCAACGTGGTAGAATTTATTGGCAATCTGGAAAAAATGTAGACTCATATCTAACACAACCTTAGAATTGTGAACTGTGTGATCATTACAGACTTAGGTTTTCAAAGCTCACTCTAAAACACTGTGTATTTCCTCTTAGAAGTTCACCATAGCCATGTACTAAGACACATGGACAGAGGCATAATGGTTCTGTCTGCACGTTCCCACAGGCCTACTTCACCAAAAGGAAATGCATGACATGGTTTCTTTCTGAACATATATTAAAACAGCCATCTTTTATTAACTGCTAAGCCTATAAATTAACTTATATTATTAATGATTATGTTTGAGTAGGTTATGTACTGTTCGTAACAGTGATTCTCACCCTCATTTTGTACTCCGTACAAAAGAAGTATAGGAAATATGATCTGTCATAATAGTGGCTCCCTACAATAGAACTTCTCATCAGATGGAGGGTACCACAAGACATATTAGAATTTGAATGGGATGGCATAAGCACTGAAGCCTCAAAATAAGTCCTACTTCTCTATCCAGAGAGATTCTGCTACAACTTCTAAAAGCATATGGCCACTTCCTTCCCTGTCCTCAACTGTACCACACCACATTAAACATCACAGATTTAAACCATAACGTGAAGACTTACAGTCATTGGACCATAACTAAACATACTTTATTCACTTACTGCCATATATTTAATGAACTCCCGCCACCTGGCAGATGACGGTGGAGGAGCTGAGAGCCCCTCCCTCAAGAGCACAGACAGAAACTGCTATGCTCACAGAGCTGACAGCCTAGAGTGGGGAACGGATATACAAACAGGCAATTACAACACAGAGCCATTAGGACAAGATCAATCATTACTTAAACTAACCCCAACTTTCTCTGGGGATTCTTTAATTTAGAATCAGATCTTCTCAGGGCTTTTCTGCAGCTCTCGGTCTACAAGCAGTTTCATGCCAACTGCTCTGAAGTGCTTTTCATAGCTGCCAGAAGTTGATTTATGTTACAGCTACATGGTTTCTATTTTAATATTTTCCCCTTCTAGTTGGTCTCACCCATCGCCTTGGATTCTCCTGCATCTGCTTTCTTTCTTCTACCACAGGCAGAAACTCTGATAAAAATATACATCACATTCACTAGAGACAGCAATGCAAACCAAACTTCCTACATTTTCCTAATCACAGTAATGTTTCTCTAAGCCTGTTTGTTCAGGACGCTACCGTTTTCTTAGTAAAAACAACATAGTGATTAAAAGTAAGTTTTATTGTATTTATTATCTGAAAAGATATTTAAAGTGGAAATGAAAATATTGACAACTACAGACAAAACATCCAAGATACTAAGAAAATTAACCTGAACTACTAATGGAACAAGTCCAGTTGGAATGGAAAGTTGTGAGAATTATCATCGCTGAGGCTGCATGGGGCTACTTCAATATGGGCATAATGGGAAGAAAATTCTTGGGATATAATTCCTTGGTAATGCTGCAGGTTGAGCATTGTGCAAAATTCTAAATGTACAAAATGTGAAAGCACAAATTTCTCCTTGTAATAAGGATGACAAATATGGATGTTTTCATAATCAGGTTTTAACTATTACTACCTTATTTTAGGCTTCTTAGGGGAACTGAATATCAGATTCTAGTTGAGATATTCATTTATTCTAGGATTCCACTGATTGCATCACTTTCAAAGTGATGTAAAGCTATACATAATATAACAGGATATAAAAGATGAATTTTGGAAGACTCTTACAGAGTTTTCAAGCTCCAAATTCTAAAAGCATATGCATGTAGCAAGAGATTGGTGGGATTCTAACTTAGTCATCTTTACCTAGAATATCTACCAGGAAAATTATTTTAAAAATCGAGACATGTTCATAATTTTATTACCTAACTCTGAATTTACTCACTGCCACAGGATAGCCATAAACCATGAATCTAACAAATGATCAACAAAGAGTAAGTCATGGTGGAAATTCATGTGTCATTGTCAAGGAGAGGAATAACTGAGTCAGGGTGGACCACAGGTCTCCAAATAGCAAATGGACTTCATCATCATCGCCAAATATTGATTTATCATCAGGCACAAACAAGGGAACAGGTAAAACTCTGTTCTATACCAAGACATAGAAATTGGTCACAGCTCATTGAACGGTCACAGTCTAGTAGAGGAGAACCAAAAAACAACTGTAAACACTGACTAGTCTCTTGTCAAACGCATGGTGCAGCCAGTGATGATTGAATGGGTACAAGGCATCTGGGAAGTCACTGGGGCCCTATTGTAAATAATTATTTTATCAGGAGAGAAGACTTGCAGCAGTTCTCAATGGAAGAGCAGATCTTAAGAAACAATCATGTCTATAAATGCTGGCCTTGAAAATCCCAGGCTAAACATATCAAAGAAACTATCAGTCCCTGAAGCAAACATACAGTACCTGACAATACCTTACTTTTTAATTATTCAGAAAACTATGTCCCCTGACAAATCTGACATCTTACATATAAGAACTTATATTTAAGACTATAAATGCCAACTTGAATGTGATATTAACATTAAATATTAGCATATACTATGCTATATTTTTATAGGAAAAATCCATATCTAGTATCTACTATAGTAGTTTTCAATGGTATTAATTTCCTAGCATTTGCTAAAGTTGACATCTGAGCTACCACGTTAAGTTAAATTGCTAAGATTATGACTTAAGCTTTCAAAGTAATTAACAATGCCTATGATACAGATCTGGAAAAGGAAGAAAGGGCTTCATGAAGGATAGTTGTAGAATTTGGGATGATATTCATAATTTTCCAAGGATTTACTATAGAAAATTACTTTTTAAGCTTAATCTTGAAAAGCAATTTGATAAATTATAAGAAACACTGAACCATTGCCTCAAGCAATGTTCTGAAAATTAAGTGTGCATTGCATCAAATGTTTAAATGTGGATTACTACTTTTTAACAAATGTTAATTGCTAAATTAAAAATGATCACATTTTGCTCTTACTATAAAAATTATTTGCAAGTATATCAATTGTGGCATGTCAGAAAAATCATTATCTTGAAAAACAACTTTGTTTCTAATGCTTATTATAAGGCATGATTGTAATTTGGAAAGCAATGCAATTACTGGCATGTGTACATGGGTGTATGTGTATACAGGTGTGCTACTGATTAAAATGAGAGGCAATATGCCTCTTAAATTAGCTAATTAAGTATTGTCATACTACTTTAAATTTGAGCTTAAAATCCTAGGGTAAGTTAGGCAACACCTGGTGTCGGCACTTAAGGGCCTATTTTTTTTTTGAAAGAGACTTTATGACATGCAACAGAGAAAATGGTACTTATATCTATTTCCATAATGTGATATTTTATATATATCATCTGAATTTTACTATAGTTTGTGCTATGAGTTAGACATACTTATTACACATTAAGCCATAAGAAGTCATCTTAAAAGTGAAATGTTTGTATTTAAAAACCACTACTCTACCTATATAAGATTTTATCTTCAGCCCACAAATATTCATTGAGTTTCCTAGGAACCAGTCACTCAGGGTCTGTGAAAGATACTGAGGAAACTGAGGCCTGATGGAATTGACTGCACTGCTAAGCTAAAATCTGACTCTGACTGTCCAACTCCAAAGACCAGGCTCTTTCTATAGCACCACCATACAGCTTAATGGAGAACTGGGCAGACAGAACGAAATACAGAGAATGTGGTTAAATACTGCTGCCTTGGGGACTTAAAACACCACCTCCCATGCTCTGTATAATGGGATAGTGAAACTTCATGGCCATTCTGATTTCCCTGATTGAGTGTGCATATATCTAACACAACTTACCCATTCCACATGAGATTTCTTTAAAGATTATCATGAAATAAGAAGGTGTATGAACATAAATAAATCCAATAGGCTAGTATAAATTCTCTTGGATAAGGCATGATATTGTAAAGGTGTCAAAAATTTCCATTTTGTGTATTTAAAATTTAGATCCATCCAATTCCAATTTGTTTAGACAGGGTGCAATTGATGCCCTAGTTTTTTATTACTCATTGCTTAAGTACTAGGAGTGAGTTAAGCTTCTGATCTATTTTCATTTTGATATTTAAGGATCAAGCAGAACAACTATACATGAAGTCGCCATTTCCATAATGGGAGATCAGCAACATCACAGGATACGGAATTCTATGGTTGCATTATAATGTCCAGCCTGGCAGCTCAGATTCTTTCTAGATACTAGATCTACAGGTAAGCTGTTTGTTCTTGAACAGCAGGAACTAGGCAATGTTTTAGAAGTGGCATCGCATGGCATCCAGAGAAGAATATGTAAATGCTTTATGATGTTTTTTAAAGACTTTTTAAAAATCATTATTAAAATGGCTATCCCCATAAACTTCAACTGCCACTGTAACACAAAAAAGGATACTGCCACTGTAACATAATAAAAACATGGTAATGTAGCCATCAAATATTTATTAACTTTCTACCAAATGGAAGCACTATTTCATTCAAGGTTCCAAATAGTCAAAACTCCCTGTCCTTATGAAGCTTACCTTTAAAAGGAGAGAAATAAACCATAAACACAAATAAATTAGTAAAACACAGATGTCCTGTTGTGCGGGGAATATCAAAGCAGAGACAGTGAATAGCAATTGCTGGGAGAGGTACTGCTTTTTCTTGCTTTTCTAGCTCTATTTTTATTCTTAAGATGAATTAGAACATTTTTAATTCTGTGAAAATCAGATTTTTGGCATAAGAGGTCAGTTTCAAAATAGATCCAAATGCCTTCTATTCTTTCATAACTGCAAGCCAGGAAATCATCCTACGGCTGACATAGCATGACCCCTATTTATCTTCTCATCCTCTTATTCCAAACTCTCCCCAGTAACAGACACTGTGGAGTTCTCCCAGCATCGATTCCTTTTCTATCCCATTTGTTAATGGCCTTGAGTTTTGCATCGAATTGCTTGGCCACCACACTGGGGCGGTGATGGGGAGGTATCCCAGGTCTAAACAAATCCAAGCAAGTTGTTGGATTT
Organism: Symphalangus syndactylus; assembly: GCF_028878055.3. NCBI lineage: Eukaryota > Metazoa > Chordata > Mammalia > Primates > Hylobatidae > Symphalangus > Symphalangus syndactylus. The sequence goes on along the minus strand of NC_072438.2, from coordinate 90,826,883 downwards.
CAGGAAAATAACAGTAAAGCTGAGCACTTTCGTTTGATGATTAAAGAAAAAAGGTTCCTTTCTCCAAATAATATATTTGAAAATGTGAGATTCAAACATAGTAGCCTTTGTTTTCTGATAAGGGAAGACAGCCCACAATTAAGCTCACTCTTAGGAGAGGACACAGTGCTGGGAACCACACAAAAAAGTTACTGGAGCCCCCATCAAAGCACGACTGAAGCTCACAATGCCAGGACACGTTTCCATGTCAAACAAAAAATTCCCACCATTAATTCTGCGTTCTTGCCTGCTTTGTGTATCCAAAAGTAACCTGAACTATCACCCCCCACACACATACCACAGGCATATATATATACACCAAATACATACATACACCAAAATCTACTCATATAATCGGGTGTGTTTTAGAATCTTATTTGTACAGTCATGCACTGCATAAGGACATTTCAGTCAATAATGGACCGCATATATCAAAGTAGTCCCATAAGATTAGAATACCATATTTTTACTGTACCTTTGCTATGTTTAGATACACTAATACTTACCATCGTGTTATAAGTGTCTACAGTATTCAGTACAGTAGTATGCTGTACAGATTTGTAGCCTAGAAGCAATGGGCCATACAGGCTGTACCATCTACTTGCGTGTTAAGTACACTCCGCAATGTTTGCATAACGACGAAGTGCCTCATGATGCATTTCTCAGAATGTATCCCAGTCATTAAGCAGGGCAGGACTTACCACAGTCTTCCGGAACAAAGTGAAATAGCATAGCTGTGCCTCAGCCACCCGAATCTTGGAATGTTTTCACAGTCTGAACTGATCTCTGTTCATTTTTTTTCATTTCGGAAGCCTGAATAACAACTTCCCCCACCACTTGTTATGGAAATGTATCAAACCATTTCTGCTCCTAATTTGGTCTTGTACGAGCTGAAATGCATATCCAAATATCCTTAGCAACAGATATTTTTGGTGATACATATATCTCATTCTATGTCACATCAACTTTCTAGAAGAGTCCACATCTGTTTTAAAACAAACACTTTTTTTATTATCTATTTATTTATTTATTTAGAAATTTTTTGTAGATACAGGGTCTCGCTATGTTGCCTAGGCTGGGCGCAAACTCCTGGCCTCAAGCGATCCTTCGGCCTCAACCTCCCAAAGCACTGGGATTAAAGGCATGAGCCACCCCACTCAGCCTAGAACAAACAATTAAATCAGCATGCATGTAACTGACAAATGAACAAGACGTTAAAATGATGCTGTAATTTTCATGCTTTACCACACGGCACTGATGGGCACACTTTTAATACTGCAGGTAAATCCTGTAAGAATTTGCATAATCTATTACAACTACCATGAAATTACTAATAGAATGAGGCTATTATTTTAATTTAGATGCTTTTTTCTTTAATGCGTATTTACGTACCTGACATATATTTTCATCATCTATGTAATTACATTTATTACATTTACTTTATGTACCTATCATTTCTAGCATACGTCATTCTAACAATAATGAAAGCCAAATATTCGAAGTTCAATTAAGTTGTACCTAAAACATATTAAATCATGCCAATGTAGATTTTTTTACATGAATATAAAATGCATCTGCATTTTGAAATGGAATATATCTTTGTGTATCTACAGAGAGCAATCGTGAATCTCATATATAAAAGTGAAGGCGTCTTGACGTTACAGAACTTTGAGTCCCCAGTGGACAAATGTCTAATTGAAACGTGGTAGAGGACAGCAGCTCAAGCCCACATGGGTGGGATATCACTGATGGATGTATTAACACTGTAACAGACTGCTGCTTCAAAGAGTTCTATAACATGAAGGCAGACCTGTATAAAATTTACTTTAAAGTTTGCAAGAAATGGTGACAGCATATGTGCTGTCAAGGTTGGAGAGCTGCAAAGCACACATGGAAAAGGAAAGTGAGTGGCTCCCGGCCAGCTGAAAAAGGAAAGCCAGACGCAGAGAGCCACTATTGGTTAACGCGAAGCTACTTTCAATGATTTCCAAGCCGCAGTTTTTAATGCACAAATATCAAGGATCCTGCTAGGAATCCCTAGGTTTCACTCTGAATAGGACTCTGCAATGTTGCCTAAAGATAAAGAAAGCGTTCTCTACTTGACAAAATAAAATAAAACATCAAATGAAAGGATAGCAGAATAGCAACATATTTCTGGTTATGAGACTACAATATAGATTGTTGTATGTAAGATTTCTAAACAAGATAACTGAGTTCATATTTCCATTATCATGATCAACAAGAGCTAAGTTAGAATTGACCACAGCAGATTTAATAGGTTCATATTTTAGAAGTAAATGCAATTTAAATAACTTATTTTTAAGGTGTTATTTCATAAGATTCTCATTAGTGAGAATTTTGTGGATGCCAGAATCCTACTTGCTAAAGGAATTATATCTACAAATTATATCTAAACATACAAATCCCTACAAAATAGAAGTTCATTAAGAGACAACAGATATCACTAAGAAGTAATATATAGGCAGACATAGAAATTTTGTGAAAACTACCATGAATAAAATGAAAATGGAAAGGGAGTTTAATTAAAAAACCACAGAGAAATTGGAAGTTTCTGTACCAATGAATTAGAATTAACATTAAATGTTAATTAAAATCAACATTAATGTGGAATTTTCACCTATTTTACTTACTTAACATATGGAACTTGTAGAAAATACTGTCATAATTATGCCTACTTTTAGAATTATAACAATAGCAAAAACTTATGTGAAAGATGTCATTTAATAAAGTGTTTTAACCAATTGGCAGCTATTAATGAATTTTATCTTATAAAATCCTCAGGACACTCAAACTGTGTTTTATGATTTATGATTATGATCAGTTGTTCTCTAGGCTACATAAACAACATTAATGGATTATAATCCCAAGGGTTTTTTTTCTATATAATTCTATTAAGTAGTAACTACTACACACTGTTGCACAAAACCAGTGGTATTTCATGATATATCTCGTAAAATCAAGTATGCCATTGAAGTATCAGCGCTTGTGCCAGCAGTTTGTTAATACAACAGGATGAAGAGTAGGGGTCTTGTTGTGTAGGCATTTCAGCAAAGTCCCAAACAGGTTCACATTCTCAGGAGCACAGCTGAGAGCAGCGACCATCAGCCTCCCCCAAGACTTGCTAACAGGTGGGGGATTCAGACACCCCCAAGACTTGCTAGCAAGCGGTGGATCTGTTCCTTCTAACTTTGTGGGAGCAGAGAAAAGGCTCCTCCTCATCCTCTCATGTCACTGATAAAGTCTCCAAGATACCCACTGAGATACACGGGGGTGCCTGTGAGCAAGGAGACAGCATCTCCTTGTCCCTTTCCCAGCTGGGCTGCAGAGCCCATGAATGCACCCTGGTATCCAGCACAGCACGCAGTTGGAGCACACCTGTCAGAGCCTGGCAAGAGGCCCTGGTCCTGGGAGCCACTCATGCACCTGGGGGCTGGCACTTGCCTCCTGTCTGGAGAAACCTACAAACACATGCAGTGTGGAGCAGCCACCACGCGCAGGGCGAGGAGAGAGGATGCAAACAGATTAAGTAAGCTCCTTTCTTTGGTGAAATCAGTCAGTGAGTATAGAGTTCCCACTGGCTACCTGAACAACACAAAAGAGAACTGAGCTTGAACCTTTTCGGAGAGATCCTGTCCCCAAGGGCTACCTGCTGGGACAAGGAAACCACAGAAACAAGATGTGGTTGAGAGGTCTTCTGTGTCTTCTGTGCACAGGAACAGTTTGAGAGAGGCAGTCCCAAAGCTGTGTGACCATGCAAACAACAGGTATCAGGGTCTATGCAGAACCTCAGAAAAACACAAGAGAGGGGCCTCAATCAGCATCTGGGATGCCTGTGGTTGGCTGGTGTTAGTGTAACTGTTTTTCCCTACGGCCCTCTCCCTTGCTCCAGCACCAGAGAAGCCAAGTGGACAGCAGGTAGGGGAGGGACAGAGGGGAGAGAGGGGAGAGAGGAGAGATAGAGAGAGAGAGAGAGAGAGAGAGAGAGAGAGAAACTAGTGCTACAGCGAGCCAGAGCCAGCTGGGTCAGCATAGCACCAACACAACCCCATCCCCCACAGGTCAGGCCGATGGGAGGGAAGGAGAAAGGTAGCGAAGGGGGGAAGGGGAGGGGACAGCTTTGAGGGACAGTTGTGGTGGAAATTCTGAATCGGATGAGACTTAACACATAAAAGCCGTGCGGCTGTTAAAATCAGACTGTTTTTCTACGTGGAAGGGCATCTCCATGCTCTATCTCCACAGGTTACGGAGGGGATGGGACGCAAGTCCACTCACAAAGTGAGAAACCACAGTTCAGCTCAATCAGGGCTCAGAACTTATGTTGAACAGCAGCAGAAGCGTATTTTTAACACTTCAGGAAAACACGATTATAAAATAAGAAAATGAATGCTTGGGAAGAAGCACATAATCTGATTCGGAAATGGCAGATACAGACTCAATTACAACTCCAGGCAAAACAATTCCAGGAGAGTTTCAAAATGCCATGAAGTGAAGATATATATTATGAGGTGTATTTTGTTTTTTTTTTTCCCAGTTCTCCTCCATCCAATATCAAAGCCGCACATTATATTTCTTTTCAGAGCATAGAAGTGACATTCATTTGGTAGGTTCTATAACACATGCTTACTAATAAAACAGTGCGGAAATCAATTATTAATAACCTTGAAAAATTAGGAAGGAAGGAAGGATACACAGATGGAAAGAAGGACATTTATTATTAAAGAAGGACATTATCATAAGGGCTTTGACAATATGGTAATGACCATGAATTAATTCATTAACTAAATGCATCAACTCAAATAGCGGTGATACCTGTGTTGCAGCGTTTACATCACACAGCTCATGACTGGAGGATTTCCTTTGACCCAAGCAGCCTGGCTCATGTATATGCATTTTTTTCTTTTTTTCTCTTTTTTTTGTCCTCTCTGCCACCCAAGCTGGAGTGCAGCAATGTGATCTCAACTCACTGCAACCTCTGCCTCTTGGGTTCAAGCAATTCTCCTGCCTCAGCCTCCCAAGTAGCTGAAACTACAGGTGCCACCACCATGCCCAGCTAATTTATGTATACTTAGTAGAGACGGGGTTTCACCATGTTGGTCAGGCTGGTCTCGAACTCCTGACCTCGAGTGATCCACCCACCTTGGCATCCCAAAGTGCTGGGATTACAGGCGTCAGCCACCGCCCACGGCCCTGTATGTGCATTCTTAACCGATATGCCCTGTTGTATCCAAGTGGCAAGGAAATACTAGATTAAGCAAATTAAATAAGAGTACACCAAAGAGTCTACCTAAGAGAGCATATGTCACACATCCACCAGGAAAAGCTCCTCTGCCAGGTAACATGGAGCCCTCACTGTGAGGAACATGATCAACTCTGGTTTTGGATTATAGCGGGTTTCCTCTCCTCAGCAAAGAGTTGTGGCTGTGGAGGTGATGAGTGGAGGGAAGCAGGTACCATGTGTCCCAAAGACCTACTTGTTTTCCTTTTCAGAACCTGTTGAGAGGCTTATAAGTAGGCTTCACAGTTTTTTCTTTCCTCTTAGATTGCTAGTTCCTTGCAGGCAGGGGCTGTGCATTGCTCCTTGAAGATCTTAATTGAAACAGTATCTGTACAGTAGAAATTCAATAAATACTTCATTAATACTAAACCTGGCTTTGTAAATGAGACCGAAGGAGGTATATGGAATTCAGGCCATGCTGTAATCCCAGCACTTTGGGAGGCTGAGGCCGGCAGATCACTGGAAGTCAGGAGTTTGAGACCAGCCTGGCCAACGTGGTGAAACCCCGTTTCTACTAAAAATACAAAAATTAGCCAGGAGCGGCGGCGGAAGCCTGTAATCCCAGCTACTCGGGAGGCTGAGGCAGGAGAGTGACTTGAACTCATCGGTCTGTATCTCTACTGCTATGTTTTGGCGAGTTGGCATAAATCATGGCACAATAGTAATACCTTTGGTTGAGAAGAAGTTTGAGTGACACGGTAAAAACAATGAGCAGTGTATGCGTTTCAAATTCTTCAGAGCAATTTTAAGATAAAGAACTTTAGTGACTCCAACAATATATTCAAACAATACATGGTATGTGTAACAAATGAGTACTTTTATTGTGGTAGGCAGTCTCAAAAACAGTCCCCAATAATTTCCGCATCCTGGTATTCACGGTCTTCTCCTGAATAAACTCCCTCTAATCACACAACAACATTGATGGGATTATCACTACCGGAAATAAGTTATACAATATTGTGACTTCCATATTGATAGTAGTCCCTCTCTAGTGCTGTTTGACTTTCACACTTTGATAAAGTGAGCTGCCATATTGGAGAGACCAGCATGGCAAGGAAATGAAGGAGGCTCCTGACCAAAAGTCAGTTAGGATATAAAGACCCGAGTCCAACAATTTATGAGAAACTCAATGCTGCTAACAACCACTAGGTGAGAATGGAAGTGGATCCTTTCCTACACATGTTTTCAGATGAGACTGTAGATCTTGATTCTTGATTCAGGCCTTGTGAAAGATCGGGAAACAGAGAATCCATCTAAGCCATGTCCAGATTCCTTACATACAGAAACCATAAGGTAATAAATGTATGTCTCTACAGACCGCTAAGTTTCAGAGCATTTTTTTTATGTAACAATAGATAATTAAAATATTCAACTGCCTATGTTAAAATTACTCAATTATTATAACCATTGATAATTTACGTTTAACTCCAAATTCCTTGAATCCATATTCATTGCATACTTTTAATATTCATGTCAATAATTCAAATATATATTCAACAATAATGAGAATTATATTCAGAAGTAAAACAATGAATGAGGATTAAAGACCTGCACATGGGAAAGATTTCAAGTTCTGACACTTCATGTCTTCCAAAAGACTAATGAAAAGATGAAATTAAACAAAACCACTAATGATGCATGCAATTTTTTCCAGTTAATGAGTTTGTGGATTTGTGCTGGGTGTGCGTTGGGAGGATTACTACAGTCAATCATGAATTGTATTGACTCAAATTTGTACTCAAATATTTTCAAAGAAAATGTCTCAGTATTTATTTTTTAGCTTGTTTCTGAAAGTGTAACAGCCACTGTTACAAAAACACACTGGTGGCCAATCCAAATTGTTAATCACTGAGGATATTTTCATTGCTGAATAATGATAAAAACGTAAATATCAGTCATTATAAAACATTCAGATTTTTAGCTGTTATGCAGCTCATTTTCATTAGCCAAATTGATGGTATATGCTATACTTTTTTATATAATATTTTATAAGGCAATGTTCTCACATTAGTAAATTTAAGGGAAAGGTATTATTCATGCTATGTAAAAGGTTTCTAGGCCATTAGGTACCATGGTAATACCATATTGTACAGTAGTACTTTAAAAATCAAGTCTTGAGGAAATACGAATTTTATCCAGGGAAATGCTTATAATAAAAAGTATAATATAAAATGTGAAGCTCAGCTGGGCACAATGGCTCACACCTATAATCCCATCACTTTGGGAGGCTGAGGCAGGCAGATTACTTGAGGTCAGGAGTTTGAAACCAGTCTGGCCAACATGGTGAAACCCCGTCTCTACTAAAAATATAAAAATTAGCTGGGCATGGTGGCAGATGCCTGTAATTCCAGCTACTCGGGAGGTAGGGAAATTGCTTGAACCCGGGAGGTGGAGGTTGCCGTGAGTCGTGACTGCGCCACTGTACTCCAGTCTGGCAACAGAGTGTCTCAAAAAAAAAAAAGAAACAACAACAACAAAAAAAACCAAACATGGTGAAACAATTTAAATACTGATAAAAAAATGAAAACTTTTAAAAAATTATTAGATTTCTTGTTGACATGTCCCTCAGTATCCATCCAGGCTTAAAATAAGTGAGTTATACATAAATACCACATTGGCCAATAAGAATCCATTTCATAAACATCCATAGTATTACAGTCAAAAATTCAATCAACAAGTGTAAAACACGACCCTCTTCTCCACACCTTTGCTATAGAAAACAAAGGCATTAAAGGAGCGTCAGCAAATGTTTCACTTCAGGCCTGATGCAGGAGACAGCAGGGGCAATGGTAGAAGCAAAAAGTGTCCCTTCAGGAGGGAGATGGGGAGGAAATCTTCCAACTCACCTTGAGGAAGCAGGAAAATATCCACTGCTTTTGGGTAAAGGGTGGAAGCAAAAGCAATCTGCCTCTAATTGAAGGGAAATCTCTAGAGCTCTAAATGCCTCAGTGACACAAAGCAGAAGTCAGCTACTATTAGGAGAGGAACAGGAAACTCTCTCCTACCCAAGAAAAATCAGCAATGCCGAAGACGTCCTAAACCCTAGACCTAGGAGGACAGTTTCTGTAAGACTAAATCTAGACTTGGAGAATCCTGCTGGCACCCATCATGTCTAACACTGAATCATAAGCCACAACACTCTACCTCTGAGGAAGGACAAGAATGCAGAGAAAGACACCCCTCTGTGGAACGCATAGTCAGGTACTGTGTAAGAGAATAGGGTGACAGAAGCCTGAACAATTCTGTCACCCCAGAGTAGGGGAACAATAATAGCTGCAAGATAATCAGAGTGCATCACTCTACACATTTGAGCCTGTAGTGAACTGAGGATAATACTAGCTACCACAAAACCACAAAACCCAACCCAGCTAAACTACTGGATTATTGACTTATCCTCCAACACTAACAGACTCACGAAGATTCCCATTTCCAGAGGCATATAGTATTTACCTTCGATTTTGCTGTTCTTCTACAAACTCAAAAAGAAAAAAGACTACCAAGAAATAAAATAATAAATACTCAGATTCAGAAATGATGCAGGTATTGAAACTATCACATAGGAACTTTAAAAGAACTACAATTAATATAGAAGAGGTGGAAACAAGCATGAAGTGATGGGGATATAAGCAAAGAAATACAACTATAAGTAAAGAATGAAACACTTATGAAAAATGTGAAAATGAAAACACAATATCAGAGCTGAAAAGTACCTTATCAGACTTATCAGCACAAAAGAGCTGAAAAAAGGAACAGTGAATTTCAAGATAACTCAATACAGATTATCTTTAAAAAGAATTAACAAAATTAAACAGAGCATCCAAGAATTGCAGGACAGTATCAAGTCTAACCTATGGGTAATTGGACTCCCAGAAGAAGAGGAGAGAATGAGGCAGAAGAACTATGCGAAGAAATAATTCCTGAGAACTTCCAAAATAAATCAAGAAGAGACAACAAATCAGAGATGATCAGAGAACATTAAAGAAAATGAATAGTAATGAAAAATTCTATCATATTTAAGTTGCTTTTATCATTATTAATAATATTATTATTAATTTGCTTTTGCTGAAAATCAAAGATAAACTTATGCTGGCAGACAGAAAAAAAAGAGAAAGAAACATTACCTCCAGAGGATGAAAGCCAAGGATTAAACAGGCTTTTCCCCTGAAATTATGAAAGGCAAATAACAATGATGCAACACTTTAAAGGGCTGAAGGGAAAATTATGTCAACTAGGAATTCTATATCTAGTGGAAATAAAGTAAATCAACAATAAAAATAAATTAAAACTTTTTCAGGAAACAAATACTGAGCCATTGTCTTGCCAACAGACATGCGATGTAAGGCATAATAAGGGAAATTCTACAGAGCAAAAAATATGACGACAGGAGTAAATCGAGATATACACAAAGAAATGCAGACTAGTAGAAATAAAAAGTCAAGGTAAAGAAAAAAAGTTTTAAAATTTGTTAATCATTTAAAAAGATAACATTGACATAAGCAAAAATAACTAGTATTGTGGATTTTACAACATATATAGAAAAAAATCATAGTTCAGATTCTGAGAAAGACAAAACAAAATTATACTATTGTAACTTCCTTACAATATATAAGCTGCAGTGCAATATAATTTGCAGTAGACATAGTAAATTTTATATAAACCAAACACAGTAAATCCTATAACTACCAGGTAAAAATAAAAGAAAGAGCTAGACTAATATGTCAATAGTGGAGATAATGCAATACTTTAAAAGAAAACTCAATTAATCCAAAAGAATGGAGACACTGGGGGAAAATAAGAAACAGAGGGGGAAAATATAACACAATGATCAAAATGATTGATGTAAACCCAAAATACTATAATCACATGAAATGCACATGAATTAAATATCACCAAATAAAAGGCTGAGATTGTCATATTATATTTAAAAAGTGATATCCAATCTATATGGTCAACACAAAGTCAAATTTCAATATATTACAAAAAGATAAACTAAAAGTAAAATGACAGAAAATATCAAGTACCATTCAAAAGAAATCCAGAGTGGTTATATCAGACAAGACAGACTTCAAACTAAAAAACAATTATAATGAGTAATGATAGAGGAGTCAATTCATCAAGACATAAGAATCTAATCTACATATTCATGCAACACTATTCAAAATATGTAATATAAAAATGTATATAATTCAAAGAAGAAAAAGATAAAATCCATAATTATTGTTGGAGAATTCAATACTCCCCTCTCAATAGTTGATAAAAGCAGTAGGCAGAAAATTGGCCACAATGAAAGAACCCTACACAACTGTATCAATGAACATGATGTCACTGACATTAATAAAACATTCCACACAAAAATAGCAGAATAAATATTATTTAAAGGACACCTGGACATTGATAAAGATAGAGCATATTCAGTAAAATAAATCAAGTATCAATAAATTTACCAGAATTAAAATCCAACAAAATATTCCATCGAAACAAAATGAAATTAAGTTTGGAATTTACAACATACAGACATCTGAAATATCCCTAAATATATGAAAATCTAAAACTCAAGTGTAAATAATTCATGGGCTGTCAAAAAAGAAAGTCAAAGAGAGATTATAAAATATTTTTAAATTCAATAAAAACACAGCATATGTGGGACTCAGTTAAACTGTTGCAATGAACAAAATGTGCTGCATTAAATCCTTCTGTAATAAAGCCAGAAAGACTGCAAGTCAACAATCTAAATTTCTACCCTTACAAAAGAAGAAAAAAATCAAATAAGATGCAAAGTAACAATAATGAATAAAACAAAGATAGAAATCAATGAAGTTGAGAAAAGGAAAATAATAGAAACAAATCCATGAAATAGAAAAGCCTGTTCTCTGAAAACAATAAAATTGATACAGCATTAGACACATCAAGCAAGAAAAAGATAGAGAAAACATAAAATACTGAAGTCAGGGAAAAATAGAACATCACTACAAGAACTAAAGACATTAAAAGGAAAATAAGGAATTATTATTAACAATTTTATGCCAGTTATCTTTGGTAACATAGATAAAACCACAAACTCCTTGAGAGACACAAATATCTAAATCTCGCTCAAGGAGAATTACACAACAAGTATAACTTTCTCCCTCTCATAGAAGATGTAATTCATCGGCAAAATCCTTCACCCAAAGAAAACACACAATTTGCTTCAAAGGTGAATACTGCCAAATATTTTAAAAGAAATTACAGCAATTGTATATAAGATTTTGCAAAATATAGAAGAAACTGAATAGTTCTTAAATCATTTTATGGGGCTCTTTACTCTGATACCAAAATCTAGATATAATCATTGCCAGAACAGTACAGTCCAAAATTGTAAAGTCAGAAGAGCCAAGATGGCTGACTAGATGCAGCCAAGAAGGGCTTCTCCTACCAAGAGACCAGACCAGCAAGAAAATTGACAGACTCTGATATGGTTTGGCTGTATCGCCACCCAAATCTCATCTTGAATTCCCATATTTTGTGGGAGGGACCCAGTGGGATGTAATTAAACCATGCGGGCAGATCTTTCCTGTGCTGTTCCTGTGATAGTGAATAAGTCTCATAAGATCTGATGGTTTTAAAAAGGGGAGTTTCCCGGTCAGGTATGGTGGCTCATGCCTGTAATCCTAGCATTTCTGGAGGCCAAGGTGGGTGGATCACCTGAGGTCAGGAGTTCGAGACCAGCCTGGCCAACATAGTGAAACCCCATCTCTACTAAAAATACAAAAATAAGCTGGGCATGGTGGGAGGCACCTGTATTCCCAGCTACTTAGGAGGCTGAAGCAGGAGAACTGCTTGAACCTGGGAGGCAGAGGTTACAGTGAGTCAAGATCACGCCACTGGACTTGGACTCCAGCCCGGGCAACAAGAGTGAAACTCTGACTAAAAACAAATAAATAAATAGAAAAAGGAGGGTTTCCCACACAAGTTCTCTCTTTGACTGCTGTCACCTATGTAAGACATAAGTTGCTCTCCCTTGCCTTCTGCCATGATTGTGAGGCCTCCCCAGCCATGTGGAACTGTTAAGTCCATTAAACCTTTTTCTTGCATAAATTACCCAGTCTCACATACGTCTTTATCAGCAGTGTGAAAATGAACTAACACAGTAAATTGGTACCACAAGTGGGGTGCTGTGAAAATGTGGAAGTGACTTTGGAACTGGGAAACAGGCAGAGGTTGGAACAGTTTGAAGGGCTCATTAGGCAGTGAAATTGGGAAAGACTGGAACTTCCTAGAGACTTGTTGAATGGCTTTGCCCAAAATGCTGATAGTGATATAGACAATAAAGTCCAGGCTGAAGTGGTCTCAGATGGAGAGGAGGAACTTGTTGGGAACTGAAGCAAAGGTGACACTTGTTAGTTTTAGAAGAGACTGGTGGCATTTTGCCCCCGCCCTAGAGATTTGTGGAACTTTGAACTTGAGAGAGATGATTTAGAGTATCTGGCAGAAGAAACTTCTAAGCAGCAAAGCATTCAAGAGGTGACTTGGGTACTGTTAAAGGCATTCCGTTTTGAAAGAGAAACAGAGCATAAAAGTTTGAAAAACATGTAGCCTGACAATGCAAAAGAAAAATCCCATTTTCTGAGAAGAAATCCAAGCTGCTTGCAGAAATTTATATAAGTAACGAACAGCCGAATGTTATTTACCAAGACAATGAGGAAAATGTCTCCAGGGAATGCCAGAGGTCTCCTTGGCAACCAGCCCCTCCTATCACAGGCCAGGAGGCCTAGGAAGAAAAACGGGTTTTGTGGGCCAGGCCCGGGGTCCCCATGCTGTGTACAGCCTAAGGACTTGGTGCCCTGCGTCCCAGCCGCTCCAGTCATGGCTGAAAGGAGCCAACATAAAGCTCAGGCCATGGCTTCAGAGGATACAAGCCCCAAGTGTTGTCAGCTTCCATATGGTGTTAAGCCTGGCAGTGCACAGAAGTCAAGAATTGGGATTTGGGAACCTCCAACTAGATTTCAGATGATGTATAGAAATGCCTGGATGTCCAGGCAGCAGTTTGCTGCAGGGGCAGGGCTCTCATGGAGAATCTCTACTTGGGCAGTGCAGAAGGGAAATGTGGGGTCAGAGGCCCCATACAGAGTCCCTACTGAGGCACTGCCACGTGGAGCTGTGAGAAGAGGGCCACCATCCTCTAGACCCCGGAATGGTAAATCCACCGACAACTTGCACCACACAGCTCGAAAAGCTGCAGACACTCTAAGTAAGCCTGGGAAAGCAGCCAGGAGGGTGGCTGTACCCTGCAAAGCCACAGGTGCAGAGCTGCTCAAGACCATGAGAACCCACCTCTTGTATCAGCATGACCTGGATGTGAGACATGGAGTCAAAGGAGATCATTTTGGAGCTTTAACATTTGACTGCCCTGCTGGATTTCGGACTTGCATAGGGACTGTAGCCCCTTTGTTTTGACCAATTTCTCCCATTTGGAATGGCTGTACTTACCCAATGCCTGTACTAACACTGTATATAGGAAGTAACTAACTTGCATTTCATCTTACAGGCTCACAGGCAGAAGGGACCTGCCTTGCCTCAGATGAGACTTTGAACTGTGGACTTTTGACTTGATGCTGAAATGTGTTAAGACTCCAGGGGACTGTTGGGAAGGCATGATTGGTTTTGAAACGTGAGGACATGAGATTTGGGAGGGGCCAGGGGCAGAATGATATGGTTTGATTGTGTCACCACCCAACACTCATCTTGAATTCACATGTGTTCGGGGAGGGACCCCGTGGGAGGTAATTGAATCATGGGGGCAAGTCTTTCCCGTGCTGTTTTCAGGACAGTTAATAAGTCTCATGAGATCTGATGGTTTTTAAAAGGGGACTTTCCCTGTACAATCTCTCTCTTTGCCTGCTACCATCCATCTAAGATGGGACTTGTTCCTCCTTTCCATCTGCCATGTTTATTAGGCCTCACCAGCCATGTGGAACTGTAAGTCCATTAAATCTTTTTCTTGTATAAATTACCCAGTCTCGAGTATGTCTTCATCAGCAGCATGAAAACAGACTAGCACAGACTCCACGCAGATTTCCCAGAGGAAGGCACTGAGAGGCGAGAGGAAGCAGACCCTGGGCTGAAAATGGAGGAAGCTGGGAAGCCTGCAAGGAGCTGCGGAGCACCCGGACTCCTTACACACCTCCAACAACTCCTAGGGAAGGAGTGAGTTAAATAGACCTGATGTGGCCCACTCTTTCCGCAGACCTCTGGAATCTTCCAGGTAGAAAAATCTATTTTTAAAATACATACTTGCAAATGACAATTGAAAATTAAAACAACAATACCATTTATACCATCAAAGCATGAAACACATAGGGTTAAATGTAATAAAATATATTTGAAGTTTATTATGTGAAAATTATAAGACAATAATGCAAGAAATTCAAGGAGAGTGTGTGTTTGTGTGTGTGTGTTTATGTGTGTCTACTGGGTTGGAAGACCCAACATGGGTAAGTTGTAGATTCTCTCCAAACTGTTGATTTTGAAATTCAACACAATCCTAATAAAAATTCCGGCATATATTTATGTAGAAATTAACAAGTTGATACTATATTTTTGTGCCAAATTGAGGGAGCTAAAATAGTATTAACAAACAAACCAAAAAAAAGCTTGAAAAAGAATAACAAAGTTGGAGGACTTACACTGCCTCATTCAAGACCCAATATGAAGCTAGAGTAATCAAGACAGTATATCTTTTTGACATAAAAACAGACATATAAAATGAGGAGGAAAAAAGAGTTCAGAAACATTTCCCCCTCATAAATGGGGGCCACTGATTTTTGACAAATGTATTAATGTAATTCAGTGGAGATAGGAAAGTCTTCCTAACAACTGATGGTAAAACAACTAGACATATTTTTGTACATAAGCATAAAAATAACCTCATATCACTTCCAAAAACATCAAATCAATCACAGACCTAATGTAAAAGTTAATATGTCCAAGTTCTAGAAGACAATGCAAGAGTTAGGCAAAGATTTCACATATATGATGCAAAAGGGAGGTGTCAAAGAAAAAATATAAAAACAAAACTTCATTAAAATACAAAAGCTCTGGCCAGGCGCAGTGGCTCATGCCTGTAATCCCAGCACTTTGGGAGGCCAAGAAGGGTGGACCACGAGGTCAGGAGATCGAGACCATCCTGGCTAACACGGTGAAAACCCATCTCCACTAAAAAATACAAAAAATTAGCCAGGCGTGGTGGCGGGCGCCTGTAGTCCCAGCTACTTGGAGAGGCTGAGGCAGGAGAATGGCGTGAACCCGGCAGGCAGAGCTTGCAGTGAGCCGAGATCGCGCCACTGCAGTCCAGCCTGGGCGACAGAGTGAGACTCCGTCTCAAAAAAAAAAAAAAAAGAAAACATATGACTAAAGAACATTTAAAAGTGGATAGAGCTGGGTACAGTGGCTCCTGCCTGTAATCATAGCCCCCTGGGAGTCCAGAGCAGGAGGATCATTTGAGTCTGAGAATTTGAGCAGCCTGGCCAACATGGCAAAATCCCGTCTCTACAAAAAATACAAAAATTAGCCAGGCATGCTGGCACGTGTCTGTAGT
This sequence comes from Symphalangus syndactylus, assembly GCF_028878055.3. Classification (NCBI taxonomy): domain Eukaryota; kingdom Metazoa; phylum Chordata; class Mammalia; order Primates; family Hylobatidae; genus Symphalangus; species Symphalangus syndactylus. The sequence goes on along the minus strand of NC_072438.2, from coordinate 90,810,975 downwards.
TCCAGCTACTCAGGAGGCTGAGATGGGAGGATCACCTAAGCCTGGGGGGTGCAGGCTGCGGTAAGCCATGATCACACCACTGTATTCCAGCCTGGGCAACAGACTGCAACTATCTCCAAGAATAAAAATAAAGTGGATGAATGAGGAAAGGAAGAAAACAATTTTTTTATACTGCTGGATTTGATTTTATCATTTTTGAGGATTTCTGCATCTATATTAATGAGGAATATTGGCCTGTAGCTTTATTTTCTTCTATTGTTTTTGTCTGAGTTGGTATCACGGTAATGTGGCCTCATAAAATGAGTTGGGAAATATTTCCTTCCTTCTGTTTTCTGCACAAAAGCATACACTATGCAGGATTGTTGTTATTTCATCTTTAAATATTTTGTAGAATTCACTTCACCGGGAAACCATCTAGGCCTTTCCTTCTTTTTATCTTTTCTGGAAGGTTTTAAATTATGAGTTCAATTTCCTTAATAGCTGTAGAATTATTCAGATTACCCATTTAATGTTAGTGTTGGTAGTTTGTGTTTCTTGAGGATTTTTTCCATCTCATCTAAAGTGTCAAATATGTATGTACAATTGTACATAGTATTCCCTTACTATCGTTTTAATAGCTGCTTAGTATGTAAAGATATTCCCAGTTTTGTTGCTAGTGTTGGTAACCTGTGTCTTCTCTCTCTTTTGTCAGTGTTGTTAGAAGACTGTCAATTTTATTGATCATTCCAATGATCCAGCTCTTTGTTCACTGATTTTCTCCAATATTTGTCTCTCTTTAATTCCATTGATTTCTACTATTATCTTTCTTCTGTCCTTCTTTCTGTTTGCTTTGGTTTCATTTCCCATCCCTCTTTTCTTTTTTTTCCTAGAGTCTTTAGCTGGGAGATTAGATTACTGTTTAGGACCTGTCCCCTTTCTTAATGCATGCATTTAGTGCTATACATTCCCCTTTCAGCACTGCTCTGGTTATGTCCCCAAATTTTTGATATAATGCATTTTAATTTTCATTCACTTGAATGTACTTTTTAAATTTCCTTTCAGCATTCATCTTTCAGCCATGAATAATTTAGAAGTGTGTTGTTTAGTTTCTAAATGTTGGGAGATATCATCCCCCTTTAGATCAACAAATCACCACTCCACGTTGGTTGGGCCATGTCAAGAACAGAGCAAGACGTTTCATGAATGGAACACGTTTTTATACATAATTTATAAAGTACAACATAAAAAAGCATTGGAGACTAGAAGAGAGTGCTAAAATGATCATGATTTCCCTAGATTCTAAGAGAAAACAACTACAGAAATGTGGAGAATATGCTTATCTGAGAAAACTTGAGAATTAGAGAAACGCAAACTACTCTGACAGTGACTGGTTAATCAATAGGCCTGGTAAGGAAGATATGAGCACATGATCCTTCTGTAACACATTAGCTCAACTTTAATGACACTGTGACTGGTTCTGCAAAGTCTCATTCTGCTTTCATTTTTAAAAATTAGATAATACCACTAAAAGGAGCCAAATTACCAAAAAAAAGATTCACCTATGATTTATATTTCCATTAGGCAAACAGACAATTTCAAATTCAAGCAAAGAAATGAACTACCCATAAAGAAATTATCTACTTTGAAAAAGGAAATATATCATCTCTTATCATATGCTGATTAGAACCAAGAAAAAAAAAAAACTCTACTTTGCTAAAAATTCCATAAAAGCACAAAATTCTTTTAAAGTAGCCTATTTCTTTGCTACTCTGTATTTAGCTTTACCAAAGGTAGGTATATTGGCAATGAAAATACGTGAGACAGAAATTACCATCACGAGAGCTGACAAATGACCTATGCTGCCTCTGCTCCTGTTATTTCAGGGGGATGGGAAGAAAGAAATCCGAGGAGAAAATATCCATCGCCACCAGTGGTCCAAGGCAAAAGCTCCAAGCAGGGCCGCTCTGGGAAAGGTGGTCAGCAGCAGTAAAGGGAATTGCCATAGAGCCTAACTATTAGGATATGAGAACAGAAGGGGATGTAGTTTCAAAGAATAATCAGGGAATCAGTCGTGGATCTGCTACTTGTTTTCTGACTTTGGTTCAACCACCACAATTCTCAGGATGACTACTTCTCTAGCTCTGAAGTACATAGGAGAGAACACAAGTCCGTTAAAGTCCCCTTCCAGATGAAAAATATTATGATTCCAACATTTATTAGACATCTACCTCAAAGGACATGAAAAAATCTGGTGAATGGAGGGAAAGAATAAAGCACTGAATCAAAACAATGAGATCAGATCCTCACTTTACATTTTATGATCTATGTGGCTTCAGAAAGTCATTGGAAGTATATGAAGTCTATCTTGTTCAACATGGATGATTGTTAGAAAAATGTGATGATGTGAATTAAAATGCTCTGTAAATTGTAAATATACAATGGGACATTATTGCCAGTGGTCAAGATTTGAAGAACAGAACTGGTAAGGGCTTGTGAGCCAAGGGCAGGGAAGACTAGTGAACATAAGAGAAGGTGATCTCGAATCTCCATTCGTAGCTGGACAATCACACCACTGCCCTAGCTACTGGGTTTTAAGAAGCTGGATCTGCAAACATTTCTAAGCTAAATTTACAGTATGAGTATCTTTAGGAACAAATCAGATCCTCTGGACAAAAGGTGTGAAGGTTTTGTTTGTTTTCTTTCTTTGTTTTCCCAGCTCAGAGACTTGTGAATCTGTTTTTTCTTTTGAAAAAAAACAAACGTTTTTTTCCAGCTCCAAAACTCCTGAGTGTACTATAGAGGGAGACGATAATGTGCACAATTTTGGTTCACTAATATCTACAAAGTAGTTGGTTATTGAAACTCTAGGTCATTTTTGGAGAAGAAATCAATTCTGAAAACAAATGTATATATTTTTGCTCTTATTATATTTCCAGGCCCTTTACTTGTCTCCGTCACAGTAGCGACTCCATGACAAGCTCTCATTACCTTCAGCACGGGGCATCACTAGGCCCATAGAATTGGATTCTCTGACTCCAGTCTTGTGCTCTGCCAGGACAATCAATTTTACACAAGCTTCTGTTCTAGGAACACCAAACATTTTTTTGCACTTTGTATCCTAACATTCCCTTCCCAGAAAACACGCCTTTCCCAACATCTCAAGGGACTCTGAGATGTTTCTCTCTCCTTCTAAGGGAATTTCCTAATTCTCCACATTCAGGCCTTTTGTTTCCACCAAACTTCAGAATTCCTGAGATGAATCTTTATGCCTTATGGAGTTCCTTTCCTCCAAGCTCTGCATTTTTGGATTACCTTATTTATTTTGAACTTCCTCTGCCAGATGTGAAGTAAGTATGTTCCAGAGTAGTGGTTCTCAAACTTCGGGCAATCTGACAAAAATACAGAGGTTCAGGCTCTCTGGGCAATCTGACAAAAATACAGAGGTTCAGGCTCTCTCCTTAAATGAATCTCAGCCTTTTTATGACTTATTAGCTCTCCAACTAAGGACAGGGATAGACATGGACGTTTGAAAGGTATTGCTGGGGTTTGAGGTAATAGGATTCAGCTGTGACAGATTCAGTTTCAAGTAGCTGACTACTTAAGTTTTACATTTTAGAATGAAGGTCAGGCCCTGCATCAGGTTCACCCAACTTATGACTCCTCCCTCCAGCCTATCCTAAATTTCTGAGATATTATTTGCTAAAGTATGATACTATCGTTATTAAATATTACATTGCATCAATTTAAGAGACATATTTTTTCACATTTCAATGTCTTTGATATTGGGTCATATCTTAAAATCTGTGACATCTTAAAATTATTTGTCAGCATCTTTTTTTCCACATTAGCACCTAACATAATGGTGCTTCTTACAATCAAGTTTTCTTAGATTTGGTGAAATACAATAGCAAAGACATCAAGATACAAAAACTCTACTCTAACTCAAAGTTAGAAGAAGTAACCCAACAGCTCAATAAATATTGTGGAAATAAAGTGGTAGAATGATGCAATATTATATGATTTATCGATTTCAGGCTAGCATGCTTACATATGAAAATTTCGAGTAGGAATTTGTCATCTGCCCAATTTTGTAAAAATACAGGAGTCTAGCTCTCTCCTTAAATGAATCTCAGCCTTTTTATGATTTATTAACTGTCCAAGTAAGGACAGTGATACACATGGACATTTGAGAAGTATTGCTGGGATCTGGGGTCATATGACTGGTGATCTAGTATCCTAATTACCCAGGGAACTGAAGCATATTCCATCCAATAGCCAATCTGGTCTGCTAAGGACCAATGAAGGATGGGGCATGGACCACATCTCAGTTATGAATTGTCTATTGACTTGTGGGTCATCAAACTTAGGTTCATCCTGAGAACACTTCAAAAACCAGAGGTGTCTATACCTGTGTAACAAACTACCCCAGATTTAGTGGCATGAAACAATGACAATTTTTTTTAAAACTATTGCTGTCTATCATGGCTCCAGGGATTACCTGGACTTCACTAAGTGGATTTCACTTGGGGACTTCCATATGGATGTTTTAATGAAAAATCATGAGTGGCTGGGGCTAGAGACAGCCCACATGTTTGATGCCTGGGTGGGAAGACACAAACAGCTGGGAGCTGAAAGAGGGACACCTTGGGTGCCTCTCCCAATCTCCACGTGGCCTGTTTATGAGGTCTCTACAAGACACTAGCTTCACAGTAGTCCTATCTCTTATATGCAGGCTCCTGGCTCCAAAAGTGAGTGTCTCCAGAAAGAGAGAGAGACAGAGAGAGAGAGAGAGAGCACGCGAGAACATGTAGCTGTGAAAATTGTGTAGCTCTTTGTGACCTAGCCTAGGCAGGCGTGAGTCTGCTGCATCCTATTTGCTAGAATTGAGTCATTAAGCCTGTCTATAGTCAAGAGAAAGATAATTAAACTTGTGGATCTGTTTTAAAACCACCATAAAGAGACATCTTAAATGTTAGTGATCATTCTCTGAATCCAAAATTCAAGACTTGCATTTTAAATAATCTGAAAGTTAATCAACATAAAATCTTTTTTCATTCTTAAAAAAATTATAAAAGCTACTGCAACATATTCACTAAGAAAAAAAATTGTAACTACCTCTGAGTGGTCTGCTGAGTCAAAGAGAACTCTAAGCAACCTATAAACAAACATAGAAAAACCCACACACAACCTATAAAAATAGAAAAACTCACCCACCAAAATCCATGATGCCTGTCTTTCCAAAACACAAACTGGATCAACACAAAATCGCTCATCAAAGATGCTTAAAGTAGCATAAATAATATTTCTTTGTCAAACATTAATTGTTTACTACTATGTACTGAAGATAATTTCTAAAGTACATTATAAAAGAACTAAAAGAACTTGTGTCCCTTTAAAATTACTTCTCTCAGGTTAGTGGCTGATTTTATTTCTTATCTATGAACTGCACCCAGAGAGATGGGAAGCCTAGAGGTCTGAATAATCAAGACAATAAATATCTTCTATGTTTTCATATTTTTCAAAAAAATAAATATTAAATGGGGAGATGCCCATTGTTTGTGATTTTGACTCAACTTTTAAAACTTGCACATTTTGATCTGAATGCTACAAACTGGACCCACCAAAATAATTCGTGTCACTTCATGTTATTTAAGAATCATGAGTGTTTACGTGTAGGAATCCATGCTGTTTAGAGTAAAATAAAGTCTCCAGAATCAGCATTCTGGCACTTATTTTCTTTTTTTTTTATTTTTTATTTTTTATTATACTTTAAGTTTTAGGGTACATGTGCACAATGGGCAGGTTAGTTACATACGTATACATGTGCCATGTTGGTGTGCTGCACCCAGTAACTCATCATTTAACATTAGGTATATCTCCAAATGCTATCCCTCCCCCCTCCCCACCACCCCACAACAGTCCCTGTCTGTGATGTTCCCCTTCCTGTGTCCATGTGTTCTCATTGCTCAATTCCCACCTATGAGTGACAACATGCGGTGTTTGGTTTTTTGTCCTTGTGATAGTTTGCTGAGAATGATGGTTTCCAGCTTCATCCATGTCCCTACAAAGGACATGAACTCATCATTTTTTATGGCTGCATAGTATTCCATGGTGTATATGGGCCACATTTTTTTAATCCAGTCTATCACTGTTGGACATTTGGGATGGTTCCAAGTCTTTGCTATCGTGAATAGTGCTGCAATAAACATACATGTGCATGTGTGTTTATAGCAGCATGATTTATAATCCTTTGGGCATATACCCAGTAATGGGATGGCTGGGTCAAATGGTATTTCTAGTTCTAGATCCCTGAGGAATCGCCACACTGACTTCCACAATGGTGGAACTAGTTTACAGTCCCACCAACAGTGTAAAAGTGTTCCTATTTCTCCACATCCTCTCCAGCACCTGTTGTTTCCTGACTTTTTAATGATCACCATTCTAACTGGTGTGAGATGGTATCTCATTGTGGTTTTGATTTGCATTTTAATGTAATGTAGGCACAGTGGGAAACTGTAGGTTTAACAGGAGGCAATACTGGTAATTAATGTGTTAAATTTTTAAATAAGAAATACCCAAAATCTGACTGTCTATGTATCTACACATTCAAGTAATTTGGAAACTCCACTTTTTAATAGGCATATCTACCCTATCAGGCAGCCACTGACAAACTTGAAATGGGTAACATAAAATATCTACAATATTTTTATGTTGATACTACTATAACAACCTTTATGGCAAACACCACGCTGAATGCCAGGAATACATTATTTCATTGAATTCTCACCAGAAACCTATAAGGCCAATAATATTCTATTTTAGATCTGAGACAACTACTGTATTAATTATCCAATTTTATATAAATGATTCAAGGAATCATTTGAATTCCTTACAATAAACAACAATGAACAAAAAAAAGTAAAGTAACCTTCCAAAGTACAATCTTTACCCTCTCATTTCTCACTAATCCATTTTAGAGACACTTTTATTTCTCATGCCAGCCCCTTGTTGAATTTCAGCATTGCTACTAGCCTTATAAGATGTCTACAGATCAGCATTTAATCTCAGAACAAGAACCAAAAACACAAACAAAAAATTAATGAGCCATCACCCCCACCCCTACCCCGTAAGTCATTACAGTTAAATAATTATCTAAACTTGGAATATGGATCACTGTGTTTAGGCCATAAGTTGACTAAGTCTGTAAAAAATGCCTTCTAATCACATACTCTTTGCCAGGCAATGGGACAAAACTGTTAAAATTATGGAACTTTTATTTAGATTGAAGTTGAGAGAGACAAAATACAAATAACAAAATAGATATAATAGACATACCACAATAACAGCTAGTGGTGAGAAAGAGAAATGAAGTAGGCCAGGAGATGGAAAGAGCGGGCTCTCTGGGGTGGTGACATTTCAGCAGGGGTGACATTATAGCTTCTCTAGACAAATCACATAACCTCTGTATGTCCATGTTTCCTGATCTGTAAAATGAGGAACTAGACTATAATGACATTTAATGGACCTCCAAGACTTGAAGTTCTACGACCCTGAGCCCTTTCATTCACAAGAAAGCCTCCCAGAGAAGAGTTTGCTCTAATAGCTCATCTAGTATCCACCCAATTCCAATGGAACCAACAGTATCAATCAATCGCACTCCCTTATGAATAGTACCTTTCATCCCTAGAGGTGAAGGTCTGCTCTCTTCTTTTTAATCTGATAAAGCTTTCTGGTAAATATTGCAATGCAAGAGAAACAATATTTCTAAGCATCAGCAAGGAATGTGGCAGGATTCCACACTGGCTGATCTTGTGGACTAGACAGGGCAAGACATGTAATTTGCTGAATTATTTACCGCTCAAATTCTCACAACCTTAAAAAAAAAATCAGTGAATCGGTTTCAATGCAGAGAACTCAGTCCCCTTTTTTCTCTGAAATGAAGGATGGTATTATGTAAATAGTGTCAGGATGTAGGGATCACTTAAGGGGAGGCAGCAATTCTGAAAACACAGATTAAAGAACAAAGATGCACACTGACATCTCAAGCTCTGCTTGATGGGCTGAATATAGTAAGACGTACCAGTAACACAAGCAAATTCTATACTAGGGTTTAGAAAACCAATGTGCAAGAATAATCTGGAAAGCCAAATCTTGGTAGCATCATATATTGGACAAAATCTCCTTAGATATGGGCCGGGCACGGTGGCTCACGCCTGTAATCCCAGCACTTTGGGAGGCCGAGGTGGGCAGATCACGAGGTCAGGAGATTGAGACCATCCTGGCTAACATGATGAAACCCCATCTCTACTAAAAAACACAAAAAATTAGCCGGGCGTGGTGGCGGGCGCCTGTAGTCCCAGCTGCTCGGGAGGCTGAGGCAGGAGAATGGCGTGAACCCGGGAGGCAGAGCTTGCAGTGAGCCGAGATCGCGCCACTGCACTCCAGCCTGGGCAACAGAGCAAGACTCCGTCTCAAAAAACAAAAAACAAACAAACAAACAAAAAACTCCTTAGATATTTTGGCAATCAGTTTAAGTTGGAATAATCAATACTAAGAAGTTCCGGCCAAACTGTCACCCTAGGCCCTTGCTACCTAAAGTGTGGTCCCTGGACCAGCTAAATCAATGTCACCAAGAGCTTTCAGAAATGCAGAATCTTGAGGTCCACTCCAGACTTACAGAATCAGACTCCTCATGTCAAAAAGATTCCCAGGTGATTTAGTACACATACACTTTCAAGTTTCAGAAGCCGTATCCTAGGCTGTTACTCACATCAGATCAAGTAAAGCTCTGGTCTATCCTAGAGAGGCCACAACTGCAAGACAAGATCAGCACATATTAATGAGACGCCGATCAACTGGACCAGGGCATGGACAAACTCGAATCTCTAAAACTATCAAGACTATTCAGTGGGTGGGAATATTTGATTTGGAATGTATTATTCGGTAAGGTTGCCACTAGCCACACGTGGCTATTTAGCTAATAATATAAGGGTAGTCCAAAATAAAAGGTGCTATAAGCATAAAATACACTTCAGACTGCCGAGGCTTAGTAATAAGAAAAAAAGTAGGCCAGGCGCGGTGGCTCACGCCTGTAATCCCAGCACTTTAGAAGGCCGAGGCGGGTGGATCACGAGGTCAGGAGATCGAGACCATCCTGGCTTACACGGTGAAACCCCGTCTCTACTAAAAACACAAAAAATTAGCCGGGCGTGGTGGCGGGCACCTGTAGTCCCAGCTACTCGGGAGGTTGAGGCAGGAGAATGGCGTGAACCCGGGAGGCGGAGCTTGCAGTGAGAGGAGATGGCGCCACTGCACTCCAGCCTGGGTGACAGAGCGAGACTCTGTCTCAGAAAAAAAAAAAAAAAAGTAAACAGTCTCTTTTATAGTTTTTATACTGAAAATGTCAAAATAATATGTTGCTGTGTTGGTTTAACTCAAGCATATTATTAAAATTAATTTCACCTGTTTCTATTTGCATTTTTTCATGTGGCTACTAGAAATTTCAACTTGCTTATGTGGCAAACATTTTATTTCTCCTGGTAATGTTGCTTTAGAGACAATCAGGAACAGGTACAGTAGTTCTTTTCAAACATGTGAAGCGCTGTTGTACAGAAGAAACATTAACTTGGCTCAGTCCAGAAACAGGAATTAGAACCCTGCTTTAATATTGCTTGATCAGCAAAGGCAGGTAACAAATCTTTCTTTCCCAACAATGCCCAGAAGAGAATGTCATCATTCTGACAGATCCATCCTTGAATAGGACACTCATGAAAAAGTTGCACTTATCTTACTAAAAAATGTGAAAATATGGCAATAAAAATAAAACAAGAAAACCAAACTACCTATCAAAAAGCACTGTCTCATTAGTAGCTCCCAATGCACTCTCCTTTTGCCTCCAGAGAATAATTATATAAATCATTTTATTTTCTCTTTAGAGAATGATATGTGGACACCCAGAAAGGCAAGAACATCATCAGAGGGATTGACATTCAGGTTTGCAAATGAACATTTTTCTGAAGATGCCACCTACTTTTGTTAAACTTCCTCATGGATACACTACAGATTATCTACTGTAAGAAATACTTGCTGTCTTGAGACTGTCAGGATTCCCAGACAGCCTGTATCATCAGTATCACAGGAGGAAAAAATAAATAATTTGTAAAACCACCCTGTGTCCACAAACCTGATCTCAACAAAGCAGCAGGACTGTCAACAGAGTTTAGCAAAAAATGTCTATCTCACCACTATGATATTTGAGATAATACTCAAGAAAATATCTTACCTTTATTACAAGTTAAAGCTACAATAATGCAGCTTATATTTCACTAGTTCTACATAGTGCACTCTCTAAATGTGTATTAGAAATGTTAAATAATTATTTATGATCCTAGGAAATTGACTCTTTGACTCTATTTGGATCAATAAAATCAGAAAAAAACTCATTTTTTTTCCAGGGGTGGTTTGATTTTCTTTAACAGAACCAGGTTTTTAAAGAAAAAATAAAAGATTATATTGTTTGTACTAGCACAGAAAATCTTAACAATGGTTTGATAGACCTTCAAATTATAAAATATCAGTAGCCCAAAGTGTTTCAAACACTGCTGTCTTTAAGAAAACAATTTAGATTCAAGAGAATTCAGTCTGAGTCCCAGTTCTCATCAAGCTCAATCTGTTTATGAGAATTTAGTTTACTCATCATTTACTGACGGCATTGGCTGTTATACTGATTCCTCCAGCTTTAACTTCTCATATTCCACATTTCTATGTAAATAGAAGGGAAAAAATCACTTCCCATTTAACTAAAGCCCATGCATACTTATTTTAATAAAATAGGTGTTATTTAGGGATGAACTCTTTACAGAAACTTTTAACACAGGTTTTTAAGAAGTCTGTGTAATAGCTCCCTGAAGACTTTTTAAAGTTTATAAAGAGATCTAACGTGAGCGCATTGTGAATATCTTGAAGGGATGGATAGACTGAAATACACACACACACGCATGCGTACACACACACACACACACACACACACTGCTTGCCAGATTTTGAAGACTAATAATGCAACCTCTGAAGCCAAATTAGGATTCACATTTGTAGATTCCCATTAAAATGAAAGCAATCATCAGTTATACTTACTTCATTCCATTCTGAAAACTGGAAAATGTTTTATAGCATAAAATAGCTCTGGCATTAGTTTTACAAAAAGTTACACAGAAGTTCTGGCATATCCCAGAACTTTGTTTCTAATTATAAAACTAATGAATTCAGGGAGCACCTGTTGTTTAATTTGAACTTTTTTATAGGTACCATGTATATTCTGTTGCCAGCATTTTGGTGAATTGATTTTTAAAAATCTTAATAACTAGCTAATTTTTCTAATCAAGCACTATATTTGCCTGGCAAACTACTTTCTTCCTAGTAAACTTCATATATACTAAGTCACGTTAATATTTTTAATCAAGCATCCGAGGAAGTGTCTGAGTTGAATTTGGATGTCCTGAGGTTGGCTATACATAAAGGCAGGAAGGTGAAGATCAGGGAGTTAGCCTCTTAACTGACTGGGGGAGAAGGGCAGGGGGTCAGGGAGCCATCATTTTCATGAACAGGAGCTAGCGTGTGACTGTAACTGGGGTCCCTTACTGTATCATGGCAAGAAACCTGACTCTCCAGTGGCTCCTAGCTGAGGACGCATAAGGAAGCCACAGCTATGTTAGGACAGCAGCTTCAAAGTGGAAATCAGGTTTCTACCATCAACTTTTAGGACGTGAAATAGCCAGGACCTGAAGGCTTGTCTCAGCACCATTTTGAATGTGATCTGCCAGTCAGCTTTATAAAATCAGGGTCCAAACATGTTGTTTTCTTTTTTTATTAACTGCTGTATCACTCGCCCCCAGCACAGTACTTTAATAACAATTTTTAAATGAAAAAGTAAATCTCATCTACTCCATGGTGGCTGATATGGACTATATTATGTAGTCCCAAAATTCACAGTATCATAACCCCCAGTACCTCAGAATGTGACCTTATTTGGAAACAGAGGCATTGCAAATGTAATTAATTAAGATGAAGTCATACTGGAGTAGGGTAAGGCTTCTAGTCCAATATGACTAGTGTCCTTAAGAAAAGGAGCACCATGTGTCAAACTATACTACAAGGCTACAGTAACCAAAACAGCATGGTACTGGTACCAAAACACAGATATAGACCAATGGAACAGGATAGAGCCCTCAGAAATAATACCGCACATCTACAACCATCTGATCTTTGACAAACCTGACAAAAACAAGAATTGGGGAAAGGATTCTCTATTTAATACATGGTGCTGGGGAAACTGGCTAGCCATATGTAGCAAGTTGAAACTGGATCCCTTCCTTACACCTATTACAAAAATCAATTCAAGATGGATTAAAGACTTAAATGTTAGACCTAAAACCATAAAAACCCTAGAAGAAAACCTAGGCAGTACCATTCAGGACATAGGCATAGGCAAGGACTTCATGACTAAAACACCAAAAGCAATAACAAAAGCCACAATTGACAAATGGGATCTAATTAAACTAAAGAGCTTCTGCAAGGCAAAAGAAACTACCATCAGAGTGAACAGGCAACCTACAGAATGGGAGAAAATTTTTACAATCTACCCATCTGACAAAGGGCTAACATCTAGAATCTACAAAGAACTCAAGCAAATTTACAAGAAAAATTCAAATAACCCCATCAAAAGGTGGGTGAAGGATATGAACAGACACTTCTCAAAAAAAGACATTTATGCAGCCAACAAACACATAAAAAAAATGCTCATCATCACTGGCCATCAGAGAAATGCAAATCAAAACCACAATGAGATACCATCTCACACCAGTTAGAATGGCGATCATTAAAAAGTCAGGAAACAACAGATGCTGGAGAGGATGTGGAGAAACAGAACACTTTTACACTGTTGGTGGGACTGTAAACTAGTTCAACCATGGTGGAAGACAGTGTGGTGATTCCTCAAGGATCTAGAACTAGAAATACCATTTGACCCAGCAATCCCATGACTGGGCATATACCCAAAGGATTATAAATCATGCTGCTATAAAGACACAAGCACACGTATGTTTATTATGACACTATTCACAATAGCAAAGACTTGGAACCAACCCAAATGTCCATCAATGATAGACTGGATTAAGAAAATATGGCACATATACACCATGGAATACTATGCAGCCATAAAAAAGGATGAGTTCATGTCCTTTGTAAGGACATGGATGAAGCTGGAAACCATCATTCTGAGCAAACTGTCGCAAGGACAGAAAAGCAAACACCGCATGTTCTCACTCATAGGTGGGAATTGAACAATAAGAACACATGGACAAAGGGTGGGGAACATCACACACCAGGGCCTGCGGGGGGAGTGGGGGAGGGATGGCATTAGGAGATATACCTAATGTAAATGACAAGTTAATGGGTGCAGCACACCAACACGGCACATGTATACATATGTAACAAACCTGCACGTTGTGCACATGTACCCTAGAACTTAAAGTAAAATAAAAAAAAAAAAAAAAGAAAGCACCACGTGAAGATGAAAACAGAGCTTGGAGTGAAGACACAAAAGCCAAGAAACATAAAAGGTTGCTAGGGAACTACCAGAAACCTGGAAGAACAGGCTCTCCCTCACAGCCCTTAAAGAGACACCTTGGTCATTGACTTCCATCTCTAAAACTATGTTTCTATTAATTAATCCACTCAGTTTGCGATGCTTTGTTACACAAGGCCTAGCACACTAATACAATCGTCAAGACGATCTATGGCTTGATATTACACACAAGTCATGGAAAGTTTAAATCTGAATAAAATCAGTAAGATATCAAGGCTAAGAAAGGATTTTTTCAAGGGATGTGTAGCACTATATTTAATGTTTGAGTCTGTGATAAATTGTGACTAGTCTATATTTAGAAAAGCATAAATGCAAAAAATAAATGAAATCAAGACATCTAAAATGTAACCCCTGTGAGAAAGTGAAACTTTGATTTGTACTTTGACACATCCCTGGAACATAAATCACAGCCTAGCACATTATGGCCACAAACCATAATGATTTTTAAATGAATGAATGGCTAATACAGAGAATAATTATTCCAAATATAGGAGCAAATTGGTGAACTTGCTTAATGAAACATTAAAAACTCAAAATCCAAACCAGAAATAGGTATAAAAAGAATTTTTTTTTAACTATTTGTATTTGGACAATTTTGTCATTGTTTCATTAAGTGAATGTCAGTCAATAAAAACAGAAATATTAATGGATAAATTAGAAATATGGCATATGGGTTGTCAGTTTGAGAAAAATGCAAGTACAATAACATTTTCAACATTTCAACAAACTATCAATCTTTGGCTTCATACTGTACAGATGGCAAAGGTGCTGTGTTTTTAAGCATCAATTAGAAGTAACTGTATATCCACATACAGAAGAATGAAACCAGACCCCATCTGTCACCATATACAAAAATCAACTCTAAATAGATGAAAGACTTAAATGCAAGACCCAAAACTATGAAATTAGTTGAAGAAATCATAGTGGATCAATGCTTCATGAATTTCAACTGAACAATAATTTTTTGTAATAAGATCTCCAAAGCAGAGACAATAAAAGCAAAAATAGACTGATGGGATTACATCAAACTCAAAAGCTTCTGAACAGCAAAGTAAACAATAAAGTGAAGAGACACCCTACAGAACAGGAGAAAGTATCTGCAAAATATGCATCTGACAAGGGGCTGATATCCAGAACTTATAAGGAACTCAAACAATTCAACAGCAAAAATAAGCAAATAATCTGATTTTAAAATGGGCAAAAGACCCAAATAGACATTTCTCAAAAGAAGATATGAAAATGGTTAATAGACATCCAAAAAAAATCAACATCACTAATCATCAGATAAATGCAAATCAAAATCACAATGAGGTTATCACCTAACCCCAGTTAGAATGGCTATTATCAGAAAGACAAAAAATAACAAATGCTGGCAAGAATGCAGAGAAAGGAAACTCAGTACATTGTTGGTAGGAATGTAAATTAGTTCAGCTATTACAGAAAACAGTAGGAAGTTTCCTCAAAAAATTAAAAATGTAACTACAGTTTGATCTAGCAATCTCATTACTGGGTGTATATCCAAAGGAAATAAAATCAGTATGTCAAAGATTTTATACATATATATATATTTTATATAAATATATATATTTATATTATATATATATATGCACACCCATGTTTACTACAGCAGTATTCACAATAGCCAAGATTACAGAAATCGATCTAAAAGTCATCTACAAATGAATGGATAAAGAAAACATGATATACACATATATGCACAATGGAATACTATTCAGCCATAAAACTGAATGAAATCCTGTTATTTGCAGCAACACAGATGAGTCTGGAGGACATTATGTTAAGTGAACTAATCTAGGTACAATAAAACAAATACGGCGTGATCTCACTCATTTGTACAATCTAAATAAGTAGGCTTCATAGAAGTAGAGAGTAGAATAGTGGTTACCAGAGGCTGGGAAAGAGGAGGAGGAGGCAGGTAACAGGAGAGGTTGGTCAGTAGTTACAAAATTACAGTTAGGAAGAATAAGTGTTGTGTTCTGTTGCACAGTAGGTAACAGAACACAACAAGTAACAATGTAGTATATATTTCAAAATAGCTAGAAGATTTTGAATGTTGTCACCATAAAGAAGTGATAAATGTTTAAAGTGCTGAATACGATAATTACCCTGCTTTGTTCATTATACTATGTAAACCTGCATTGAGACATCACATTATACCCCATGAATATGTATAATTATATGTGTCAATTATAAATTTTAAAAAACTAAATTTAAAAAGAAATTAACTATGTGAAACAATGTGGAAATAGATACTGAAATTTTTAAATAAGCATAATTATGACAACATATCTACAGATACTTTCATTAATGAATTACTTGTGAATTACGCTGTCAAGTGTCAAATAGAAAAATCTTTCAATAACAATGGCAATTATATTAAAAACTGGACAGTGTTTAGAATTATGTTAAAAAGTTATTTAATGCTTATTTTAATATATTTTAAAATATCAATGAGAATCCAAAATTCCTATAGTAACAATTTTCTATACTTCTACACATAATTTTCATAGATTTTTCTCCCTTGCAAGGCAAAAGTTTACCCTCTATTCTTTCAACTTTAATTTCTTTTATTCAACAATATTAAAATATTTACCAAATTACTTCCTTGTGTTTAAACATTGCTACATTTTATGGGGAAAAAATTATAACCTGGTCTAAAAAAGTACATCTTTCAAGAAAAATAATGATAAAGACATCCAGTTTCAAATTATTTTTATTATAGTTAGGCATGGACAAATACAACTAGGCTAGAAATCCTTAAATTTACATAAACTACACACTTACAAAATGTAAAATTATAAAATAAATGTAAAAAGTATAAAATAAAATTCAAAATAACAACATTAATATAGTGTGTTTGATGTTGTAGCTTGGGAAAATTAATTACTACCCATAACGTGAATTTGGGACTGACTGGTAATGGTGTAGATCTTTTGAAATTTGTTGTGTCACAGAATGACTCAATTTTCCCCCTACCTTATTTACACAATGGCAATGTTTACTTCCTAAGGACATGCTGGTCTTCACTTTGCACAAACCCTTCATGAATGTCCTAAGCCTACATCATGCCATGCTCCACACTGTTGGTTCAGGCTATGTCTTCCACACCCAAAGCTTCTCATAGAGAGCTTCTAGACACATACCTCTACCTGTAATGACTCTAGGTGCTGAGGGAGGCATATGGTATATGTGGATCGTGAATTATGTGAGTCAAATCCTGACCCAAACCTCCTAGGTCAGAATATTTCTTTCCTTGTCCAGGATGATTCCCATGAGATCCAGCTAGATCAGGCAGAGTGAATCCTTAACAGTCTCTTGGAACCATCAGGAAAAAGTACATTCTTCCTATGGTTGCTCAACAACTAGCATATAAACTTGGAGCTCCCATTGACATATTGACACTACTTATAAAGAGCCTGCTATAGATGAAGGTAGTGAAGAAGAAAGCAGAACTAACAGACAGTGTATTGGTCCATTTTCAGGGTGCTAATAAAGACATACCCGAGACTAGGTAATTTATAAAGAAAAAAAGATTTAATGGACTCACAGTTCCACATGGCTAGGGAGGGCTCACAATCATGGCAGACGGCAAAAGGCACATCTTACAACGCAGCAGGCAAGAGACAGAAAGAACCAAGTGAAAGGGGTTTCCCCTTATAAAACCATCAGATCTCATGAGACTTACTACCATGAGAACAGTATAGGGGAAACTGCCCCCATGATTCAATTATCTCCCACCAGGACTCTCCCACAACATGTAGGAATTATGGGAGCTACAATTGAAGATGAGATTTGGGTAGGGACACAGCCATATCAGACAGAAAGAGAAAAAAATTAGCCATGATCAGTAGAACGTGGGGACGGAGCAAACCTCTAGCATTTTTACTTATGAGAGTCTGTAAATTCCACATTTCCTATTACTCCAGGTTAAGTTCATTTTCCATGGTTTGCAAAGGGAGTCCCAACTAATCAGGAAACTTCCACTGGCTGTCAGTGATATGCCCAGAATAAAGAACTGGTTCATCTGGTGGTACGGTTTAGGTAGTGAGCACACTGCCCTTGACTGGAAAGGAAGGTATTCACTATCTGTTAACAAAGTGGCTGTTAAACTCCTCTCTATGTATCTCAGACCACAGGCTGGAGGGTTTCAAGACTTGATGAAGTGTCCCAGATGATTCTCATGGCCTTTTGTAAATTTCTCCAAAGAACAGGCAGTCTTACACCTAGACTGGCACAGTGAGAAACAGAGAGAAAAGAAAATAAATATCTGACCACAGCGGCACATTCTGCCCATGGCCAGAAACCCAGAATGGCTGAGTAGGAAAATCATGAGCCTTGCAGGGTTGAAAGCCAAATGTAATCCAAGGCTCAGGCCTCCTTTTCCAGCAATCTGGATATAAGACAGGAGGTTTAAAATACACCCATCACTCCACTGATGGGTGCAGCAAACGACCATGGCAATGTGTATACCTATGTAGCAAACCTGCACGTTCTGCACATGTATCCCAAAACTTAAAGTATAATAAAAAATAAATAGAATAATAATAAATAAAATTACAATAAAAAACTACACCCAGTGGCTGAGGGGAAGGGGTATAGGTGGTAGATGAGCTGAGATACTAATACAGAGCTCTCATGTCTTCTCTGAGTCCAAAGGCACACGAACACCATCGTGGAAAGACGTTTCACTCCACTCCACCCAAAACTCCATGGAAATGAGAAATACAAGTGAAAAAAGTAGGCTACAATTTTGTGGCAAATTAAAAATGATGAGCACATTTTGTTTCGTAAAGACAAATATATTCCCTAGATATGAAATTCCAAGGTAATAGGTAATAAAGTAGCTACTAACAATCAACTTCTCATTGATACAGAAAGTATGGACTTATCTGCATTTATACCAAATATATAGCTTTATTTCCTTTATGAATAGTAGTAGTATTTCTACTACACATTTTTAATAAATTATTAAATTGGCAGGAGACATTGTATCGGGGAATGAGAAAAAAGGCAATTATGATTAATAAAAAATATTTCTTAAAAAAAATGGGAGTTTTTTTCTTCGTTTATTTCCAAATCCATTCTGCTACTGAGCTACAAAAGATAATAACACCCAGAGTGCCGATCCAAAATCACAGCATTCACTCACACATATTTGCATCTCATTAATGAAAAACAAAAGTTTCTATTTGAAGTATATTTTGTACTATCCAATATAAACTTCCCTGTAGTTCGAACATACTATTAATTTATAAAGTAAATAAATATCTGAAGCTTCCACATTTACTGTGATAGGAAACTTTATGTGTCTACTTGGCTAAGGTATCGTGCCCAGCTGTTTGGTCAAGCACATGTTTAGATATTGCTGTGAAGGTATTTGTGAATTTGATTAATATTTACAATCAGCTAACTTTAAGTAAAGCAGATCACCAGCCATCATGTTGTGGGCCTCATCCAATCAGCTGAAGAACTTAAGAGAAAAGACAGAGGTTCCCCAAAATCAGAATTCTCCTCAAGACTACAACATAAATGCTCTGTTTGAGTTCCCGGCCTACTGGCCTGTCCGGCAGATTTCAGACTTTATACTGCAGCATCACCCCTCCCTGAATTTCCTGTCTGTCAGCTCATCCCACAGATTTTGGACTTTCCAGGCCCCATAGCTATATGAGCCAATTCCTTAAAATAATATTCATATTATCTAATACGTGTGTGTGTGCATATGTGTGTGTGTGAGTGTATATGTGTTCTGTTTCCCTAGAATGAATTTCTCTTATTAGAATAACATTTAAATGCCCCCAAATAGATCTTGGCTGAAACTCTACCTTTCAGGAGAAGAAAGGTCTTTACTCTGCATGATTGAAAGAAATGGTACACAGCCTGTTTTCTCAGCCCTAGGTATTTCCTAGGGGAATTTGCTGACTTCACTCTGTGGCCTGACGGGAACTGGTCTCACCCATGTGCAGTCCACAGGAGCAGCTGGGTTTATGCAGCTTTGTTCATTAACATGGGGCCTGTTTGGATATCCTACTTTTAAAGTCATTAAACCACGCCTACCCAGGACTTCTTCACAGAAGTACTGGATTCTGCCTGTAGTACTGAGTCACAGGCAATCATGTTTGTATTTTGGAGAGTTTGCTTGGCCTGTGTGCTGCTGCCAAGGCCCCACATTGGCAATGGCCAATTCCATTTGTGATTTTGGTAAACACAGTATGTTTCATAAGGTGCTGATGGTAAAAGTAAATCCAAAATTCTAAGCTTTGATTTTCAAAATCCTGGCCAGAACCAGCTATTTATATTTTAATCAGCAGTTAGGGCAGAGGGCAGCTAAATGCAGTCAATGCTTTCTAGAAAAGGCAAATAAAAGATTTTGAATATAATTTCTAGTCATTCAGTCATGGTATACATTCTCCTTCAACCTCCAGTCAGCTACAAGCTTACCTTCACCTTCTATCTCCTGTTTCCTGTTACACATTTACAATTAACTTACGTCTCTTAACCATGCCCCCTCTTTAGCTGCACCCAATGGCATTCATTGTTTCTTGCCCCTTGTTCCTACCTTTCAGACTCTTCAGAATCTGATATTTTCCAGCGCCCACTGTAGGCCATGGTATCACACTCAGCCCCAAGAATGCTACAGGAATGTCACCCAGAGACTGACCTCAAAATGCTCACAGTGAAGCCATTCATTATAACCAAAGGTGATTATTCGAAGTCTGAAAGAGATTTTTTTTAAGTGCATTCTTAAAATTAGAAAAAATATCCACAATCTTTGCTTAATTAATTATAGATGAAACTCGGTCAGCACAATGCCAAATCACTGTATTCCTACCCTGACCCTAAGTGATGGTCTAATGGAAGTAAGGAACAAATGGCAAGAATCAAAAGAGAACTGAGGAAGATGCTGTGAGAAAACTTGAGTAAACATAACAGTTGGGGGCACTTGTATGTGCACAGCATGATGTGAAGGAAATGCCAACTGTGACAGTATCACCGACCAAAGAAATAGGTACCAGTCAGGGTGATCCAAACAGTATCCAGTTCAGAAAAACACATCTCATGAAAAGATACTGTACACTTACATTGAAAATCTCAAAGTTTCTGTTTACATGCAGTGGGAAACAGTCTCCTAGATCCTGGAATTATACTGACTGACCCTTTAGAAACAGAAGCAAGCAGATAATAAATGTAATAGAGCAACAAAATATATGTATTTGAATTACTTGTTCATAGAAGACCTGATTAATTATTCAGCAAAAAGAAAAGAGGCAGCTGGAAATGAACAATAGGAAACCAATTTGATAATGGGTTTGCCCTTATGTGTGCACTTCACCAGCTGAAAGGTCCAAGAAATCACTCTTCCTCTCTCCTTTGACTGTCTTTTACTTGCCTGTTTCTCTGTGTCTCTCTTTTGATGTTTTCTCTCTTTCTTTTCAAACCTCTTCCAAACAAAAGAATCACATTCAAACCTCGGAAGATTAATCAAAACCTGTCAAAACTGGAAAACACATAAATTTCTGGGAAGAATCTACTTAGTTGGAGATTGCTCCCAACTTCTCACCAGGTCTCTTGTGCTAGGGAAAACTTCACTCTTTCACTCTCATCACTCCACCAAAACTGCTTTGGTCAGGCTCCCCAAGTACCATCCTCTTTCTAAAGCTGCGGACAATTTTTAGGCCTTCTTTCCTTTATCTTCCTGCAGCATTTGACAGGTACAGGCACAGCCAAGCTCTTCCTGGGTCTTTGTGTTTGGCTTCATGAACAGCATTCTCTGCACGTTTTCTTCCTACTTCACTGGCCACTTCTCCCTCTTCTGCTGTCTCCCCCTCTCCCTGGCATCCCAATCACGCTCACACCAGGGCTCAGTGTTCTTACCTCCTCCTCTTTATTTACATTCACTTTCTTGGAGATCTCATCCAGTCTGGTGACTTTAAATACACACCTACATTGATGAATCTCAAGTCACTGCCCACACCTGGACCTTGACTCCTAGATCCACCTGCCTACTGATCCACTGCCACTGAGATCCACTGACAGCTGGGTGTCCCATAGGCCTTGGTGAACTTGAAACTCATCTCAAGTTGATCCACCTCTCAGACCTGCTCCACTCACCTTCTTCTTCTTCTCATTTGGTGCCAATTGCATCCCTCAGAGTTTCTGAGGCCGAAAATCTTGGCAGTCGCTCTTAACTCAGCCTTTTCTCTCCCATTATACACCTAATCCACCAGGTAATTCTACCTTTTGGATAGGTACAGCGTTTAGTCACTTCTTGCCACCTCAATTGTTCTCTCCTCCTAGTCTGAGCTGCCATGATGGGTCACTTGGATTGACAACACCATCTCTGAACTCATCTCCCAGTGTTTACCACTGCTCTCCTGCAGTCTGTTCTCTACAGGTTCATCAGACTGATCCAAGTCTATGTCAGATCACGTCACTTCTTGGCTCAAAAGCGTCTATAATAAACAAGGCCCTGGAAAACCTGGCTGAGCATCTGTTCTCCTAAGTATCCTCCCACTATTCTCCTTCCAGCCACACTGTCCTTGTTGTTCCCAAAGCACGTTCAACACACTGCCACGGGTGGACCGTTGTGCTCACTGCTCTCTGGGCCTGGACCTGTCTTTTCAAAGCCAGGGTCACGGCTAACACCCTCACCTCCTTTACTTGTCAGTTCTACGTAACTATCCAACATAGAAGTTCAACTGCATTACTTTTGCCTGGAATCCTTTCTCCCCAACATTTATCTACTTTTATTTTGTTTTCCATGGCACTTATCAACATCTAACATACAATGTACTCATTTCTGTTTGCTGTTTATTGTCACCCTCCCAAACAGCTGGGCACCAAATCCTAGCCAAGCAGACACTTAAAATTACCTATCACAGTAAATGTGGAAGCTTCCGACATTTATTTACTTTATAAATTAATAGTATGTTTGAACTACAGGGAAGTTTATATTTGTTCTGTGATATATTCCAAGAATCTAGCAGAGTGCCTGGCTCAAAGAAACAGCACACTAAAAACTTGTTGAGTAAGTGAATACTTAAAACTCTAATTTGAAAACTGTATCCAATACGTGCAAAATCTCTCCTGAAGTTTACAGAAGGTATATATTCTATCTTAACACAAGTAGCGAACATACAGTAAAATCAACACTGAACTAGGAATTCAAACCCTGGATCTGAACCTGTATCTCGTTCTAATGATTTGGCCATGAAGTAGTTCTTCAACCTTCCTGAGACTCAGTTCTTTACCTGTAAAATCAGGATAATGTTTCACAGTTTTTGTTGTTGTTTTGGTTTTTAAAACCAAATATGATGATGCATGTAAAACTATAAATTCAGAAAAGCAAGATCATCTGATAAGAGGCCCCACTATTCTCTTCTAAACTGGGCCATTTGTGGTGCGCTGTCATTTTTCATAAAGCAAGTGATAAAAATATTCTGTAACTGTAATGTGCAGCTGCACTCACAGACCAAAATAAATCTGATTAAGACATAGTTCCTTAAAAAGTGATGGTTACTTGGGTTTTTGCAATCAAGCATAAAAAACCTGTAATGCTGGAGGGCAGCCTTAAACCAGGGATTAGTTGGAGATGCCAAAAGGATTTGTGGAAAAGGCTTCAACCCACAGGTTGAAACAAGGACAGCAGCATCTTATGTTACCTAGAGATACCAAAGGATGGTGGTGAGGTGTGTGGGCTCCTGAGCCAGACTCCTCAGGTATGAATCCTAGTTCCCCTACCTTTCCTGTGTGTATAACCTTGGACCAGTGAACTAACCTCCCCTCACTGGAAAAACAGAGACCAATTGTAGGATTAGCATGAGGATTAACTGAGCTACCATCTAGGAGGCACTGTGATACGTGTTCAACAGAAACTCCTTTGGGCAAACAAGGGACTTTAGTGTGTACATCCAACAGGTAAAAGCATTTTCCCTTCCCATTAAATAAAGACCAGTGGAGAGGAGATCTGTAAGCACCTTATTAGGTGAAAAACAAAATCTAAAGATAAAAAGGTATATGAAATACACACAACTAAAAGCCACTTTTAACTCATCTTGAGATTATTCAGAGATTAAGTGTTCTTGAACTCACTTTAGAATAGAGACCTCTGGTCACCCTGCATAGAGGTTCCCTAAATGAGGTTCTGATGCAGAGGCATTCACATCACCGGGCAACCTCTCAGACATGTGCATTCTTAGGCCTCACCATAGACCTAATAAATCAGAAACCCTGGGCCCCAGACCTAGAATTTTAACAAGCTTTCTAGATGATGGGGATGGAGGTCAGGTCATAGTCTGCAAACCACTGCCCTAAGCCATCAACTCCAAGAGAGAATAAAGGATATTGCCGGATAATTGAACTTGACTCTTCACTGCTTTATCTATGTTACTCGTTTATAAAGTGTGGTTGCAAGAAAAGGCTTTGAGAAAGCACTGAATGAATACTATGTGCATTAAGAAACTGTGATTAGTTTGGTAAGACACAAAATCTTCAACTCACAAATATCTATTCAGCATTAATTATATATAAGCCACCATGCCATAAACTGGGAGAGACAGAAAGAATAAAACATGGACCTTGCCCCCTGGGAGTTTATAATATTGTAAGGTATTCAGATACAGAAAGAATGAACAAAAACACAAAGCAAAATATATTTTCTGCTTTAACAACTAAGAAATTGAGCAAAGTTCTGGAATATTGACTAGACAAGGCAAGATGAGAACAGCAGCTCATTCAGCATGGCCAGAGGGAACGAGGTAAGAAGGGATGCTGTGGAAGGGGAGGCTGATGGGAAACTGGGAGTGAATGTCATCTGAAAGAATGTGGTCTTTATCACTTTTTCAGCACAAAGTTGCTGAAGCCTTTTGCAAAAGGCTGTGTTTCTCCGTATTTGACAAACTCGGCTCAGGATGATAGTTTAGTATCAATCTGAGTGTCGAAGTTAGAAAGAGGCTAGAGACAGGAAGAAAAGGTAACTGTCCAAAAAAGAGAGGTGGGAGGGAAGAAGCGGAAGTAAAAAGTGCAAAACAGAGGATAGAATATGAAACGGCATCAGGAACTACGGTGGCAGAATGAATTACCAGATAAGTTAAATAGCGTCCCAGGTTTAAAACTAAAAAGAACACCAGAAGATACATCTCCCTTTGACATGTATGTGGTTTGTGATATGATTCACTTACTGGTAACATGGCTGAATCTGAGCTATCTATAATATTTTTTAAATATGTACTTGGAACAGAATAAATTTGAACCTTATGTGATGAGTTCCTGGCATAAGAAATAAAACTGAAATCACAGCAGTTTAGAGTGTGAAAGCAATATGGGTGGTTTTGGAAATCCCTTTAATAATTATATAAGATTATTTATTTTCAAAATTATCAAATTGCCAAACAACCCACTTAAATAGTTGAAATTAAGTGCATGCAGACATATCAATGTCCAATAGGCTGATATGAGACCATGCATTTAAAAAATTTCACATACTTCATATTAAATATCTGAACTTAAAAACCATTCTTATACTACTGACATCAGGATTAGATTCCTAAATTACATACTCCACACTAAATAATAAAAACATTGGCTTTCACAGTTCAATTTCCCCTACTCTCACATGGTTAATTTGAACCCAATACAAGAAAAGAGATAGAGGAATGGTCCTCCCCATGGAGCATCCGGGATGATGAGGGTGTGCCAGCCATATCAAGGTACAAAGCTCTGGCAGGGGGAATGTTTGCAGGGGGCATGTGTGGCGATACAAAGGCACCGAGGCAGGAACAAGCCTTGTTTGTACAAGAAACAAAAATGACAATGAGGCTGGGGCATAGCAGTCAATGAGGGTTTGTCAGCAGGCCGTGGTAAAGATGAGCTCCCTCCTGCACGAGAGCCGGACAGGGTGCGAGCAAGAGGACAATATGATCTGAAGACCCTTTGCTGATGAGTTTATACCTGTGTCCTAATGAGGCCTGCAAATCTTGTCATTTGGACCCAGAATAATGCACAAAGCTCTTGACTCATAAGGCTATCTATGACCTTTGGGGTCAATAAGCAGAAGAGCTGATATATATTAAGTACAGGTTAACCTAGTTAGTGTCATATTTAATAAATTTGAGCTGAGCTACAAATGTGCATATTGGATCAGGGACTACCTATGCTATTAAAGAAAAAATATCTTCTCTATAAGGGAAATTATGCCTCTCTGCTCTATAATGTGTTTTGTGAGCATATAATAAAAGGAAGAATACACAACATGATATACTATGATTTCAACACGAACCTTCCAGCCAGGATCCACAAGAAGCTGACAAGGTCTGCCCATGATCAGGATGGCCATGAAATGGAAAAGAGAACTTTTCAAAAAGGAAGCACAGAAACTGCGGGTTCCTTAGGGGCCTGTAGCTAATCTGGTACTCCTTACTGTATATGTTTGGAGGTTGGACTTACTCCCTCAAAATGACTGCGATCAAATGAAATTACAGGTAATGTGGCTTCAACTCAGCCATGGACCATTTTTTAAACTAACTTTATATGGGGATTGCTTGTGCTTATTTTTCACTCTTGTTTCCCTCCAGTTTTAATTTGATGTTTCTTCTTATCAATCCCTAGACACCTTCTTAAACACTTTCCACAACATTGGATTCCATTTAGTTAATAACAAAAATAGGTGGCAAAGTTGGTTTTATATAATATTGCCTTATAAATGATGTCAGTATACATGCACACAAAGAAACTCCCAGAATTTTACAGGCAAATATCCAGTTGATAGGAATGGGGTGAGGGGGCGGAAGGTCAGATGACAGAAAGAACTTGAAGTGTTCGTAAGGTAACTAAACCCAAATTGCTGTCTGCAAATGTAAGGTTATAATACAATCAATACAATACCAATATCTGTCCTATTCCTTGTACTTTTACCAACTGTATTGCTCTACACGAATCCTGCAGATAACTTATTGATATATGTATCATGGATGCATATTCTTAGCTACGAAGCATTAATTTTTCTGTTACTATCCACGTTTAATCAAATAATAAAACAACAATAAGAATAAGTAAGAACAGGCTGGGCGTGGTGGCTCACGCCTGTAATCCCAGCACTTTGGGAGGCCGAGGTGGGTGGATCACGAGGTCAGGAGATCGAGACCATCCTGGCTAACACAGTGAAACCCCGTCTCTACTAAAAATACAAAAAATTAGCCGGGTGTGGTGGCGGGCGCCTGTAGCCCCAGCTACTCGGGAGGCTGAGGCAGGAGAATGGCGTGAACCTGGGAGGTGGAGCTTGCAGTGAGCCGAGATCCCACCACTGCACTCCAGCCTGGGCGACAGAGTTAGACTACGTCTCAAAAAAAGAGTAAGTAAGAATAAAACAACAATAAAACTAGCTAATATGTCACAAACTTATATACTCTGTCCCCAAGTTAAATGCTTTACATGTATTATCTTGTTAATTGGAAAAACCCAATGAAGTAGGTTCTATGATGGTCAAGTCACAAGGCTAATGGCTGGAATCAAGCCTGAACTCAGACACACACTGAACCACTACAAGAGCATCTCCTTCACGACTGTCTGCTAAGACACAGCTCATGCTCCTTTCCTGTACAGAATCTTCACTCTCCTTTAACACTGACATCTCCTTCCTATGAATGACTGAAGCAGTTCATTTCTGTGCCATTATGTGTTACGCTTAACACATGGTGCCTTGTTTCATAATTTGCACTATCACCACAGGTGTTAAATTCCACATGCAGACTTTCATATGGTCACAGATCCAGAAGAACAAAACAAAATACAGTAAATGACAATGAAAACAGAAATTAAAATATCTTCCCATCAATCACCAACCCTAATGATTATAAAATTATTGTAGGAAGAATAAATACCCAGTTCTTGGAAGAAAACAAGTTCATGTATCATCTGGACCCCCTATATGTCTACGCGGCTCTGGGGGACCTCTTATCAGTCATTTTCCTGCTGCCCACTACTTGCTTTCAATACAGGGAAGGCCCTAGAGACTTTGCACATGATTTCCACAGAAAGTCTCCTATTCTTACCCTTAATAACTGCTGTTCATCTATGAGAGCCACCTGCATGCCTGTAACTCACACAAACCTCACACAACATTAGCCTTTATCTCAATACTCTCTCCTCCAGATCCTGCTTTCTTCTCACTTAACCTTTTTCTCAGTAGCAAAATTCATTCATTAATGGGGTGAAATCAGCATCCCCATAGAACTCTGAGCACCACAAGGGCAGGTACCATACCTATTTTGTATTCAGCACTCTTTCCTTAACACCTATACTTACCACAGTATAAGCACACTATAGGGACTACCAGATATAGACTGAAAGATCCCTCCCCATCCTTTTATTTGCCATTTATTTAAGGAACTCGCACAATAAGGGAGAAAAAAATAATACAGTTGAATTGTTACTGTACTTTTTACAACTGTCAATCATATTCATCATAACAACTGTGATCAGATTAAATATCTAAAGTATTTAAGGTTCAATTGGTTTATGCTACAATTAAACATGTGAAAACTCAACAATTTTATCAGACAATAAATTTGAAGTACAAGTTCATTCAAAAGCTAGATCTGCTTTGTAAGTTGTGGGTTCCTATTCTGCCAGTAAATGCCAGGGGAAGAGTGATTTTTTCAGTATTTCAGCATTTCCATTTCAATTTTCCATGAAAATAGAAATTGCAGAAGTACCAAAAAAAAAAAAAAAAAAAACTGCTACTTCTTACAACCAATTCTTGTTTAAAGCCTATTTCCTTAAGCAGTGTTCTTTATTATACTTGCTCACTCACACTGAAATTAACTAGCAAGTGATTTTATTAAGTATTATATGCTATTGTGATGTCTCTGAATCCTTGGATGACAGGAATGTATAGACAGCATACGTACAATAATACACAAATAATTTTCAAAATAGGGATGTTTTGTAACCAGGATTTACTGGCCATAAAATATTTTAATCTCATGATGAATTCATCTATTGAGAGGTATTACATCTTTTAAGCAAAATAGCACCCACATTTCCCATAC
Source organism: Symphalangus syndactylus (assembly GCF_028878055.3). Classification (NCBI taxonomy): domain Eukaryota; kingdom Metazoa; phylum Chordata; class Mammalia; order Primates; family Hylobatidae; genus Symphalangus; species Symphalangus syndactylus. The sequence continues at coordinate 90,782,289 of NC_072438.2, read as the reverse complement.
ACAATGCTTTTTACAGATTTACTAGTGTTTCAACCACTGGACTATTCTGTAATCACATTTGCTGGACAACTCCATTCTTAGTAAATCGTAGAGCTCAGTTGTAAATGCTGTTGTTTTAATAATATTCTGTAGCATTTTAAAAGATACATAATCCCTAATGTTTAACACAGAGGTTTATAACCAATTCTCTATTAGAGCTAAGTACTGTTAAGATCATCTGTAAATTTTACCATTTTAGTATCTTAATTGGATTTCTGGTAATTATAGCTAAGATTCTATAATGCACATAAGAAGTATTTCAGCTACAAAAATAGGAAAAATTTAAAATATACACATGCCTTTACTGCTTATAAAAATTACAAGCCAGTGGCTGTTTTTATAAAAGTGCTATAATTTACCTTACAACAGATATGTAAAGAAACTAAACCAAGTAATTTAGGTACCAATTAGAACTTTTAATTTACTTTTATTCAACCAGTGACATAATCTACCACAGTTGTAGCATTTAAATACAATAGGTTTTTGACAAAGGTTGGCACATCTCCATTACTCCAGGGTCTTGCACAAAACATGTCAACCCCCTAAATATTGCAAATATAGGGCACTGTCCCAAGTCTGCCTAAATTGCCATCTACACATTACTATAACAGTAGAGGTTTTCTCTCAATAAAACATAATGGCTTTTGTTGCTAAAAGGTAAATAATGTTTTCAGAAATCTTTCTATGGTAAGTATTTTGAAGTAATCTTGTTCTAAAAGGTACTAGAATGCTCTTCCTGTTACTGCCCTCTAAGATGTAAACTACAGAAAATGACTTGAACAGAAAACAAGCCCTCCCACATACATGTTCTGACATACATAACTCCATTTTTTACGTCTGTACTGCATGATCACCAATGTATGTGATGGTTTCGAGTCTTTGAGTTTTATGTTTCAAAAAGTCTTAGAGTCCCATTCAGCCTTCTCTGCTCAACTCTAGACTTGTATCATCTACTGCGTACTGGACCCCTCCACTCAGACATCTGATAAACCTCTGCCACATGACACAGCATAACACCACATAACAGAACCACAAAATAAAAACACTTACAAACGAGATCTACTGAACCTCTCCCACCCAAACTTCATTTTCTCCTCTCTCAACGAACAGAATGCCATCCTTCCAGTTGCTATGCCAAAAACTGGGAGTCATCTTTTATCCATCTATTTCTTACACCCTATCCAATCTGTCAGCAAATTCTTTGACCTTCAGAACATAACCAGAAGATGATCATCTCTCTCGCCATCTCTCCTCTGAACGCCGTTGTCCAAACTGATGTCATCTTTTGTTCAGGCCCTCTGCAAGTGCCTGCTATCTGAGCTACCATCCCCGCCCCACAACTGAGCAGAGCAGTCAGAAGAATCCTTGCAAAACATGAGCTGGATCACGTCCCTTCACTGCTCAAAACTCTGCAGTGTGAAAGCCAAAGGGCCCTCACAGTGGCCTACAGAGTCCACTTGATGTGTTCTCCCATCATCTCTCTGAAGTGATGACTGCATTTCCTATGATTTGTCTTTGTGCCTGTGTGCCAGCCATGACTGGACTCCTTGGCATTTCTTGAGTATACTCGGCATTCTCACACCTTAGGGACCCAATTTACTGTATCTACAAGGCTACCATCCCTATCTTGTTGAAATATTAGCTCAAATGATGTCTTCTCAACGTAACCTACCCTGACTACCCTATTTATTAATAGAACTTCCAACAATGCCCCTATCATTTTGTGTCCAATCCATCTAAACTTCCTCTGTGGTTTTCTATAGTATTTGTTGCCTCATTAGATACTCTATACTCAAATTGGATGAAATGGAATTAAATGGGAAACAGAAATTAAGACTTCTTTCAACTACTGATTTAAACAAATTTCCACATTTATATTATCTAAATATGGACCAATTGTTAGGAAAATTTTCTCAAAGATTGTCCTGTTTTAACCAACTTACTACTAGAAAATTTCCATTTAAAATATTCCATTTAAAATGAATAATTTAAGGAAAATGGAAATTTTCCATTAAAGTGAAGGCATTTGTTATAGTAATTCATGTTTACTATAGTGTTTTCAGGACAGCTGGTCAAATTTTGGGAAGGTTCCCTCTCATATCTTGGAATTCGTTCAAGTATACACTAACAACATAACATTTTCTTACTTTGAAGGCACCATGGTTTTGAAAAAATTTATTCCATTGATTAAAAGACTTCTTCCAAAAGTACATTCATGGAGTATTGTTTTAGGAAACTGGAAAACTTGATGCATTTCTTAACATTTCTAAAACAGACATTTCCATGCCTGGCCCTATAATCCTAAAACGTTGATATTTTGAAGAGTTACTCAAAAAATAACAATTATATTACTACCATCTCACCTGCTTTCTCATTCCCTAGCCCTTCCTTCAAAAAGGAGTCTTCATTTTGCCATAATTGTTAGAACTCTGTTTCTTGGCTATACGACAATTTATCTCCTTTGAGACATTGGCCAGCTCTTCTGTTTTCACCCTCTTGACAGTCCTCAAACTGCTTTATATTTATTGTCAGTGCATATAAGAAAAACAAGCACTATATTAAATCGAATATGAATAAAATAGAATGAATATCATTTGAATACACAAGATAAACAGTTTTCTGTATCCCATCCAAGAGAAAAATTCAGGCTAACATGAAATATAAAGACTAGTTAGACTTCAAAATTCAATGTATACAGCTCAGAGTTAGATTTGGAGTCTCTTTACTGCTTAGCGTCCCTAGTTTAGCAGTGCAACCTGAGCACATCTATTTTCTCGTATTTCATTTAACCTTTGAACTTACATGGAGATGTCCACGTGTTTAAATGTCCACGTGTTTTCCTAAGGAAGCTGAAAGCTTTTTCTTTATGAAAAGAAATTATGTATTGATATTCATCTGTATTCTCCATGGTACAGAGCACACTGTTATGCAAATAGATGTTCAATAATAAAACTGTTGATTGCCAAACAATTGTTGTTTCTTAGGGTAAACGGTATATCCCGAAAATATTCTCTCTTAGGACTTGAGGGCTGTAGTTCTAAAAGGATTTTACTCAATGGGAATAAATCAAATTATGGGGCCAGATATATCACACCAGGACCTCATGCACAATAGCTTCCTTAGCTTAGGAACCAATTATTTTTGATTGGTGTAAGCATTACATGGACAGCTGCTACCAGGACAATAAAATTATTAATAACTTCTAGCAGTAAATTCAATTATTGTGATTATAGATGATTGGATGTGTGTTACATGGGCAAACCAGGAAGTGAAAGAACCTCCTTTTTAATGCTGATTTTCATAAAAAATAATGAAATCTGAGCACTGGAAGGCCAACTTAACAATTGCTTGGCAAACTCATGTGCTACAATCAGCATAAAATGATAATCACCATCCACACTTTGCCTCTTCTATCAAAGTACCACTTCTGTCCAAACCAAATTTGAGAATAATATAATCGCATATTGGAAGCAACATATTTAACACAAGATAATAGGCAATTTAACAGTCTGATGCAGTGTTGTCTGACACAAAGAGATGGTTTTACACCCCCAAATTCTACAATTCTATTCAACATTCTCTACAAAATAGATATAATAGATAACTGAAATCAGCAGAAGTACACCTAGGACTAAGAGCTCCTGATGTCAGGTTTTATTTAGGGTACATCTAAAGCAGAACTCCACGTTCTTTCAGCAGTTTGGGCCTGCTCTGCTGATTCACCACTGCTGGATCATGAATTGATCAAGATCATGAACGTTATGTTTCACTGCTCTGCTCAGGCCAGTGTGTCCACGTCCTAATTACTGCTTGACTTGTTTTGTCTTCCTCAATCACAGGAAGCCACTCCCCACAACGAAAGGCAGGCTTCCAAGAGCTCACCCGAGGGACACCACCAGCAAAGGCCTTGACCAACCTCCACTGCCTGAAAAAAAGGGTCAGGTCCCAGAGACAAATCATTCTTCAATTTTAAAGGCAGACAAATGATGCTATTCTTCCTAGAAAGTTCTATTGCCAGTATTTAGTAGAAATCATTATTGTACTACTTAGAAATGTGGATGTCACAATAAGTGGATGCCACAATAAACAGATGCAAAACGTGACATTTTGAGTATTTACAAATCCTCTGTCCATGATTCTTGCAAAACAAATATGATCATCTTACAACCAAAAGGAGTTAAAATTGTATCTAAAAGTCTCACCTTTCTCCTCTAGAAAGGCCGCTCAGCTTACTGGTCCCAGCACCTGACTGCCTCTCCAGCAGACCTAGGATTAGCACTCCCACTGCCTTTCCTGGATCCACCATCTAGCTGTCTAGTGTAAGGCAGGCTTTCTCAGCTACAGCACTGCTAACATCACAGGACAGATAACTGTGTTGTAGAGGGGCTCTCCTTTGCATTGTAAGATGTGAGTGGCATCCCTGGACTTCACAACCCAACTTGAGAGCAGCCCTGCCATGCCTCCTCCACCAGTTGTGATATGCAAAATGCCTCCCGTCAGTGCTCAGTGTCCCTCAGGTGGCAAACCTGTCCCCGCTTGAGAGCTACTAGCCTACAGTGAATCACAAACCTGTCTGCCTGTCTGGTCTCAATTGTTCTTCTTCTTTTTTTTTTTTTTTTTGAGACGGAGTTTCACTCTTGTTGCCCAAGCTAGAGTGCAATGGCATGATTTCGGCTCACTGCAACCTCTGCCTCCCAGGTTCAGGTGATCCTCCTGCCTCAGCCTCTCAAGTAGCTGGGATTACAGGCATGTGCCACCATGCCTGGCTAATTTTGTATTTTTAGTAGAGACGAGGTTTCTCCATGTTGGTCAGGCTGGTCTCAAACTCCCGACCTCAGGTGATCCGCCCACCTCGGCCTCCCAAAGTGTTGGGATTACAGGCATGAGCCACCGCACCCGGCCTGTTCTTGTTTTTGAATGTGTAAAATGAGCTGATGTAAGAACATGAGATGGAGAAAAGCATATTTACAAGCATATTCACAAAAGTTCCTTTCGGAACTAGGTTTATATTGCTTGGAAGTTCCCTTTTTGTGTTTGGCAGCCTATCTGTTACTGAAAGGAAGAAATTTCAAAGGGCCTGATATGGGAAGAACTATGTGTTTTGAGAAAGGGAGAGAATTTATCAATAACTTCAAAAGAAAGGGAAAAGAGAGAAAGGAATTACTAAAGGGGAATAACTGTCAACCTCTTTAGGCATCAATTAACTAAATAAACTCTTGATATAATTCATTTTTATTAATAGAGACTAGCAAAGGAAAACAGATTTTCACTTCTAAGTTGGATCAGTGTGGGAAGCAGAAAATACCCCCCAAATACATACACGTTCTAATTCCTAGAACCAGTGAATATCTTGTGTTCAACACAAAAGAGAACTAAGGTTGCAGATAGAATTAAGGTCTCTAATCAGCTGAATTTAAAATTGGGAGATTACCCTGGATTATTTACGTGGGCTTACAATAATCACAAGGGCCTTGAGAAGAGGACAAAGGAAGAAGAGAAGAACCTATGGACGTAATGTGGAAAGGACTCAGCCTGTTGTCATGGTCTTTGAAGATGGAGGAAGGAGCCACAAGCCAAGGAATGTGGACAACCTTTAGAAGCTGGAAGAGACAAAAAAAAAAAAAAAAAGAGAGAGAGTTCTCCTCTAGAGCTTCCAGAAAGGAACACAGCCCTGGTGACACCTTGATTTTAGGCAAGTGACACCCATATAGAGCTTCAAACATAAAGAACTTTAAGAGGAACAGGTGTAGTGGCTCACACCTGTAATCCCAACACTATGGGAGGCCAAGGTGGGAGGATCTCCTGAAGCCATTAGTTTGAGACCAGCCTGGGCAACACAGAAAGACCTTGTCTCTATAAAAAGTTTAAAAGTTAGCCAGGTGCAGTGGCACATGCCTATAAACCTAGCTGCTTGGGAGGCTGAGGTGGGAGGATTGCTTGAGCCCAGGAGTTTAAGGCTGTAGTGAGCTATGATTTTGCCACTGCACTCCAGCCAGGATGATAATGCGAGAACTTGTCTCTAAAAAAACCTTTAAGAAAATGCATTTGTGATGTTTTAGGCCACTGAATTTATGGTGATTTGTTATAGCAGCATGAGAAAACGAATGTAGTCAGGTATAACCAATGCATCATGTGATGCATCCTGTGTTGGTTGCAGGACTTGGTTAAGCAGAAGCCTGGGCAGGATGTTCAAATCTCAGTTGCCCTATAAATGGAAGTATGGGCCAAGGTTAACCATCTGCAAAAATCAGGAGGTCCCCACTCACAACTCTGATACAGGAAATTTAAAAACAAATACATTTCAGAGACTGGGAGAACTGAAGGAGATTTTGTACCCAAAGTGTGCAGCACAGTGCCTGGCGCATCCTACGTGCTAAATAAATGTTTATCATGGATCTCCTACTGCATTTTTCCTACAAACAGAAAAGCTTTTGCCACAATGTAATCGCCTTTCCCATGTTGTCCTAATAACAAACTACACTACTGCTCGTGCAAAATAACGCACAGCGAGAAAGAGAAATCACATGCCATTAGGTTTCTCTTGGAATTCTTCACGTGATCAATAATGGCATTCTCTTCTGTGTGGTCCCAATCAATACATGATTCTAGTTATCATGAACTCACTCCAAGACACTGCCTCCCTGACACCTTATCACAAGCAGTAGATAAGCTGTAACAATTTTTCTAGATATCTGCAAGCACATCTATCACTGTAACAAATGCATGATGTGGCATTATATCTTCTCTTCTTAGCCTTGTTTTAATATCACAAGTCTGTATGTAATACCACAGGATTCTGATCCAAGCTCACATTTTAATGCTTTCTGGACTGCCAATGCATAATGACCTTTCTTGACTATCCAGCTGGTTGGCTGGTACGAAATACTGTGAAGCCAGGGACAGTTTCAACAAGTCGAGTTATTCCAGAGAAGGATGAACTTGCTAGAGGCTGTGGTACTAATTTTATTGCATGTTAATTCTAGCCAGGAAAATTGCCCTTTGCTCAGACTTTGCACTGATTTCGGAGAAAAGTCCAATAATTATTTCAGGCAAGAAATAATTGCTGTTTTTGTTTTTATTTGGGGGAAGAAAATACAAAATCACAGAAAACATTACAGGCAAGGAATAACATCTCAGATTATTATAATCAGCCAATCAGAACTTTAACGAGCTGTTTAAGATGTTCTCTCTCTTCCACATGGAGATGTCAGTTCTGTTTCATTAACAGGATACTCAGTCACACTGGCAGAAAATTCTGTGGCTACTGTTTGAGAATCAGTGATCATTATTTTTACAATTATTGTGTATTAGACCAGAAAGTAACTCAAAAGACCCACCAGTTTTGCCATTAGTTATAGATACTGAGACCATTCATTCATTCTGTGCTGGTCTCAACTATTAAAAGACACTGACCCTAAATAATCACCCAGCAAATCAGTGATAAAGCTGTGATTCCAAGCCAAGAACTTTGGCAGATCACTGCAATCAATATACCTAGTAAAACACTAACTTACATTGTGACTTCATTAAAATAATGTACTATTTATAAATTGTAAGAATTTATGAAAAACAGAAATAATGTAAGCAGTGCTGGACATCCAGAATGCCTCGCTGTTTTATGATCTAAAGTACATCAGATTGTTTTTCCCAATTATCATGGAGCTAGTTCCCTACGCTTCGCCTCAGTGCTCTTTTTCAACCAAGATAAACCACTGATGGAGAAGCAGGGGCAGGATAGACAGAGTCCCCAGGTGGAGTACTAGCACTAACGCTTACCATCATGCGTGACCTCTGACAGGTCACTTCACCTGCAGGCACAGCTAGAGCAAGCAGTGAGGCATGCGCAGGGGTGTCCCTGGACTCCAGTGCAGCCAACCATCCCAGCTGTGGTGCTTAGGATCACACTAGCTCCAACTAACACCTACGGCTAGACTCCTGCCTCTGCTCTGTCAGGACAGTCTTTGGGTGCTCCAGGGTGGTGACTGAGGTGTGAATTCCACCTCAGGGCAGTGTGATGTGGGAAACACTAATGACAGACCCAAGCTACCAATTTGAACATCATCTTACCTTCAAACGAGGTATGAAAACCACTGAGAGTAAATGAATCAAACTAATGATCTTTTGTGTTAAATGACTGAATATTCAGAATCAAGGGGATCATGGAGTTCACCCGTTCTTTAAAAGTATCCAACTCAACAAGAAGAAGAAGAAAATGCAAAAGGGGCAAATGACTTGAATAGATATTACTCCTAAGATTGCTATGGTTTCAATATTTGTCCCCTCCAAAATGCATGTTGAAACTTAATCCTCAACGTGGCAATACTGAGAGACAGGGCCTTTAAAAGGTAATTGGATCATGAGGGATCTAAGTTCATGAATACATTTATTCATTAATAGATTAATGAGTTACCATGGGAGTGGGACTGATGGCTTTGTAAGAAGAGGAAAAAAGACCTGAGCTAGTGTGCTCAGCCCTCTTGCCATGTGAGGCCCTCCACAGCCTTGGGACCATGCATAGTCTCCAATAGCAAGAAGGTCTTCACAAGATATGGCCCCTGGACCTTAGACTTCTCAGCCTCAATAAATGTAAGAAATACATTCCCTTTATTTATAAATTACCCAGTTTTACATTTTTGGTTATAAGCAACCGAACACAGACAAGACAAAGACACCCAAATGGCCAATAAGCACAAGAAAAAACACCCAACATCAACAGTTATTAGGGAAACGCAAATCAAAATTAGAGTGAAATACCACTTCATATCCAATAGAATGGCCATACTTTAAAACATGGAAAATATGTGTTGGTGAAAATGTGGACAAACTGGAACCCTCATGCACTGCTAACAGGCATGTAAAATGCTACAGTCTATTCACTCAAAACAGGTAAACACAGAATTGCCATATGATGCACCAACCCCACTCTTAGGTATATACCCAAAAGAACTGAAAACAAAGACTCAGATACTTGCACACCAATGTTCACAGCAGCATTATTCACAATCACCAAAAGGTGAAAGCAACTCGAATGTCAACTGACGGACGAATGGGCAAACAAAATGTGGTTTACTCATACAATGGAATATTATTCTGACATAAGAAGGTGCCAACTTCTGACACATGCCACAACACGGATTAACCTTGAAAGCATCATGCTGAGTGAAATAAGCCTGATACAAAAGGTCAAATAATATGTGATTCCACCTATATGAAGTACCAAGAATAGCCAAATTCATAAAGACAGGAAGTAGACTGATGTTGGCTATGGGCTGCGAGAATGGAAAGATGGAGAATTACTGTTTAATTGGTACAGCGCTTCTATTCAAAATAATGCAAAAGTTCTGGAAATGATAATGACGGTTGCACAGCATCATCAACGTATATAATGCCACTTACTTCTATACTTAAAAATGGCTAAGGTGGTAAATTTTATGTATGTTTTAATGCAATAAAAACATACCTATTTTTCAAAAGTATTTGTCCAAGAGGTACACTAGAAGGTGAGGAGACAAGTCAATTTAGTCCAAATATGTGTATTTCCTTTTCCTGTGCCAGAAGAGGGGCACTAAGGTGTTAGGAACAAAATGCAAAAAAAATAAGGCAAGAAATATTCTAACTCCCCTGACACAACCGTAATTGGTAGTAGGATGAAAATCTCAAAATGTCTGCACCTTGAGAATATTAGAGAGGCCTTGAAGAAGCATGAAACCACCCGGCAAATACTTACACGTAGACTGATTTAGAGTGGAAAAATGGTCATGTTGCATCCACGACCACAATGCTTAGCAAAAGAGCCCAATGGAGAAAATCAGAAGGGAGAATATAGGACTGCGGTAGGGGTTGGGTCCATGGAAAGCCTCTGCAAATCTACATCAGTGGTTCCCATTCATAGGCAATTCTGTCCCCTAGGAGGCATTTGGCAATCCCTAGAGACATTATTGGTTGTTACAGCTGGGTGGTGGAGTTCTGCAGGCATCTAGCAGAGGCTTGCGATGCTGCTCAATAGCCTGTAAATCAAAGGACAGCCCACGACAACAGTTATCCAGTCCATAATGCCAATAGTGCTGAAATGGAGAACTGTCAGCTACATGAAAGCTGAGCCGTCTATGTAGTTGGTCAATCAGTTAAGATGGAATGACAGGGACACTCATGATCGAGCTGTACAGTCAGAAAACTTGGAGATGAATTTGCTTACAAAGAATATGCTTTTGCAGAATTCCCTGACTTAAGTAAGCTCGAGGATAAACAGAATCTCCCTTGGCTCAATTCCCTGTAAAAGGAAGTGAAAAAATGCATCAAGTGCCTAGTCAGCTTTTACAGGGCAGAGCAAGAAAACCTGTCCTTTCCACATCTCCTGAAGAGCAGAGAATGGTTTGGTCCTTGCGGTTGCTACCATTCTACTCACTCAGTTCAGTCATGAAGAGGTGGCCCCGGCATGTGCTAGTGCAAGAATTGGCAGGAAAATGGAAGTTAATGCCTGGAGGGAAACTTCCACAAATTCAAACAGTCAGGTGCAGAGGACAAACTTACTACCTACTGATCAAGATATAACTCTGTAACCTCAATTTATGGAAAACTAATCTTTGGTGGAGACACAGGAGTAAGGTTCCTGCAACAGAATGAAGGTTTGTGTCCCAAAAAAATTCAAATGTTGAAATCCTAATTCCCAATGTAATGGTATTTGGAGACAGGGGTCTTTGGCAGGTAATTAGGTTTAGGTAAGGTCATGAAGGTAGAGCTTCCATGAATGGGATTTGCGCTCTTGCGAGAAGAGGCTAGAGAGTTATCTAGGTCTTTTCACCATATGAGAATATAACCAGAAGTCAGCTGACCCCCACTCAGAAGGGGGCCCTCATTCTCGAACAACTAGCCTTCAGAACTATGTGAAATACATTTCTGCCGTTTGTAAATTTCCAAGTCTATGGTAACTTGTTCTAGCAGGCGCAAACTGACTTAAGACAGCATTCTTCTAAGCCATCTCTCATGTTTACATGGCTTAGTCTATAGATGATACCACACAGAGACAGAGAAGTTTGTTAACTTCTCTATGCCATAGTTTCCACATCTGTAAAACAAGGATAAAAACAGTCCCTGTCCAATAGGATTATTAGGGGGATTCAGGGAGTTAATATTCATAAAGGACTTGGAATAATAAAAAAGTGCTACTTATGTATTTATAAAATAAAGACTGTAAAGAGCCATCATATTAGTGGCAGCCTATCTGATTAGCATCATTTCTTTAAGAACGATCAGACTTATAAGAATATGTATTTTAAAGAAGAAAAGATGATAAAATCTTTAGGAATTTAACTGAGAGTTTACCAAGATTTCATAAGTATACCAAAGAAAGACTTCCTGGCACCCTCTAGAGATTTTATTTTTGTCACTAAATAATCTTCATAATGTTGTTCATATTTTAGTATTTCCAAATGAAACAACTCTTCACAACTTATTGTGAGACTTGAGATTGGATAAGCCTGAGACAAAATTATACTAGTAAGAGTTTTCACTGTCAAATTTCTTATTCTAATATTGGTAAGGAGAAATGATTACATACTTTTAGGGGGAGGGGTAAAGATGCAGGATATTTCCTGCAGAAAAATCTATTCATTCTTTTTTATTATTATTATAAGTTCTGGGATACATGTGCAGAATACATGTGCCATGGTGGTTTGCTGCATCCATCAACCTGTCATCTACATTAGGTATTTCTCCTAATGCTATCCCTCCCCTACCCCCCACTCCTCGACATGCTCCGGTGTGTGATGTTCCCCTCCCTGTGCCCATGTGTTCTCATTGTTCAACTCCCACTTATGAGTGAGAACATGTGGTGTTTGGTTTTCTGTTCCTGTGTTCTTTTGCTGAGAATGATGGTTTTCAGCTTCATCCACGTCTCTGCAAAGGACATGAATTCATCCTTTTTTATGGCTGTATAGTATTCCATGGAGTATATGTGACACATTTTATTTATCCAGTCTATCATTGATGGGCATTTGGGTTGGTTCCAAGTCTTTGCTATTGTGAATAGTGCTGCAATAAACACATGTGTGCATGTGTCTTTATAGTAGTATGATTTACAATCCTTTGAATAGATACCCAGTAACGGGATGGCTGTGTCATATGGTATTTCTGCTTCTAGATCCTTGAAGAATCGCCATACTCTCTTCCACAATGGTTGAACTAACTGACACTCCTATTAACAGTGTAAAAGCATTCCTATTTCTCCACATCCTCTCCAGCATCTGTTGTTTCCTGACTTTTTAATGATCACCATTCTAACTGGCATGAGATGGTATGTCATTGTGGTTTTGATTTGCATTTCTCAAATGACCAGTGATGATGAGCTTTTTTTCATATGTTTGTTGGCTGCATAAATGCCTTCTTTTGAGAAGTGTCTGTTCATATCTTTCACCCACTTTTTGATGGGGTTGTTTTTTTCCTGTAAATTTGTTTAAGTTCCTTGCAGATTCTGGATAGTTGTTGGGAAAACTGGCTAGCCATATGCAGAAAACTGAAACTGGACCCCTTCCTTATACAAAAATTAAGACAGATTAAAGACTTCAACATAAATCCTAAAACCATAAAAACCCTAGAAGAAAACCTAGGCAATACCATTCAGGACATAGGCATGGGCAAAGACTTCATGATTAAAACACCAAAAGCAATGCCAACAAAAGCCAAAATTGACAAATGGGATCTAATTAAACTAAAGAGCTTCTGCACAGCAAAAGAAACTATTGTCAGAGTGAACAGGCAACCTCCAGAATGGGAGAACATTTTTTGCAATCTATCCATCTGACAAAGGGCTATTCATTCTAAAATTTGTAGAAAACTAACATCTGTTGGAGACACAGGAATTCAATAGTGTTATGCTTATCTGTCCGAAACCTGTATATACTAACAAAAAAAGCAAAAGGTAGTTCCAAGATGTTTATAGTGTTTATGGCAGAGCACATTTATGCACAAGTATTTAAAAGTTTATAATATGACTCAAAATGACCCAAATTGATACTAAAAGATGAAACAGTTATCCCAAAACATAACTATATTTTGCACATCAAATAAGGCAGCATGCAGAGGTTAAAGTACAGCAAATCTGCTCCCAAGCCTAGTTAGTGGATATACAGAGACACATTCTGGCAGGGCTGAGGTTACTTGTCACCAGCCCCTTTATATTTATCTTTCAAGGTGAATTGGATCACGAAGAGATTTTATTGACTGTCTGTGAGCTTACCACTTTATCATAACGTTAAAATCAATAAAAACACCTCTCCATTCTGAACCAATTGAGAAATATCAGATAGAATTAAAAAGATAGCATCCACTTTATTGCTAGTGGAGCTGAATTATCACCTTGGGCTGGATGCCAAAGCAGCTACCCTGCTACTTCACTTTCTGCATGGAAGTTTCCCAACTGGACAAGGGGCTGGAATGGAGGCCACCCCTCTGACACCTGCCCAAGGTGGAGGTGACAAGGAGAAAATGTGCAGCTTCACAGCAGCCTTGCATAGTGCACTGACCTTCAACACATCCATTCCATCCAAAAGCAGGACCAGCTGGTGACACACGCCCCCACTGGTGACAAGGAAGTAAAAGCAATAGAGAGGGAGCCTAGAAAAGGCAATCTAATATTACTGCCTGCAGGGGAATGGCGGGGATGGGGAAATCAAGTGCCCTCACAGCACAGACATCCAAGCCCTACGATTCAGCAGTGAATGAAATGTTAGGCATATTTACAGCCTTAGTTTGAGAGCAAAGAAAAATAAATGAAAACACTGGAATCGATTAATCATGCATTGAATTCCTATCCTAGTTTTAAGTTAAAACAGCAACTTTTAAGGATAAAATTCTCTCTTATGACCTCTTTGTGAGGAAAAATTGTGAGAAATTTTAAATAACCTCTGCACTGCAAAAAACCACAGCAGTAATATCAAATATCATTGAACTAGTAAACATAAGATAGCAGTCCGAGGGAAATATGTGCCAGAACCCCCAGCAGATCCCCGAAACCGCAGAAAGTACCAAATCCTCTATATACACTAGGTTTTTTCCTACACATACATACCTATGAAATTTATAGTTAGGCACAGTAGGAGATTAACAATAACTAATAATACAATAGGACAATTATTACAATATACCAGCATCACTACCCTTGTGCATTGGAGCCATTATTAAGCAAAATAAGGGTGATGTGAACACAAGCACTGCCATATCCCAACAGGGAACCCCATCACCAAGGCAGTTCATAAGTGACTACTGGGTTGCAGGGAGCACAGACATCATGCATTCCCCGGAGAAAGGGGCAATTCACATCCCGGGTGGGAAGGAGTGGGACAGTGAGATTTCAGCATGCTACTCAGAATGACACGCAAGTTAAAATTTATGAATTGCTTATTTGTGTAATTTTCCATTTAATAGTTTTAGATCACAGTTGATTGTGGATAACTGAAACCTGAAAAATTGAGGATAAGAGGGGACTACTGTAATGTTTAACTCAGGAAATTGATACTACAATCCCTTACCCGGATAGCCTGTACTATTCCCAGGTAAACCCCATCATTAATTTTCAAAGGAAAATATAACCCAGATATCTTTTAAGTTACATATGAAAGAATGGACATGTACCAGTGACGAGGTGATTCTTTCAAACAATTGTGAAAAAATATATAAATAATCTAATCACATATTGGTTTGCCCATGTAGAAAACAAAGAAGAATTCTGACCTCATGTAGTAATCATGACTATATCCTTTCACTTTAGTGGATAACTTAAAAATAACTTTCCTATGGAATCACAAAACCTCTGTCCCTTCAGAAGCAAAGGTTTCTAAATTGTTCATTCATTCTGGTAGAAACCTTTGTTGTTCATGGTTTCAAACTCTAAATACAAGCTAGCTGTTAGACTATTGTACGTAGTTCTTCAACTTCAAAACTACTTCCCTCTTCCTACAACCTCAATCTTTGCTTCCTAACCCCTAATTCACTATTAAATTTGTGTAAGAACACTGCTATTTATGGTTGCTTCTCTGAGAATACATAATTCAATTCGAAATATTCATACCCTGGGAAAGAAAACTGCTGCTCAAAGCATTTTACGCATTTGGGATTAATGACTATAATGGACTGAATCTTTGTGCCTCTTTCTCACAACCAAATCCATATGCTGAAGCCCTAACTCCCAATGTAACAGTATTTAAAGTCAGGGACCTTTGAGAAAAAATTATATTCAGACGAGGTCGCCAGGGTTGGGCCCTTATGATGGGATTTTACCATCCGTATAGAAGGGGAAGAGATGTCAAAAGTCTGCCATGTGAGGGCACAGCAAGAGAGCAACTGTCTGCAAGCCATCAAGAACCCAACCCTGCTGGCAGCCTGATTTTGGACTTCCCAGCTTTCAGAACTGTGGGGAATAAATACTGCTGTTTATAAGTCACCCAGTCTACGGTATTTTGTTAAAGAAGCACCAGCAAACTAATACAGTGACCTTGAATAGACTCGAGATTATACTAGGAAGATTCAATAAATCATGGAGTTTCCCATCCATAAATCAAGACCAGAAAGTAATCAAGGTTATCAAGACCAAATGTTGGTTCACCAGCAAGTTTGCTTTTGCTTCCACACAATCTCACAAGGAACATCCTTGATAAGTAATAAAACAGATGAAACTGTGAAGAAAGTGTATAAATTCTCTAATTTTGTAACAGCTATAGCATGACTAAATAACATTACTGAATGACTCCCATTTATAAGATCTTCAACCTGGTGCTATTCATACAAAGAAGTGGAAGACATGATCACTCCGTATCCATGGTCCCTTAGAATATGGGCACAACCTGTAATGGTATGATTTCAGATAGATAGGCAGAAAAAGAGGAGAGGAGGGAGGAAGGAGGAGGCAGGACGGAAGAGGCAGGAGGCAGGACAGGGCAGGAAAGAGGGGGAGATGGGAGAGGGGAGAGGGGAGAGGGGAGGAGAGGAGAAGAGAGGAGAAGAGAAAAGAGAAAAGAAGGAAAAAGAAAAAAAGGATTGTATATATAATCTTTCAACCTGGGTCAAAGGTGACTTGGGTCAAAACACAATTCATAGAGAAGAATTCCATCTAAGAGTCAGCAAGTTTAACATTTAATCATAGGGTTAAAATCAATATAATCAAATTCACAACAAATTGACTGTGTGTGTATGTATACACATGCACATGTAATTAAAAAGGACATAAATATTTAAACAAAAGAGGATTACTTTACATGGGAAATAAAGCTGGGAGAAATAGTCCAGTAGCCTGATTTGGGTAAAAGACTATTTTAAAAACACACCACATTACTAAATGCTCTTAAAAGCACTTAATAATGATGTAGATTGAAAAGGTGTTCAAAGCATGCCGCATATCTACAACTATCTGATCTTTGACAAACCTGACAAAAACAAGCAATGGGGAAAGGATTCCCTATTTAATAAATGGTGCTGGGAAAACTGGCTAGCCATATGTAGAAAGCTGAAACTGGATCCCTTCCTTACACCTTATACAAAAATTAATTCAAGATGGATTAAAGACTTACATGTTAGACCTAAAACCATAAAACCCTAGAAGAAAACCTAGGCAATACCATTCAGGACATAGGCATGGGCAAGGACTTCATGTCTAAAACATCAAAAGCAATGACAACAAAAGCCAAAATTGACAAATGGGATCTAATTAAACTAAAGAGCTTCTGCACAGCAAAAGAAACTACCATCAGAGTGAACAGGCAACCTACAAAATGGGAGAAAATTTTTGCAACCCACTCATCTGACAAAGGGCTAATATCCAGAATCTACAATGAACTCAAACAAATTTACAAGAAAAAAACAAACAACCCCATCAAAAAGTAGGTGAAGGACATGAACAGACATTTCTCAAAAGAAGACATTTACGCAGCAAAAAACACATGCAAAAATGCTCATCATCACTGGCCATCAGAGAAATGCAAATCAAAACCACAATGAGATATCACCTCATATCTGTTAGAATGGCCATCATTAAAAAGTCAGGAAACAACAGGTGCTGGAGAGGATGTGGAGAAATAGGAACACTTTTACACTGTTGGTGGGACTGTAAACTAGTTCAACCATTGTGGAAGTCAGTGTGGCGATTCCTCAGGGATCTAGAACTAGAAATACCATTTGACCCAGCCATCCCATTACTGGGTATATACCCAAAGGACTATAAATCATGCTGCTATAAAGACACATGAACACGTACGTTTATTGCGGCACTATTCACAATAGCAAAGACTTGGAACCAACCCAAATGTCCAACAACGATAGACTGGATTAAGAAAATGTGGCACATATACACCATGGAATACTATGCAGCCATAAAAAATGATGAGTTCATGTCCTTTGTAGGGACATGGATGAAACTGGAAACCATCATTCTCAGTAAACTATCGCAAGGACAAAAAACCAAACACCGCATGTTCTCACTCATAGGTGGGAATTGAACAATGAGAACTCATGGACACAGGAAGGGGAACATCACACTCCAGGGACTGTTGTGGGGTGGGGGGAGGGGGGAGGGGGGAGGGACAGCATTAGGAGATATACCTAATGCTAAATGACGAGTTAATGGACGCAGCAAACCAACATGGCACATGGATACATATGTAACAAACCTGCACATTGTGCACATGTACCCTAAAACCTAAAGTATAATAATAAATTTAAAAAAAAACAAAGACTAGAGGAAAAACATAGAAAATGGATTATGATTATAGATTCAAACCAAATAAAAAAATTACATTAAATGTAAATAGCATAAACATTTCAAATAAAAGGGAGATATTCTCAAACCAGAAAAAAAAAGGTGTTCAAAGCTAGCACTGTTTAAGTTTATACATTAGGCGCTTTAATTGGCATTGAGTTATAAACAATTTCCAAATTTTGTTATGATACCTCAATGTTAACTCTTAAAAGTAATTTTAAATTATTATTATAAATCGGACATGAAAGAAATAAGCCACATTTAACATCATGATATTTAGTCCAGCAAACTTGCTGAATTCCCTTGTTAATTATGACAGTTAAGACCTTAGAGTCCCTTGAAATTTTTAAGTAAATATTATCTGCACATAGTTTTAAGCTTTTCTTCTTGTTCCTGCCTATGCTTCTTATGTCAATTCTTATTTTATAGTAATGACTGAGGTTAAAGAAGTGATGTTAGCAGATATTCTTTTATTTTTGTGTCTGAAATGGGACTATACACCTTAGATTTCAGTATTATTTAGCCTAAGAATGTTTTAATTCCTGGTTCACTAAGAGATACTAATTAAGTCTGATACTGAAATTTATCATTTTTAAATGTGAAATATGCACACTTATAATAGCTGGTTTTCATCTTTCGTTTTCCTCTATTGCCATTATTTTCCTAATTTCTTGAGATGAGTACTTAGCTCAGTAATTATCAGTTATTCTTCTTTTCTAATAACTTTCCCTCTGTGTACTAAACTAGCTATATTCTTTGAGTTTTGCTATTTGCTGTTTTAATTGACATCCAGTTACAAAGTTTCTAAAATTCATTATGATGTCTCGAAGTTAACTTTTAAAAGTAAACTTCTTAGAATCATCATTATAAACCAAGCCTATAAGAAATAAGCATATGTAATTTTTAAAAGAACAATGTTTTGAAAGATAAGCAAATAATTTTTAAGCTGTGTTATCAATATTTGAATATGCTTGAAGATTAACCCTAATATTTAAAGTACCTACTATTGAGAAGCTTTCATTTCATATTACTGCCTAATTGACAGCAAGAAAATCAATGTTTGGAAAAAAAAATTCCCACTTTCAATAATGATAGTTGTAGACAGCACCATCATCACCATCATCATCATCATATTCTATCAAGAGGTATCATTTCTCTTTAAGACAAAGATATAAGACTATCAAAATCTGAAGGACAAAAAGACTTTCATTTGGGAAGAACTGCTATAGAACAAAGAGAAGAAAAATACAATTTCAAATTATTAACATCAAACTTCCTTAAACCATATATAAATTCATCTAATATATAAAAATATTTAAGTACCAAAGAGCAGCATGCAAAATTCTGAGACTTTGCATATGGCAGAAACAAATAAATTTATCTTGTGTATAAGAAAAGAAATGTAGAAGGCAATTATCTTCTACTCAAGCTTTCTTCTTTTGAAAGTGTGGTACAGAATAGCTTAACAATTTTGTACACACACACAGACACACAAAGGAACAGAAATTGTAAACGCAATCAGAAACACTCAAAAATGTGATTATATCCTTTCTAGTTTTTCATTTTATATTTCAAAAACCATAGCGGTGTATATTAACAAATGTGGTATACAATTTTATATATAACTAACTCCACTATAAATATTACACATTTTCTGGCTCTGGTCCCTAAAGAATTTCTTCTATCTCTTCTTTACTCTCTCTCCTCACCAAGATGTGTTATTTCTTACAAAAGTTCGCTGGCTTGTCTCTGCGAAGAGCTCCCAAGAGACAAGGTCAGGCCCAAGTAAGGTAGGGTTTACAGGAGCCCAAGAAACAATAGCATTTGTACTTTCAGTTTACTTCAAATCTTCAGGATAGATCAATGCATAGAGAAAACAGACACAAATGTTTGGCAGTGTTCTTTCTATACCCCAGATCTCAAACTGAGTACAACTGCACCAGAAACCTGCTCTAAGTCTTGAACAGCTGGGAAAGTGACTAGATGTTATTTCCGGAATCCTGAGCTGAAGTTTGCAGTGTAAGATCCACTGACTGTGAAATTCGGTATCTACACCTATTCAGGTTATTATTTGCTAAGAGTCCTTGCTGCTTCATGCATGTTAGCAGTCACTCACTGTGGAGACTCACTCTAGCCCAGCCTCAAACCTGCCCACACCATATTTCCTGAGACACCAACAAAGAAAAAGCATCCAAAGAGAGAAGGAAGCATGTGGACGTTGGGGCACCATCATTTGCAAGGTAGGGAAGGGAGATAGGGCCTCCTGGGAGTTTCGCTGCTAGCCTGGATGTCTCAAATTAATAACATTTTTCATTTCTGTCTCTGCAATTGCACTGGAAGCTTTTCCAGGGTTCTTCAAGGCCTCCTCGCTCTTTGATGGCCTCTGCCAGCTCCAGCCGCCCCACATGGCAGACCTGCCTGCAGTGCAGCCTGTGGTTACCATGGAGACAGTACCCCACGGAAGAGGAAGGGTGAGGCAGATGCCAAGTGGCACCGCAGAACATGATTGCAGCACCACGGAGCCCCAAGTACTCGGGACAGACGTGTCTATGAAAAGAGAAGAAGGTGGAGGGATGACAGAGCAGCAGGGCTGTGGGGCAGACAGGATATGGCAGACAGAGGGAGATACAGTTAAAATTGTCAAGTGTTTCTGGATATGATTCACTGTTTCTACCAAAATGAAATATAAAAATCAGACCTTCAAGTGTATTAAAAAATTAAATGTATATATATATACACACACAAACATATACATACATACACATATGCCTGTGCATGTGTATATATAAAATACAAGAAAAGTTTGATTTGCCTTTTCTTAACATCTGGGAACAGCATTTATAGAAAGGTTAATTTCCATGGAAATCTCAAAAACCAGCAAGATGGCTCTGGAGCATGCTACCATTTTATTTGAGCACATTATTGTAATAATATTTGCAATCACAGTTCACATCCTATTCTGTGCCGTTGATAAGCTTTTGACATTCTTTTTCTCTTATACAAAAATCTTGTTTCTATTTTATGTACAAGAATTATGAAACAAGACTTGTTTTACTAATAAAAACTATAGGTTCGCAAAGAGTAGCTCTCAAAACTAAAGTATATATATGTTATCCAATTCTTCAAGTACACAAATTCTCAAAAGTACACAAAAGGCTTTTTCTATGATGTGGGTAGGGCTGTTCTCCAGTATTTCATTTCTTCATCCTCTGGGCATATGGAAGGACTGGACTTCCCTCTCCCTTCAGAGCTGGGCATGGTCACATGGCCCACTTGGCCTGATGAAATAGGAGTCAGTGACATACGACTCAATTTTCCATGTTATTTCCCTGCCTCCATGGCTACGGAAGATTGTGCTGAGATGGAGGATCCACTGGCCTGGGTTCTGGAGTCACCGTGACTCAAACTCTCCATTCAACTCTTGCCAATCCATGCCAAAAATGTACCAACTTTTACTCTTGTGGGATGCTGAAACCGGGAATTATTTGTTAAAGCAGCCTTAGTTCATCCTGATACGCAACCCCTCTTATTCAATTATAAAATATTTTCATGAAGACATTATGCTCATTTGTAAGAGGAGCCCAGAAATTTATAACATATTCTCTTTTCAGGGTCTGCCAAGTTAGGAAATGATTACTATAAAAGGCAGTATGTGAAATATTCCATAATAAACGGAAAACAAAAGTTCTGTAAGAGTTCACTTTGGGCAGAGGTTAAGACTAGAATGATTAACACAACAAAGTGCATTTAAGATGGTAATTTTAAAGCGTTAATAAGTCAAGAAGAAGGCCGTCTATCACAAGTCAGATGTGGGGGTCTATGACATGGAATAAAGGCTCAACTACTACTACTACCACTACTACTGCTACTAGTACTGCTACTACTACTACCACTACTACTACTACTACTGCTACTACTACTGTTATT
Source organism: Symphalangus syndactylus (assembly GCF_028878055.3). Lineage (NCBI taxonomy): Eukaryota > Metazoa > Chordata > Mammalia > Primates > Hylobatidae > Symphalangus > Symphalangus syndactylus. The sequence goes on along the minus strand of NC_072438.2, from coordinate 90,760,580 downwards.
ATTATTAAAAGGAATGAATTGTAGATCCCCTTGTGCCCAAGAAACTCTGCATGGATAAATTAACTTGAATTTTTCATTTAATTTTTAATTGCCACCTAAGAATTATACATATTTATGGCATACATGTGCTATTTCAATACATGTATACAATGTGTAGTGATCAAATTAGAGTAACTGGCATGTCCATCACTTCAAACATTTATTATTTCTTTGTGTTGTGAACATTCAAAATCCTCTCATCTGGCTATTATTGCTAACTATAGTCACCCTACTGACAGAACACTAGAACTTATCCCTCATATCTAAATGTAATGTTGTACTCATTAACCAACTTCTCAGTATCTCTCCCTCCCCACTATCCTTCCCATCCTCTGCTAACCACTATTCTACTCTCTACTTCCATGAGATGAAATTTTTTAGCTCCCACATATGAGTAAGAACATGCAGTGTTTCTCTTTCTATGCCTGGATTATTTCATTTAACATAATGTCCTCCAGGCTTTTCCATCTTGCTGCAACACACAAGATTCCATTCTTTTTTTATTTATTCATCCATCCATCAATAGACATTTAGGCTGATTTCATATATTGTTTATTGTGAATAGTGCTGCAATAAATATGACAGTATAGATACCTCTTGAACATACTGATTTCCTTTCCTTTGTATAGATACTCAAAAGATTGCTGCACCATATGGTATTTTTATCTGTAGTTTTTTGAAGAACTGCCCTACTTTCATAATGGCTGTACTAATTTGCATTTCCAACGACAGTGTAAAAGAGTCTCATTGTCTCCACATTCTTGCAAGCATTTGTTATATATTTTCTTTTTGATTACACCCGTTTTAACTGGGTTGAAATGATATCTCATTGTGGTTTCAACTTGAATTTCCCTGATGATTAGAGCTGTAGATCATTTTTTCACGCACCTGTTAGATAAGACCTCTATGTCTTTTTGATTATTTGCCCATTTTTACTTGGATGATTATTATTATCATTATTATTATTACTGCTGTTGAGATTCTTATATATTCTGCATATTTACTCCTTGCCAGATGGATAGTTTGCAAATATTTTCTTCCATTCTGTATACTGTCTCTTTACTATACTGTTTCCTTTACTATACAGAAGTTTCTTAGTTTAATATTAATATGATCCCATTTCTGTATTTTTGCTTTTGTTTCCTGTGCTTTTGAAATCCTATCCAAAAAATCTTTGCCCAAACCAAAACCATACAGCATTTCACCAATGTTTTCTTCTAGTAGTTTCATAGTTTCAGGTATTACAGTTAAGTCTTTAATCAATCTTTGAGTTGATTCTTGTATATATTGAGAGACAGGGTTCTAGTTTTATTCTTCTGCAGAATAAAGGATAATAAATAATAAGGGTCTAGTTTATTCCGAAGAATATCTCTCAACATATACAAATATATATATAGAGTTTTCCTAGCAGCATTTATTAAAAAGATTGTCTTTTCCCCCACTGTGTGTTCTTGGAACCTTTGTCAAAAATCAGTTAACCAGAAATACACGGATTTATTTTGGTGTTCTGTTTCACTGGCGTATGTGTCTGTTTTTATAACAGTACTGCAGCTTACTACAATACTGGTTACTATAGATTTATAGTATACTTTAGAGTCAGGTAGTGTGATGCCCCCAGCTCTGTTCTTGCTCAGGATTGCCTTGGCTACTTAGAGTCTTTTGTGGTTCTATAAAAATGATATAATTGTTGTTTCTATTTCTGTGAAGAATGTTATTGGCATTTTCAGCATGATTGCATTGAATCTATAGATTTCTTTAGTAGTATGGACATACTAATTTTAACATGTTAATTATTCCAATCCATGAACATGGGATATTTTTCTATTTTTGTGTCCTCTTCAGTTTCTTTCATCAATATTTTATAGTTTTAATTGCTGAACTATTTCATCTGCTTTGTCAAATGTATTCCTAAGATTGGGGGGTTTGGTAGCTATTGCAAATGGGATTACTTTCTTCATTTCTTTTTCTGATTGCTCACTGTTGGGCATATAAAAATGCTATGATTTTTTTATTGGTCATTTTGTATCTTGAAACTTTACTGCATTTATCACTTATTTTGGGATACATGTGCAGAATGTGCAGGTTATCTGCACATAGTTTTAAGCTTTTCTTCTTGTTCCTGCCTATGCTCCTTATGTCTATTCTTATTTTATAGTAATGACTGAGGTTAAAGAAGTGATGTTAGCAGATATTCTTTTATTTTTGTGTCTGAAATGGGACATTTCAAAGTGCAAAAACAAAATGTTGTTGAAACTTAGAAAATAGGATATTGTAAATATTAGAACATTACATCTGTCCTTTAATTAAACCTACTGTAGCTTAAAGGCCAAAGTTACAACCTTACGGCTAGGCTAAAAGACCCAGGAAAGGTAGAATGGTTGACGAAGATAAGAATATTTACCTGTGGCAGAGAGTGACTGCGTGCACCCCTTTCCCCAGGGCCAAACGTACTAGCCCACAGTTCTTTAAATTGCTCAGGGACTTAAGCTAATTCTTTCCAGCCTTGCCAACCTTAATCCAATCAATGGTCTCCCCCATGACCTAAGAGTTGGCACATCTCCCTTACTATTTGAAAACACAAGAGAATTCAAATCTCTTATTTGTCAAGACACCAAATGAAGAAATTCAGGAGGAAGAAAGGAATACATGTTATTTTTCAATTATTAATCAGCTCCTCCATTAAGGAGAATGAAAAAAATTAGAATAGTTATTTTTATAGGTCAAACATGGTTACCTGTCAGAAATTTCACATGATCCTACCTACTACTTGCAACACAGAAATGTCAGCCTGGTTGTGTATTTTTCAAGTTCCCAGAATGACTCTTTTTTTTTTTTTTTTTTTTTTTTTAGATGGAATATCACTCTGTCACTCAGGCTGGAGTGAGGTGGCGCAATCTCAGCTCACTGCAACCTCCACCTCCCGGTCCCAGTGCAAGCAATTCTCCTGCCTCAGCCTCCCGAGTAACTGGGATTACAGGCACGTACCACCATGCCCAGCTAATTTTTCTATTTTTAGTAGAGGCAGGGTTTCACCATGTTGGCCAGGCTGGTGCTGAACTCCTGATCTCATGATCTGCCCACCTCGGCCTCCCAAAGTGCTGGGATTATAGACGTGAGCCACCGCGCCCAGCCCCTAGAATGACTCTTAAATAGAAACCTTTTCAAAGCATGTACCAACCTTGGTAAATAATCAGATGAAGGTCCCTTTTCCTTCTTTCTGTAAGAAAGCCAAAAGCTGGAATAACTAGACAGCATGCAGAATGTCAACCATGCAGCTGAAGATAGGGACAAGGGGCCAGAATGCCACCTTCCACCGAGCCCTGAGATGACCTACACCCAGACACACCACAGTTAACACATTTTCAGTTACAAACCTTCAAATGTCTAAGACTAAACTGAGTTAATGATTTTAAGACATAACTTAGAGCAGATTCAAACACTAAAGAGGCACAACTACGTAGCCAATTCAGTGCTCCAAGAGAGAAACAACTCATTCTAAATTAGTGTTTGAGTGGGTAGCCACAATGTAAACATCAAAGGGCAACTACCTTAAAATACTCTTGTTAGTCCAAAGGAACCTCCCCAATCTAATGACACATTTGATAACTTCAAGCATTTCTGTGTGCAGGTTTATATTTCAAAGACATAATTCACTAAAGGCACAGCTAATTTAAATAAGCAGGGGATTTCATGATAGTGGAGTCCAAACAAGAAATATTAGAGTTTATAAAAGCAATACTTCATTTTATATATATATAATAATATATATATAAATTCTCAGATACAGACATTTCTTACATGAGATGAAATAAAAGTAAACATGGAATTACTAAGAATCACTGTTGAAGTCACAAGAATTCACTTCTAACATTTTATTACATTGCAATTTTTAAAACTCCATATCCCAAACACATTAAAATTACTTCTTTATAAAGGACATCACAATGTTTTCAACCTTTATCATTTAAGGTCTTATGCCAAAATTAGCATCTAAATATTTTATAGTCTTTTACAATATTCTACTTTTCTTTTAGTTGACCATATTCCAAGTCATAGACAGTACCTTCAATTTAAAGATAATGAAAAATATAAATTCACTTTGAGAAAATAAATCTACTTTGATAATTATATATGTTGTGTACTTCCAATTTTGCCATTATTCATCTATACTTTCTCATTATAATGTCTTGAAAAAGTAGCCTGAAAGTCCCCATCAGAATCAACTTTTTCCTGCAGTTCACAGTCCACTACATTTTTTGAGATGCTGATTACTGGCCCCTGAAAACATAAACTTGGTACAGTTCTATTTCTTGGTTCTATATTGGTTCATATTAAAATCATGAACCAAAAGTATATTCTCATATATTTAACATATCCTCCTGCCACAAAAACCTGTCATAGCTGTATTTCTCATGAGATAACCTGCCTTTGAAAGACAACCTGCTCTATCTGAGGATGCCAGGACATCATGGCAACTGACCAGAGAGGCAAAAAGCACTATATTACATCTGCACATGGAGACAGCTCTTACAAACTCATCTTCATATTGATCTCTCACATCCTTTCGGATAGACTGTCTTATGTCTTGTCTTCTCATTTCAACATCTATGATATGACTTGATGATCATATATTAAAATTTCATCCTTCATAAGGCACCTACTTAGATGCCAGGTATGCATTAATGTTTGTGAGTGAGTTCCTATGTGTACTATATCAGTAAATGATCAATTTTAAAGTCATTTTAATGACCAACCTTCAAGGAGGTTGCAGTCTAATGGAAGGAGACATGGAAACAAACCTGTAAACCAACAAATAAATGAGATGATTTCTATCACTCATTATGTTATGAAAAAGATAAAACACGGTAACTGTTAGGACAGAAACATTTGCTTTAGCAGGATGATCAGCAGAGACAGGTGGCCAAAGTGGGTGCAGCCTAATAAACTCGGGGACAGAGAGGGGACATAAGATAAAATAGAAAGAAGTTGGACCTTTTGCTAGTTGTCACAGCTAGGGTTATAAGCAAAGGCAAGATATGAGTGAATTAGAAGGAGCCCTAGGACAGCTGTAGGAATGATGAGCTCACAGTGGGGTGGCCAGCCAGGAGCCTGCTGCAGAAACCCTGGTGAGCAATGAGACAGCTGGATCAGCCTCTTAAGACTGAAGGTGACAAGAAGTGGGAGGTTCAACCAAGATGAGAAGCATCCATGCAATTTTGAAAAATACACTTAAAAAGGAACTCTGGAATGCCATATGTTAATAAATATAGACACGTGGGTCTAGGTACTCTATATACCATACTGTTCTACGTATCACATTCTGAATTTTATAAATCAAAGCAAAACATGTAAAGTGAGCTGAATAATCACTTATTAATAAAATAGCTCAAAGAGCTTCATATTATCCACCAGGAATTATCATTCATTTAGGGAATAATTCAATACCAAAGTTCCAAAATCTGCCACCAGAGATTGGCCTTCCTTGACACTGGGTACCTTGCTGGTTTCATGCTGTGTTCTCTGTTATGGATCGAATGTTTGTGTCTTCTCCTCACCCACCACCAAAGTAATATGATGAAGCCCTAGCCCCCGATGTGATGGCATTTGGAAATGGGACCTTTGGAAGGTAATTAGTGTTAGACTAGGTGATGGGGATGGGGCCCTCATGAAGGGATCAGTAGCTTTCTAAGAAGAAAGATGAGAAATCTACAAAAGGCCATGTGAGGAAAGAGCAGGAAGGCGGCTATCTGCAAGTCAGGAGGAGAGCCCTCACCTGGAATCAAATCTGCCAGCATCTTGATTTTAGACATTCCAGCCTCTAAAACTGTGAGAAATAAATGTTGTTTAAGCCACACAATTTATGGTACTAGGGCAGCCTGAGCCAACTATGACAGTCTTGGAAAAATTTGGTGGAATCCTTCCAAAGCCAGGATGCACTATCACTTGACACTCGACAAGTTTTCCTGAAATTCTGAGATGAAAGGGAATACAGTATGTTATTAAATTTGGAAATATTTATGCCCTTAGATAATATTTATGACCTTCAGTGTGGTACTCAATTATCCACTCAGTGCTACAGCACAGTCTGTGAATCTGTTGTCAAAACATTCTACCATCTTCTCCTGGTGATTCATGAAGAACTTCACAAATTCTTCTGACATCATAGTATTCTCTATAACATCACATATCTGCACATCACAAAACCTGACAGCTTACGTTGTGTCTATATTTTTAAGCCCAGTATGCACATGCAGTTTAGCTTGTCGAGGACAGTGAATTTTCCACGTGCCAATAGTTTCATGCAAAGAGTATAGCACCACGTGCTGATACCGGGATGACTAGCCTACCTTATTTGTCTTCTCGATGCCTTCTAATCAATGTACGAACAGTCCTACATTTCTCCGAATGACCATAAATATCTATCTTCAAAGCTATGCTGACAGTAAACATGTAAGTAACAATGCTCTACCAATATGAAAACTATTCAGCAGAAAAACTGAAATCACATCTGTAGTAGAAGTAACTATTTAACATAAGTCCTGGGTACACATATTGAAAATTAACAAGCTACAGCAAACAAGAAATATTTTCCCTCATAATCCACAAAGCAATTTGCTCTAAAGAATAAAAAGAAAAAGGAAAGGCAATGGACAGTTGTGTAAGCATCAAAGATCTTAAGAGAAACTGCAAAAAAAAAGAGAAAAAAACTCTTTGGAGTTAGATAGCACCTTCTTTGGGCCAGAGCTAAAAAAAAAAAAAACTCACATAGCCACCAAATCCCAGCCCACCACATCTCAATTAGCTAAAATGATAAATAACTGTAAGGAACAGCATGTATATTTAAAATCAGATGAATATCACCTAAGGATATTCCAAGAATCAGTGAACACGACGAAATCTACTACTGGTCCAAAAATCTGTTACATTGCTTTCAAAATTCTTATCCTCCCTTTCTAGAGATAAAATATGAGAAAGCACTTGTAAAGACTAACATGCTACAAAATTCTACGGAATAACTTTGCTTATATTTCCTCCCACACTCTGCTCAACTTAAGACAGCACTTTATCCAGCCCTGTCACCAGCTCTCCCACTTGCGGCTCTGCACCGCCTGCCATTCTGTAGGTCTAACTGCACTATTGTAAAATGCATGATTTACCAGGCCACAAGGAAGCCATATGAACTCATATTATTACTATGTAAACATAAAGTATTTATGTTTACTACTGAAAGATCTTGAATCCTAGTAGCAATTAACGCATTTTAAGAGAATCGGCACATGGAGAATGGGAAGGATTTCAGAGATGTGATGGAATTAAGGCTGCACAGCCATCTCAGTTGGAAATCCATGTTTGAAAAGGATAGAAATAGCTACCCTTCAACTAGAAAAATAAATGACTAAACCATTCAGAGAGGGACAGATTATCTAGCGCTGGAGGTATATACATCCAGAGCTTGCTGCTGGCTACTATTTATAACTTCTTGCTTCTTTTAAAATTAAATTTGTCCAGTTTGTTGAATGAATACATAAATCAATAAACAGTGGACTCGCCCATTATAAAAGTTCTGTTTCTGAAACTAGTTTAAGCTACCTTGCACCTTTCCACTTCTTGAAATTCCTGTACTTACCAGGTGTTACCAAACTCCCAGCTCCTAGCTCATGAGAACATCCTCAGCCTTCCACATCCATCGCCTATATTTGCAGAGGAAGAAGGATGCTGCCTGAATGTTAATTTCCTCCAGCTATCATCTTGGCTCTATCCTCTCACACTCGGCTTCTGTCCTAGGTCCACAGGCTAAGTACAAGCTAAGTACACCCCATGGATCCCCTCAACTGCTGCAACAGGAAATATGGTGTCACTATACAATTTATCACACAACCCAGGCTAAACTGCTGAAAGAAGACTTTTGATTTATAAGGAAAGGAGGTCATTCCTGAAATTGCTATAGGCAGTCAGCAAAACAAAGATTAGCATCCCCTCTCAAGTACCTAAAACTTTGTAACTCACTAAGTAACATACTCATTGAGGAATGTTTAACTTGACTTCTTTACTTCCTTCGAAAGTTTTGGGAATCAAGAATAAATTAGATTTCTGTAACTTACACATGACTTCTTCCTATTGGCAGACTACAGTTAGAGCGATAAAAATTCTGTGCAATTTTGTTCAAAGTACTTAAGGAAATATCTCAAAAAATGGAAGCCAACTATGGTTCACACTTCTAAAACTGTTCTGATAAAACCTCACAGGTGCCAGACTCGGCAGCCCACCAAGACAGAAAATAATATTCTGGAGACATTTCGACAGACTTCACTCTTGAAGGACAATAGGGCTTCATTCCACTCCCATCTTTAAGCAGCAAATATCTGCGCCACGAGAAAAAATACAAGAAACTTTTTGGGCCAATTTTGTATAACTTACAATATTTGAAGCGGTATGAAGAAATAACAAGAATTACTTCTATGGATGGATAAAGGAGAATTCTTCCTTTAGGCAATACCCAATAGCATGAAATGTAGCAATATCTTTACAACCATTATGGAAGTGGGCATTTTATAAACATATTAGTAATGAAATTCAGAGATTTAGTTTATAGGCAAGAAAATCTTTTGACTCTAACTCTTACCCCCCACCATTACTGTATTTTTGAAGTGCATCAAAAGTTCCAGAGAATATATTTTATACTTAAATGTTTATTATGATTAAGCTTCCCAAAGTTTCACCTAAATTATCACAGCACATTCACCAAAGCCCTGTGAGTTTTCATCCAATGAACAAATGACAAAATAGGCAAAGATGCAAAGTCACAAGAGAAGGCAAGTGCCAAGCACAATTTAGATCCCAGAACTCGGCATCCTAAGAGTGGTCCCTCCAGGGTGCTGCAGTGTCTGGTACCCAAAACCAACCCAAAGCAAGCAAAGAAACCTTGGTTCAGAAACCATTTTTGCCCCAAATGATGAACTAAGTGTTTGTTACATGCCTACTACTATCCTACGATTTGTGGATCAATTATTTTAAAAGATAGATTACCAGTATGGGGTGGGGCTGGGGAAAAGCATAGTCCTATGTGACCAGAGAGAAGGAGTGTGTGCCTGAGAAAAGGGGATAAGGTAAAAAAATCATGTGTTTGCCTAAAAACAGTGTCCTGACTCTTCCCAATGAACTTGAACTTGAGAAATGAGACATCCCTGAAGAACACACAGTGAAGTGCCAGAATCACTCACAAAGCATTGCACCTGTGAGCCCCGGACTGCCACAAACACCTTGCTTTTTCACACAGTGGTCCTGGAGTCTGTGCAGGTGCATAATTATGCTTCATGTGGGAAAAGCAAATGCCAAAATTACAGAAAAGCATCTGGCACCTGTATTATTTCACAGTGGAAAGAGCTAATGTGTGTTGTAATAGTGAATATACCACATACTCTGCTATGTATTTTAAGTCCATGGTCTCTTAATTCACCCTCACAACAACCTGAAGACACAGGAATTATTGTTTCCCCTGTGTTATGACACTTAGTAGTAAAATATCCACTCCCTTAGAAAATGATGAAGTTGAGATATGAACTCAAGTCAGTTGGGGTACAACTTTGAAGCTATTTTCTCAACCATTTGCTCCACTGCTGTATTTACTACAGAGACACACGAAATCAGCAAGCAGTAAAATGTTTCCTTAAAGAAGAACTCCTGTAGGACAAGTGAGTAAGTTTAACTTCAAGCTTTAGAATTATGCTCCCAAAATAGGAACCAATAAAATGATACATAAACTGTTAAGACATGACAGTGACATAATTACTATAGACAAACAATATAAATCAACTTTAAAAAAGGAAAATAGGTAGATTGAGAAATGTGTATAAGATATAAAAAGATAATTCACAAAATAATTAGACATAGACACCAAAAAATTATAAAATATTTAACCTCAGGAATATTAATAGAGAAGCAAATGAATTAGAGAAAAACACAATATTTCCCTTATGTAATTAGAAGTTTTTTTTTTTCTCATTACAACACCCAGTGTTGTTGAAATCATGGGAAAATTGGCACACTCCTGACTTGCTGAGAAAAATATAAATTATATAATCTTTCTGGAAGACAAATGAACAACATATATCAACAATCTTGAAAACATCCAGTTCTAGGAAGTAATCTAGAGTAAATAATCTGATGATGACTATTTAGTTATTAGGATCTTAATTACAGCATTAAATATAACTACCAAAAATGAAAATGTCATCAATCTCCAAAAACAGAGTGATGTAAGTAAATAATGTTACATAAAGATATGGAAAACAGACGCTAAAAATAAATACTAATTACATGAGATGTTAATAGGTAACTAAACAGAATATGAGCAATTTTTTCTAAATTTAAAAATGTGTATAGCTTGACATTACTGCTAAAAATATGGTCATTTCTGGGGCTTGCAACCATGCATGAATTTTAGCTTCTTTTAATCATTTCTGTATTTTTGAATTTTCAATGAGCATGCATTACTTTTGAAAGCAAACAAATCTCAAATTTAAAGGAGAGAAAACATAAGTATGGCTGATCAAAATCTGTGTAATCTACATTCCATGATGAATGACCTTTGTTAACTTTAAGTCATGCATTCAGCTAATTAATGAACTTCACCCCAAAATAAATATATACTATTCTTTTCAAGAACGGAAAGGCATGCTTTTCTTCTGCATAATGTAATATATATATTAAACTATGATATATTTAGTGGAAAGGTAATATATAAAGAACAAAACTCTTGAAACCCTGACAAACACTGTGTTCTCACATTTGTGAGTGGGTATGTGTGCTGGGTATCACATTCAATATAGTTACTTGCCTTGATTATCTTCTTAGCTTTAGTATTATGAATAGTTCTCATATAATTAGCTATTCTGAAAATATAATTCATAATTGCATATTGCTTTGGGTGCAGGTGCCATAATACGTCTACGCACCTGCTGTGAATTTAACATTACTCTTTTTCAACCCGAGTTAAGCAACACAAATAATTTGATCCAGATGCTACAAGCCCCAGCCTTCCTGCATCAACCTTCCATGTCCTGGGTTAATGAGACAATTTGTACTATCTCTGAGACTTTTTATATAACACATCTCTGTCTTTCTGGAGGATTCTTCTTCTTCCTTATTCAGTTTCTCCATGACTCCAAGAACAATGCTCCACACCAGTGAAGACTGTATTAGAGATGAGAGATTGAACTGTGGCTCTTTTACATTTGGAGCTACCAAAGAGGTTGCTCCTCTTTGGTAATTAAGAGGAGACTAAGGTTGGAAATTACATTATTCTATATTGTTGAAAGTAATGACTGCTATATTAGTCTAATATTTGAAAGTCCAAATAAAATGTGATAGAGAATAAAATTTAATTTAAAAAGTGAGCATTTTTAGGTTGAGTAGTCATGCTTAGAGTAAAATACAACATCGTATCTATTTAGAAAAGCAATCTTTCTCTTCTTTCTTTACTATGTCCATGATTTCTCCTATTGATTGCAAAACATCAAACAGTCACGAAAATCTAATTATTAATACTGAGATAGAAAAAGCTGTAGATAATAGCTAGCCTGGATCACTTATATATGGTTTGGGAAGTCAGATTTTGACACCTTTTTTTTATGTCTAATTCTCACCACTTACAAAGCGATCCAATTATTGGCAGTTAAAGAATAACATGAGAAACAGAGGAAGAACGCCAAGGGTAAGTTATTTTAAAGTTGGCTATACATAAATCTGCTGAATTTCATGGACCATAGTTGCTATAAATCAACCAGGGCATTAGACGCTACCTTGATAACTCTTGATGTAGTGTCAAAATACCATGAAATATTTAAAGAGCTCAACTACCAAGCAAAGTACTGTGAAAGCTACTATATCCAGAATTCTATCAACTAGAATTCTTCATCTACCATGCCAATGGGGAACACTTCTTCTCTATTCTGATATTTCCTTTCAGGCAAAGGGAACTTAATTAATGTAACACTGCTGGCCTCTCTCCAGCTTTTCACTTTCTCTGCCTCTGAAGAATAAAGAAGCAGCTTGCCTTGCTTCTTCTCTCTTCCTCTGGAGATCATCCTCCCTGCAGAGAGCAAGGCTTGGCTCTGCCAGCTCAGATAAAGCTCTGTCCCTGTGGAGAGGGAGGAGGGAAAGAAGGCGGAGGACCTGGGATGTCATTCAACTGCCACACCAAGCTAAGTCTAATCAAAACTGATATTTTTGCCCATGGCAGCCAATTATTTATCTTTTTCCCTTCCAATATCCCAACTTGCCCAGATGGGGAGTGGGAAGGAGGAGAGCTTGATATTTATTTGATTCCTTAAAGACACCAACAACCCACATTCCTGCACATTTTATAATTCTTAAAGTATATACCTTTCTGTGCTTCATGTTATTGCATATTTAAATGCAAAGAGATAATACAATAAAGCATTTGTACATTATAAGGAGGTTTCTAAACCAAAAGAATGAACTGCGTAAAACATGCATAAAATGCAGTTTTCCTTATACATATCTACTGGACAAAATTTCTAATGACAGTTGTGATAATCACATCTGTTAAACCAAAAACGTTACTAATACACTTCTCTGGCCTTTACCTAGGCAAGAGAAGCATATTTTCTAATATCAATGACCCAATTAATCGTTCCCCCATCATCTACTGTTATAAACATCCTATTTAGTAACCTTTCTGTATCATTCAAAACTTGTAGAAATGTTACATATATTTATTTAAACAAATATAATTGGCTCACCTGCTTACTTTGATCCAAAAAATACTCAAAAAACCCAGTAAGGTCTTTTATCATAACATGTATTTTGCTCTGGTAACTTATAATTGGCAGTTCCCACAACAACACATAAATTTGAATACAAATAACCACATTTATTGTAAAAATGTTTTTCTGACTGAAGATAAATTTGTCCCCCATGATACAGGTCACATTCTGAAACAAATTCCAAGATACATCGAATCGCGATTATCCTAAAAATTATGTTGCTGAAGATCACAGTTCTAAATGAAGCCCCTCTGGGTTTGATCATCCCAAGGAGCTGGGCATCTTCAAACCTGGAAGAACTGGGCACTGTTTTTGTCTTCACTGAAGCTCTTAAGAGTGAAAAGAAAGCGAAAATGACCATCTATTTTCAAAGAGGTACCAATTCACACACTTTTTATTTCTCTTCAAGGACTTGATTTTAATTGGGGAGGGGGTCTTCCCTTTATGTAATACATTTAGCTGTTTAAGGTTTCTTTTTTATGTCATAATGACATGATGATGAGATTCATGCTCTGTGGTTCTAAACAGAGCAGATGTGTTATATCTGACCTCACAGAGAGTGATGCTTATTAAACTGTCTATTATAGTCTTTGTACAACATTAATCTCTGTAGAAAATTTGATCTTAATCAGGTGACTAATATAACACTAATAAAGAATATCAAAGTTTTGCAATTTCTACCCGATTAGAATATTTTTTAATAATGGTGTTAGGAGATATAATTTACTTCTTCTTTAGCTTAACTGTTATATACTTTAATATATAAAGGGCTGGTATGTTTCAGAATAGAAAGTTTAGCATATTTTATAAGCAAATCTGCATAATGAATCATTACAATAGGGGTTGGGGTAGGGAAATTATAGCCATTTAATATCCTTTATTAGGATGGTAACCTAGATAACCTATTTAATTAGATATATATATAAAACATTAGTACCTGTCTTAATATATATATATATTGATTTCTTGTGTTTACATAAATGTTATAATTTACAAGCCACTTATCCATGCTCTTACTCACTTTACCCTTAAAGAAATCTTTTAAGATATTCTGTCTTATTGTACCCACTTTACAGCTGAAGAAACTTAGTTAACAACTGAGGATCACATAAATGGTGAGGGATACACAGTTAAGAAGAGATAGGGCTGGAATCCACCAAAAGCCAGTGCTCTCTCCACATCTCTGTACCCACCAGAAGCAGAATGCAAAACAGCATTACACTAGAGAAACATATTTTTCCAATAATTGTCATTTCAGATCACAAACATATTTCTAGAGAAATAGTTGGGCTCTGACATATAACATGTTTGTGTGTGTGTGTGTGTGTGTGTGTGTAACTTTATTACAAAATATTGTAATATATAATACATAAGAACCTAATAAGTTTCAATATATGTAATTCATTTTGCAAGTAATGTGCCAAGAGAGACAGGTGAATATTTATCTACGATAGAAAGGTTCTAGGAAGCATTGTTTCACTTATTTAGTCATTATTTCCAATTTGTCAAAAACTAATTGATACAGGTACAACTTCGATATCCTGACATAGCTAAGACACTTCCTACAAATCAATTAACCATGATTCAGAGCTTGGAATTGCATTTAACTGCTATGTGATCAAAAGATAAACAAGTGGAGGTGTCATAACTGCAGATTTTTGTTACGAGTCTTAACATTTAATGGACTAAAAAGCACAGTATGATCAAATATTTCTGTGAGTTCCCTGTGTTGGAGGTACTGTTTGTGACTATAACTGAGTTCATTAAACTCAACCAGGCAGTTTGTTAATCAGTAGGCTGGATTGGCAGACAATGTGATAGAAACTATTTATTGATGACATGTTTAATTGTTTATATTAATATAAAAAGCTGTTGCTTTGGCATATAATCAGATAACTTGAAGCTAGCAACAAGTATCATGAACTGTTCCCACTCAAATTAAGTTTTCACATACCAGAAGGCTATCAAAGTACTGTGGCCAGGAGAACACCTTCAGAAGATGAATGACGAAAACCAACATGGAAGCCAATGATGAATTTGGCTTGGCAGTGTATTTCCGACTCGCAAATCAGCCAGCAAAGAACCACACCTTCAGCTGAGGTACTGGACTTGAAAATGACTGGCAGTCCATGCTTTGTTTTTGTTCATTGTCTGAATTATGACGTCCAAGTTTAAGTACTCCCAACTACGTTGTCTTTTAAAAATAAAAACTGTTAGGAAGAGTGAGACTAGCATCAAGGATTCCCCTCTAAGGAAGTGAAAATAGTGTTCACACAGAGAAAAAAACAAAAACAGGTGTTCCCATTTTCTGTGGCTAATCACAAAGAAGAAAACACTGGAAGTTCAAAATGTAACAGTTTCTATTTTAATTCAATTGGCTTGTTACAACTGTATACACTGGTCCATACATAGTGTACTGACCCTATGGACAAAACACAATAAATTATTTCAAATGTAATTGTAATGTTTTCTTAAAGACAACCTGATGAAATTACTCCGAAAACCCCTTCAACAAGTCCACACAAATGTATACCACAGAAAAAAGAAGTCTGACAAGGCAAAACGGAAAAGAGCAAGTTCTGTAACATTTTCAGCAAATGCACTGCACATTCAACTAAATGCCAAAGTAATATTATATTTGAGATTATAACTTCATTTTTAATTTTAGAAACCATTATGAAAGCAATATTATCCTTAGAAATTATTTAACAAAACTATAAATTGCATTTGCAAACTAATATTTGAATTTCATTTTTGTCTCTGATGAACAATTTCACTGGGAGAAAGAATTGGCTTATATTCTATTGTGAAAGATGTAAAGTGGATAGAAATACTGTAATTTGACAGTGTACGACTTTTATTACAAACAATGAAAACATTAGTGACATCTACAATGATTGGGTTATACAACTACACAAACGTACACCAAATTAAATAACTCCTTTCCACAAGACTATGGCAATTTTATTAGAGCAACAACCTCATGTACTTACTACAATTGCCATTCAATCAGGTAATATCACTTTCAATCCACAATATAACATAAAACCCAAATAAACAGTACATGTAGTTTTTCTCATGCCCATCGGCCGCTCTGGGTACACACACAGGCACAGAGCAATATCAACTAGTCCTTTAAGAATCATGATTAAGACTGAAACACTAGGCTCAAAAGGAAAAAAGAAAAGGAAACGAGAAATGTATGCTACTTCATCTATGGCTTCTTTTCGAAAGAAATTTTATGTTAAAACAATGCAATGGGCACAACGGTGTGTTCAAAGTGCTCTCGGAAAGTTCCCTGAATGTGAATAAGGTGAAACTAAAGCAATATTGCTAAAAACTAATAATGACAGTATTCAATTAACTTGAGCCGTATAGACTTTGCCGGTCCTTCCGCAACACTGACTTGTGATTAGTATAATCAAAGGCCTCCCAAATGTCAACACTTAACTCCGAATGCAATTGTCTTCCTTCAAGCCCTGAGCCCGAGCCACTAATCAGTAAGGACTCCACTTAACATCTTCCCCAACAACAGCAGGAACATTCTGCGTATGGCAACCATATGCTAATAAAAGACATTTGAGGGCAGTTTAAAGCATCCAGTTCATATCTGAGGATACTCGCCCCTACATGTCACACTTCTCGTAACACAAATCCCCAAAATAACGCACAGGTTCACCGCCATAACTTGATATGAGTCACAGCAAACAGTTCTCCATGGGATTTTAGAAGTGGTGCAGCCCCGAAGCCTTGTCATTATGTAGGTGAATGACCAGCAGCAGAGACCAGCTGGACTCCCCTCGGTAGCTTCAGCCCCTGATGAAGTATGCACAGTGAGATAACTCCTAGGGAGTTTCAGCACCTCATTGTTTTCATGGAAGTCACTGCAGAAAATCCCAAGCCTCTTAAATATTGGTCACATAGTTCTTAAAAGTGAAAATTTACACCTGTCAGGCCTAATACTATGCTTACAACATTCTGTTTTCTAAATCAACATATTTGCTTGAGCACAGTAAAAATACATCTTAATAACACCTTCCAGAGCTAAGGCGAATCAGATCAGCTCAAATGAGGCACACAAGAAAAGAAAAGAAAAAAAAAACACCTTGGAACCACAACCTGCCCCTCTCTCTCATCTCCCACACCCTTTATACCCCCACGGTTACAGCAAAATACAACTTTGGGCATTTTGGAAGTGACTGTTCTTTGTGACTGACACACACACACACACACACCCCAAGAATTCCCAAGTCTGTTTTCCTACCACACACACCAGGGAGGCTGCATCACCTTTCTAGTGACTTAATTCTGAACGTAGAGGCTCAAACCTGCCGAGTGGCAATCGAAGAAAACACACTACACACCAGAATAAGATGAGGGTCGGGAAAAAAGCAAAAAGCAGCTTCGCTTTCAACCATTAATTACGGGTCACCCCAATTTCGCATCGCTTATCTCCCATACACACGCACAGCCTTCCAAACCTGGCTTTCAGGCGGCGCTTTCCGGAGCCTGGCTGTCTATTGTCAGCACGCAGAAGCCCCCGAAACCTGTGAAGCCGGCTGCAAAGGCTTGCTCGGAAGCCGCTAAATATAGACCAAGGGGGCTCTGGGTCTGGCAAGCCGCGGGAGCCTGAAGATACGGCCATGGACGCATATAAGTCTTTCCATTTTGTTCTAGCCAAACATCGTTAATGACATTGAACATAAGGGCAAAAGACTGGAGGGAAGTCCTCCCCACCCCCACCCCGTCTCCTCCCGTACATTAGGGACGTCATGAATGCACCGAGTATGTTCTCAGGGTGGCGGGGAGCAGCATTGTCGGTGTTGCCCTAAATACGCTTCCTCCCGGGGAGATGGGTGGCAGGGAGGGGGAGCACGCAGGGCAACCACTTGGTAACCGCTCCAAGAAAGGCACTAACCCCGGACCCCCTTCCAGGCACAGCAGCTTCCGAGGCGGACCTGGCGCGATCGCGGTCCTCCCCGAGGCAGGCAGAACCCCCGCAGCAGCCGCCGCCGCCGCCCGCCGGCCCGGAGCCCAAGACCACCCCCACCGGCGGCAGGAGGAGGAGGACGGCGCCGGGAGGAGGCTGCGCCCGGCCCCGGCCGCCCAGCCCCGCAACTCACCCAAAGGCGCGGCGCCCGGCGGCTTCCTCGCAAACATGCACCCGCCGCCGGCGACAGCTCCTCAGTCCGGGAAGAGGCGTGCGCAGCGCCGCCCGGCTTCAGGGCAAGGTCCTGACCTTGCCCAACTGCAGCATCTTCCGCTTTTGTTGTCTGAGCGCGGCCGCGGGACAAGGGATGCTGGCGGGCGGCAGGGGCGAGCGCCGCGGGCCAGAGGCGGCTCCCGACGCGAGTGAGCAGCGCCCGGCCCGGCGGCCCCTCCGAGCTCGGCGAGCGCAGCGCCCCCTGCCCGGCTCCGCGGGCTTCACGGGCTCCTGCGGGCTCCTCGGGGCTCCGGGCGCCGCCGCCAGCCGGCCAGGCTGAGAGAGCAGCCGCCGCGCCCGCCGCTCCGCTTGGCCGGCTGTCGCCGCGGGCGCGAGCCTGGGGCCGCCGCGGCGCCCGGCGCCGAGCGCTCCCGAGCTGCGCCCCGCGCGCGGCCCGCGCCACCTGTGCCGCCGCCGCCGCCGCCGAGGGCGAGGCTCCTCCCGCGGCGCGCGGCAGCCTCAGCCTCCACCTAAGCCTCGGCGGCCGGCCCGGGCGCCCGGCTAGTGAGGAAGCGTCCGCCCCGCCGCCGAAACCGTCCCCGGGTGCGGAGCATGCCCAGTGCCGCCGCGAGAGCGGCGCTTCGCCGCGCGCATTCCACTTCTCCTGGTTTTCGCGGCAGCAGCGGCAGCCGCGGGAGAGAGGGGAGGAGGCCGCGGGTTGGGAGAGGGCCGAGCATCCTTGGGAACGCACGCCCTGGACCTGAGATGGGTGGATGCTCCGGAGCTAGGCGAAAGCTGGAAGGGACCCGGGAAGGGATGGAACCCCAGGTTACACCGCTTCCCTCATTCACGTGCAAGGCGCTGACAGTTGACTCTGGTGGGGCAGATGTCAGCCTGCAACAAAGGTCCGGAGTGCGAGGGGTCCTAGAGTGGCCAGGCGGGTTGGGGGAGGGAGGCCGGCGGAACGTGCTGTTACGCGCAGGTAGATGCTCTTGCAGATCCTGTGATTCCAGAGCTAAGGAGGCACGACGTCCAGCAGAGGTCTTCTCCACAGCACCTGCCCAATCTTGCCATCACCTTCCCTGTTCAGATGGCATGTTTTTGGCGGGTAGTGAGAGTTTCTCCTTAGACAAAATCACTTCAGATTTGAATCTGGAATGTCTGTAAACTTCCTGCAAGAAAGACCCTTGCCCAGTCTGGAACTTGAGCAGATTAAGCTCTCTCCTCCCCTTCTTGTGCCACCTTGTCCTCCTCTCTTGGCCTCTTCTGCTGCATCTCTGCCACCTTCTCTTCTCCTTTTCTTCCTTCTTTCCCAGGCAAAAGTGAACCACTCCCCTGATCCTTCCCCACAGTGTTCCAATGCATCTCGCATTGGCTTCTTCACGTTCAGATCGGTTTTCCAGATCACCTCCTGGCTTGACTGCTCCTTGACCCCATCGGGACTTCCCCATGCGTATCCTGCTATGAAATACAGTAAGTAGAATCACCGTATTCAAAGTCTTGTTGAAAAACGAAACCCAAATCATGTGCCAAGGAAGGCCTCTGGGCTTTCGCCCCTGCCCCTCTGATTCAGCAGCAGTCAGGACGGGGTTCACCCCTGCTGCATTCTCAAGACAAGCCAAGCAGGGCACAGCCTGCCCAGGGGCCAGGTCGAATGTTCCTCCTAATTATGCCACAGGCATGACCCTGAACACCGCAGACTGTCTGAGGTTGTGATCTCCTCCACCCCACCCCCCCGCAGAGCTTGTTTCTGAAACACAAATAAGCATGACAGAATGCAGGAAATTGTAATAAAAGGGATTTGGTGCTTATGATTCTCAGTAATATTGTGCTTCTATTTTGTGTTGGAAGAAATGATCCAACAAACTTAAATGATTTGAATATTCAAGTCTATTCTTTATTATACTTGGGAGTAACTTGAAATATAAATGGAAGTAAGAGTAGAGGAGAAAAGTCATACAGAGGTTAAATAGGTAACAAATAATTGCTAGGAGGAGCAGATTAAGCAAAGACTATTGACAACAGTACAAATGTTCGCTTTTATTCCTCCTATCCTCGGTGTGGACATGCACACACAGGCTTGGTCTCACCTGCAAAAACAGTTCTCCAAGCTGACTCCAAGTGTGTTAAAGCCAGTTTGACATTAAAATATCCTGAGTCCTGTGAGGGAAGACATGCAAGACCATTTTTTTCATCACACGTTTAACTGTAATTTTTATCTTAGTTCTCAGAAAGGCAGTTCAATTACACTGAGTACTTGGTACAAGACAAATTAGCAGCACCATATCCATTAGGCCACATTATATTTCAAGAGGTGTTCTTAGTTCCCACCTGAGCTTCTGTCAGTCTGCTATTGTTTGGTTTTCTCTTTGCATCTTCTAACTCAAGATGTCAGTGGGGAGGTGGGAGGGGAGATGAGGGGACATCAGTTACTCTTTAGATTAAAATGGAAGTAGATGTGTAGACACTATCCACAGGTAATAATATGTGTCTTTTATGCCTAATATAGATCTAAGTAAAGAAAATAATTTTCTAACGTTTTTTAGTTATTTTTGAGATGAGCAATGACAAATTCTATCAACTAATTGTGTGTCATGGAAATGACCTGCAGGCAGTCCCTACAGATACTGTTGGGGCTGGGGCTGGTGTGATGTGGTTATTTAGGAAGCAGAGTGGTAATGTTCAATGTCCTGGACTGCTTTGATTTAATTCACTCAGTGCCCCATTTCATTGAAACATTTATGATTTTTATTCTTCTAGGATAATTTGTAACTTAAGATATTATTCAATTCACAATTAGATAATATTGAAAAATAAAGCAAAATGAACATGTATAATGTTAGATCTTGGAACGACTCACTGCTGCCATCTTTTGCCTCCTGCTTCCGATAGTTCTTATATAAAGGAATATTCTGAATCCTCAAATTCACTATGAGACCAGAACATTGTTAGTTTATTATTTTCAAATTACAGTACTCAATGCTCAGTGAAAAACCTTCATTGTATTTCTTCTGTTTAAGCATTAATAGAGTTATGTGATACAGAAATCACATATAAATACTAAGTGATATATCTCTTGATTTTTGAAATCACTTTTCAAAATTTGAAGCAAACATTTTTATATGGAAGTGTAACTTAATTTTAGAAATAAAATCTAATAATTCAAAATATTTTTTATAAACATATGTGTCTTATTTTGTAATTCAAAGTATGTCTATTTTAGGAGAATGGCATTCTTATTTAAGTCACAGCTGTTTCAATATGGCACTGTTTGTTGCTATTGAGATTCAAATAGAAGATAATATTTTTGTAATTTTTTAAGTGAATTACCCATTGACAAACAATTGAGAAATTTTCAAATTGGGAAATGAAATCAGGTGAGTGATTATTGTTGCTGTTCAGTATTTAAATAGGGAGAGTAATGATACTTCTTTCAATTCACAATTTAAATTTTAAAGCAAATTACCTGAAATAGTAACCCAATAGTGTCATCATAAGTACATGTGTGTATATATTTGGGAGGCTAACACACACTGTTTGCTCTTGATCATAAAAGATATGATATTTATTACCTGAAAATATCTCTATGTTTTTGAAGACTGTAAAGTAGTTAACTAATTTAAACTAACCATTTTAGTTAAGATCAACGTGTGGGTCATTTCACTATTTGATTGCAAACTTCACATTTTCACTCAAATTGCCTTTTATTATTGCTGCAACTCCTATGATGGTGTCATTCATTCATTCAGCAAATGTTTATTGAGCATCCATCCACTCTGGTTCAGTACTGGCCAAAATTTGGAGAATTAGTAGCAAACAATAGAGAAGACAACAAATTTCTTATCCTCCCGGAGTTTAATTATAAATTGGAGTTATTGGGGGAAGCAGAAACTGAAGCACTGCAAAGAGGTAATCACCACCAGAAGCTGAAATGAGGCACACAAGTGTCCTCATTTCTTCCTAATTGTCTATGTGCCTCAGTGTATTGACTTCCTGTTATGGGAGGAAAGTTCATCCATATTGGATTAAACCGTGGTGGTTGGATTCTGTTACCTGCACCAAATTCAACCTCAAATTGAGATATATGTTATCTGTAATGTCTCCCCTCTGCTCACTATAGCTGTTATTACTTTATTTCCCACACAATGTATTTTCTCCAAAAATTAAAACATTTTTTCAACAAAGTGAGTAAATGAATATGGTCTAAATCATATGTCTTAGAAGATAAATGAAGGTATAAGACGAGGTTTTTATTGTCACTGACCAATAAATTCATGTTCACAGCATTGCACAATGAGTCCACCTCAATGATTTTTATACTATCTCCCAAAATGAAATATCCCATTTTCAGTCTTTGTTCTCTTTAATGTTCTCTACCCACTCCAGTGTTACTCTCAAGGTTGTACAGAATACACGTTCTGAAATCGATTTACTCATTAAAATGAAATCCTTGAAGCTCTCATTTTATTACCCATAAATAAGCCAAATCTTGCCTCTTGCTTTGTTGTGAAAATTAAATGAATGAATCAGTCTATGATAAGCAAATGGCTCTATGCCTGGCAAATAGGGAGCAATTAGTAAATGATGGCGAACATGAGTCATGACATTAGAATATCTCTTTCACCTCTGCTGTTTTCATCAGCTTGCTATATCAAAACACACTTATTATCTGATTGCGCATATCTCATTCAGTCATCAAGACACCTAGAAGATACCATTTTGCCAGTGAGCTTTTTCATATTCATTTCTTTCAAATAAACATTAAATCTCTCCCACGTGCAGGTAATTATATCATGCAGACTAATCATGAGAGTTTACGGAGATCTCCATTTTGTAAACTGGTTGTGTTTCATGCTTTCACTGAATTTTTAGGAATTCGAAAACACATCACATTCAGATTACAGAGTCAGGTAGCTTACCTTTTCATCATATTTCATCATGTCTATACATTTATATGCTTTGTCTACTCCATACAATGTGTTGCTTTAGTTTATATGTTGATAACAATGTTATCTAACATTATTTTCCATATTCTCTGAGATTGTGTCTATGTACATAGAATATGTATGCGAGCAGTTAGATTTTCTATTTGTGAAATATATTATACTTCTATAATAAGCAAAAATAAATGTTTCACAAAATCTTTACACAAATGTACTCTAACATGAAATGTTCAATTATTTGAAAAAATCATTTTCCTTACAATTCTGCAAAGATGAAACATATATATTGTTAGGAATAGGAACTTAATGAATGTTTCAAATCATTGAGCATTTCATATTAGAGTATATTTGTGTAAATATTTTGTTAAACATTTATTTTTGCTTATTAGAGAAGTAACAAGTTCTCATTTAAAGAATTTTAAAAATCAGAAAGTTATGAAAAATATCTAATTCTACCACTCAGAAAAAATACAGTGTACAAATGCCTACCCTCTTATTTACTTAAAATTATATTCCTACACTTTCCCATTCCATTTTTCAAACTTTTCTAAGTTTAGATTATTCTTTATATGAGTTTTCTGTTTTATACATTTTGACTGTTATCACATGACCTCTCCTGTGGTAAATAAAGGTTCAATGAAGGTTGTTTTCTCAAATTGTTTGAAAAGAAAAACACCCCAATTATATCTATTTCTGAGTAGGATGAAATAGCTTATGGGACCGCCATGGCTCTGGTAAGAATAATTAGAATTTTTGAATGAAAAACAAAAATATTTATCTTATGTATCAGAAACCTGCTGAAGCAAAAAGGACTGGAGGAGCCAAGATTCCAGACAGGCAAGAATGTGGCTGCCAAGCTAATGTGGTATGTCTGCTTTTTCTCTGATAACTTCGGCCAGTTCTGGATACAGTGAAAGAGGCTGGGTTTTGAGGCTTTTCCTGGGTAGGGGCCACTGTCTGAGACAGAGATATCAGCAGAATCTTTGTTAGCCTCATAGGGCTTTAGACTGAAGCCCAAGGGATAGAGATCCGGGTAAGAAGAAAGGAGCAGAGAACTGGGACAGAAACATGGCTGGTATTCCCTTCAAAACTTTTAATAACTTATAAAGCTGCACAGGACTAAACAGCTAAACAAAAAGCCTCTGAAAATCAGATATAATTTTAACAGTCCTGCTGTGCAGAGAAGAAAAGCATTCACATCCAGTACCAGCCCCACCTTGGGAGATATTTCAAGTTATCAGTTAAAACTCCTAAAGTGTTGTACCCTGGGAGCTAGAGAAAACAGAGGTAGAATAAAACGTAACAATACTGTAATTCCTCTCCAATTTAGTGAAGTCACTGATTGGAATAGAGGTTACCAGGTGATCTATCTGCCTAGCAGAGGAAGGGGTGAAACCTTTTAGGCAAACCTTTGCAATTTTTAAATATTCACTGTCCAGCATTCAATAAAATCTGTTATTCAGAATTAGGAGCAAATGACCAAAAAACAATTAACAAATGTAGAATTGGAAAAGACCCATGGGTGATCTATATACTAGAATTAGCAGACAAAATATCTAAAATGATAATGATCAATATGTCCAACAGAATATAGGACTGTAGAGAAAGATGAAAAAGAAAAAACATGAAAAGGAAAAGATGGAGAAATTCACCAAAGAATTGAAAACTGTGAGAAGAATGAATCCACTGGGAATCCTAGAACTTAAAAATGTGGCAAATTAATTTAGTAACAAATTTTATTTGATCCATCACATATAAAATTGTATCAATCCACATGTAACATTTGACAAAATCAGCCATGTGCTGGATTGTAAAGAAGTCACAAGCATGAAATGATTGTATTCATTCAGAGAATATTCTCAGAGAACACTGTCATTAAGCCAGAAATCAATAACCAAAAAAACAAGAAAATCTTCCTATGCATAATTTAATCTGCACTACTTCAAAATAAATCTACTTGAGAAAGTTGAATTATTTTAACATAAATGATAAATAACGTGTACAATAACAATTGCAAGATGCAACAAAAACAGTCTTTACAATATCTATAAAATATATTATATTTTGTACAAAATATATAAAAACAAGTTGCAGACATTTGACAGCAGCCAATGTAAGGCTGCTATTCTTGAGCTATTCTGGAGAGACAAAGTATTCAAAAGTCACTCCATTTTTGCACTGCCTTTCTCCCTAGGTACATTTTCTGGGGTGTGGTAGAAGCAAGATCTGGATTTCCACTGAACAGAGAAGGCAAGGATTAAATCTGGGTTTGTTAAAGTGTCTTCAGTGTGGAAGAGACAGTGCTGGAAAAGAAAGAGTCATAGAGAGGGAAATATAGAAGTTTACATAGAAATGCCCCTTGAGGCTGGGTGCAGTGGCTCACGCCTGTAATCCCAACACTTTGGGAGGCCGAGTTGGGTGGATCACCTGAGGTTAGGAGTTCGAGACCAGCCTGGCCAACATGGCAAAACCCCATCTCTACTAAAAATACAAAAATTAGCTGGGTGTGGTGGTGTGCACCTGTAATCCCAGCTACTCGGGAGGCTGAGACAGGAGAACTGCTTGAACCCAGGAGGCGGAGGTTGCAGTGAGGCAAAATTGTTCCACTGCACTCCAGCCTGGGTGACACAGACTTCATCTCAAAAATAAATAAATACATACATACATAAAATAAATCCCCCTTGATCCTTAAGTAACTTGACGAAATCGTGGATTCATGAGAGTAGAATAAGACTCCAAGAAGCAAGATAGAGAACTGCTGGGAAGCAAAGAACTGAGGATAGATTTCGCAGCTTCTTCAGTGGTATGGATTTCGGTGGTCAGGCCCGACTAAAGTGAAGAATGTTTAGAACAAGTCAAAGATGGAATTGAGATGTCAGACACGCCATCAGATACAGGTGTTATAAATTGAATCATATTCCCCTCCCAATTCATAGGACACTATCAGATACAGGTGTTATAAATTGAATCATGTTCCCCTCCCAATTCATGTGTTGAAGTCCTAACTCCCAGTGCACCTGTATTTGGAGATGGGGCCTTTAGAGACATAATTAAGGTTCAATGAGGTCATAAAAATGGGCCCTAAGCCTGGCGTGGTGGCTCACACCTGTAATCCTAGCAGTTTGGAAGGCCAGGTTGGGTGGATCACCTGACGTCAGGAGTTCGAGACCAGCCTGGCCAAAGTGGGGAAACCCCGTCTCTACTAAAAATACAAAAATTAGCCTGGCATGGTGGCGGGCACCTGTATTCCCAGCTACTTGGGAGGCTGAGGCAGGAGAATCGCTTGGAGGCTGAGGCAGGAGAATCGCTTGAACTGGGAGGTGTATGTTGCAGTGAGCTGAGATCATGCCATTGCACTCCAGCCTGGGCGACAGAGTGAGACTCCATCTCAAAAAAAAAAAAAAAAAGGAAAAAAGAAAAGAAAACAAAGAAAAAGGGCTGTAATCCAGTACAACTTGTGTCCTTATAAGAAAGGAAGACACCAGGGATGCCTGTGCACAGAGGAAAGGGCACATGAAGGTGCAAGAAGTTGGTCCTCTGCAAGCCAAGGGGAGAGACCTCAGAGAAACCTACCCTGCCAGCATCTTGATCTTGGACTTCTAGCCTCAAGAACAGTGAGACAATAATTTTCTGCTGTTTAAGCATTCACTCTGTGTCGTTTTGTTATGGCAACCCTAGCAAACTAATGAAAAGAGTAAAGATAAGCACACTTTAGGACTGAGGTCTACGACCTAGAAATATGAGGGCGGAAGGGGGGAAATGTGATAGATCTCTTTGAAGAGAGTGTAAAACCAGGGCTTAACAGCTCAATTTATTCCATTAGTACTTTGTTGCCAACATAAAACCCAATACTTTTTGATGGTTAATAAATGTAATCCAGTGCCTTTTCAAGATATTATCAAAAAATTGACAAATATAATTTTAAAAAGGAAGAAAAAATAACCAGGTTGTACAAAGAAAAAAAAAATCTATCACAATGAAGTTGTTGACAGCCAAAGATTGAAAAAGTAATTCTTGAAAGCAGCTAGAGAAAAAAGACACATTACACACAGAAATACAATTGTTACATACATTGGTAACTCAAAAGAATTTATGGAGGCCGGGAAACAATGAAACAAAATTTTTTAAATACAGGAAAAAAAGAATATAAGTGAAAGAAAAAAGAATTCATTGCTAGCCGTCTTGTTCTAACAGAAATGTAAAAGGAAGTTCATCAGGCTGATAGGAAAAGAGAGCAGAGGAAAACTTGGAACTTTAGAAATGAAGAAAGAGCAACAGAAATAGTAAATATCTAGGTCAATATAAAAGGCTATGTTTTCCTCTTCAAGTCAGTTACATATATATTACTGTTAAATGTTAAAATTTTAATATTTTCCAATGTGGCTTTTGATATTCATTGAAATAACACATTTAGAAACTGTAACAAAATGTCAGTTGGTAGTAGTTGGTGGTAGGGTAGGGTAAAGGTACTTAACATGGTTGCAAGGGTTCTGTATAATAATTGAAGTGGTGCCGGGCGCGGTGGCTCATGTAGTCCCAGCACTTTGGGAGGCCGAGGTGGGTGGATCACGAGGTCAGGAGATCGAGACCATGGTGAAACCCCGTCTCTACTAAAAACACAAAAAAATTAGTCGGGCATGGTGGCGGGAGCCTGTAGTTCCAGCTACTCTGAGAGGCTGAGGCAGGAGAATGGCGTGAACCCGGGAGGCGGAGCTTGCAGTGAGCCGAGACTGCGCCACTGCACTCCAGCCTGGGCGACAGAGCAAGACTCCGTCTCAAAAAATAAAAAATAAAAAAAAAATAATTGAAGTGGTACATTATTAACTCTACTAACCAATAATAAAAATAATACAAAGACATGTAGCCAGAAAACCAACAGACAAATTGAAATAGAATATTAAAAATACTTGAGTAATCCATAACAAGGCAGACAAGAGGAAACAGGAAGAAATGCAGAAGGGACAAACAGAAAAATGAAATAAAATGGTAGACATAAATTCGTTTATATTAATAATTATATTAAACTTTAATGGCTTAACTACTTCAGTTAAAGGGCAGATACTGACAGAGTGAATGAAAAGCAAGATCCTGCCAGAAACCAAAAACAAAAGCACAGATATTGAAAGTAAAGGATAGAAAAAGATCTACTCTGCAAAAGTAAGCCAAAGAAAGCGAGAGTTTATATTAACGTCAGATAAAATAAACTTCGAGACGCAGATAATGTAATTAGATAAAGAGGAACATGTCGTAATGATAAAAGGGTTAAATTATCAAGAAGAAATAACAATTTAAAATGCACATCCCAGAGTCTCAAAATACATGAAGCAAAAATGAATAGAATTAAAGGGAGACCCAGACAATCATGTGTTATAAGAGATTTTAACAGCGTTCTTGCAGTAATTCATATAGTAACCAGACAAAAAGTCTGATTATCAACACCATGTTCTTCACCTCCTGATTATACACACCATTGTGTGAGTCCCTCTTCTGGAGTTTAGGCTGGACCTACCAACTTACTTTTATTGAACAGCATCCATATATCTGCAGAAATTATAAATATCCATAGAAAACTGGATTGGTATTTTAAACCTGAAATTCATTTATGAAAGACTGTAGCATCTATTGCTTCAATTATTTCTTTCTGGTTCATCGAGCTTAATCATTCTGATCAAACATCCTGCCATATTGTGAGCTGCTCCGTGGAGAGACCCACATGGCAAGGAATTCAGTGAAACGAGGCAATAAAGAGAAATAAAGGTTGTAAAAATAGAAAGCATGGAGAGCAGGATGATACTCCCCCAAAGATCTCTACATCTGAATTGTTGTAACATAAAAATATGTTCCTTATATGGCAAAAGGGACTTTTCAGATGTGATTAAATTAAGGATTTTGAGATGGGGGGTTATCATGGATTGTCCAGGTGGGCCAATGTGATCACAAGGGTCACTATAAGTGGAGAGGGAGGCCGAAGAGCGAGAATGAGAAAGAGATTGAAGTTCTTATGGTGCTGGCTTTGAAGAGGAGAGGAGGAAGGGACCTGAGCCAAGGAATAAAAGTGGCCCCCAGAACTGGAAAGGCAAGGAAAATAAATTTTCCACTAGAGTCTCCACAAAGGAGCAGTGTCCTGCCAACATCTTGGCTTTAGCCCAGTGCAAACCATCTCATATTTCTGATCTTCCAAATTGTAAGATAATGAATATGTGTTGTTTGAAGCCAGTAAGTTAGGGAGTTATGGGTAATTTATCACAGCAATAGTAAGAAATAGATAGAGAAGAGATTGTATGTGTACAAAATCCAAGAGTCTGCTATCAGATTCAATACGTGAATTCATCAAGAACAGTGGATTCATATTCAAGATGTGCCCATTGTATTTTGATAAACTTGCAGCAAAATATTGGGGAAAAAACACAAGTTTTAACAAACACCATTCGCAAAAAATATTAAATACCTATATTGCCTCCAGCAAGGATAGGCAAGATCTTAACAATGAAAAGTATAAAATTTCTGAGAATGACCAAAGAATTTCTACATAAATGTAAAGATACTCATAGTTATGAATTAGAAGACTCAAAATTGTTCAGATAAAATTCTTCATAAATGTATCTATACATTCAGTGCAACACTCATAAAAATCCATGGTGTTTTTAAACATTGATATGTTGATTCTAATATTTGTACAGGAGTGAAACGTGCCCAGGATAACCAAGTCAATCTTGGATTTGAAGAATAAATTTCTAGGATATACACTACTGGATGCAAAACTTATTATAAATCTATAGTAATTAAGACAATGTGATATTTGCACAAGGATAGAAAAAAGACAAAGGAGTAAGATAGAGTTCAGAAATTAACACACATGGATTGTCACTTGACTCATGCCAGAACTGTCAGTGAACAGCAGTGAAAAATCCCAACAGCAAGATGAAGACTGTGTGAGTGAAATGCCTTTCCTTTGTGAAGTTGGAAAAGGGGGAAAATTTGAAAGGGGAGTAGGGAAGGAAATTATGCTCTTATATCACAAATATGTTGTTGAGAAAATAAACTTCACAGAAAAAAACATATTTGGATGTTGATCATTTGAAAAGTGACTTCTTTAAACTGAATGGTACCCTTGGAAAGTCAGTGTGTGCCACCACGATGATCTCACGTGGGGACTGCTGGTTTGTAATGGAGATTCAGGAACCTTTGTCAGATCTCAATCACTAAACTGATTGTTGAGTAAATGGATGTTCTTATTTTACTCTTTTTAACTTATGAATAGCTGTACTTTGATTTAATTTTAAAATTATCATGCATGTGGTTCTGGAAGATTTATAATACATAAATATAAACATAAAATATATAAAGATAAAATATGCAAAATTACAGAAATTAATAGTAATGATAGATGTAATTAAAATAACTTTGAAATATCAATATTCCTCTATCAAATTTGCAAAGTCTTCTTCACTTGTAATATTCAGTGTTGGTTAGAAGGGAGAGATGCCAATGAAATGCACATCATCACCACAGTTTTAGGGGATAGTTTGCAATACATGTTGAGATCCTGAAGAACTTATTCTACTTTATGGAAAGTGATTTTGAAGGTCTCGTTATGAAGTAGAGCATGGGAAACTGAAGTAAACCTTTCATTGATAACTCAGACCAATAATATAGATGTTAATGTACTGTGACACCATGACAGCCTCAGGTGTCATTGCAGTATCTCTTGACCTGTATTAAATGACTCTAGTCTTTGAACATTTAGCTGTCACCAAGCAAGCACCTATCTATACAGGCCATTTGAGTGCCTCTGCTTTCAGGATTCCCTTCCCTGCATGCACACACATGTGTAGTGTGATGGGTCCCCTACCAGGTTACTTAGGATGTATACCCACTGCTTGAACCCAAAGGCCAGGCATTGAGCCAAGACCCTGATGCCCAGCAGAGGAGAAAGTGTCCCTGAGAACTTAAACATCCCCGGAGTATATGAGAACCTACCAAGAAAACCAGTCTCATCACTTAAACACAGTAGGCAAAGAGCCAGAAAATCAGCTTAAAAGTACTTTACAGACAAGAGGCAACATGGATCTCTAGCACTGCCCTGCTGTTATCCAGGAGCGCCCTGTATGTAAGTCCTAATAAACTTTATGTAATTGTCAAGTTGGACTTTCCCAAGTAATTATTTGGTCTCTCAGCACCTTCCTTGTTCCAGAGGTAGAAGGGGGTGTGGGTGTTATAGTCCCAAGTTTCTCTCTTAACAGTATGCAACATCAAGATTCCCATCTGCTTTTGCAACAGGGTCCCTGCTGTAGTAGAGATCAAGATACTTTTCTGGGACATTTCTAGCTTTATTTTTGCAGGATGTATAAATACAATATTTTGCAAAACACTTGAAGACAAAAAAGAATGTAAAATAAGAAAGCAGGATGATTTTGCAGTGCAATGGATAGGCAGGTTGTTTATTGGATAAATATCAACCTGAAAAGAGGACTCAGTAATTTGTAAGTAGCCTTTCCTGGCTTTGTATTTTAAGCCTCTACATTTAAAAGGAGGCACATGATATCAGTTTGGGAAAAGAAAGTTGAAGAATTGAAAGACAGCATAAAGTCTCAAAACATATTTCAGGAGATGATGGCAGTGGCCTAAAACTAAAAAGATGAAATTCAATGGAGAGAAATGCAAAGTCCTTCCTTAGGTTAAAACAATGGTATAATAAATCCTGGTTAGGAGGCTGTGGATTCTGAACTGGGATCCATGTACCAGAGCTGCATTGGCCGCGCCCAGGCCTTGGGAACGTGGGTGTTCCTGGAATCAGTTGCTTCCCACTTGGTTCAATCTGTTCAGGGAAATTTCCTTCAGTGCCTACAAGAGAAGATTGGCCTTTCTAACTACTGCAAGCTGCTGCTAATTTTATTCAAAGGCGAATATCGGAGACACCAGCGGATTCCCCACCTGCCTGGAAAGCTGCCTTCATCTTAGTATCATCGAACGAGAAGCTGAAGCACCAATTACGGTCTGCTGTGCCAATAATACCTCTGACACCACCTGGAACCTCATTTGGAGTCTTCCTTATTGTGACTCAGCACTGCCATCCTCAGCTGCACTGAAAATTCAAGCCCTCTGGTCACTTTGCTTTTCATTATTTGTTACCATCTCACAGCTCTGTGTTCTTCTCTGGAAATTTTGGCTTAACATAATTAAATACCCCTAAATTACTTTTTGACCAAATTAGTTTTAATTTTATTCTTAAAAGTTCATGACTTTGCACAAATTATTAAGAGACCTCTGTTCAGGTTGACATCTATTCATTAAACCCAAGTTTCATAGTTCTTACTCTTTTTATATGACTTATTATTGTTTTTCATTAAGCATAAATCACTCTTATTTACCTACATTGTTTATTCCTCAGTATACTAAAGACATGGAAATGAATTTAAATTTCAACTTTAATAAATAAATTTACAATAATTGTTGCTCTAAATCATGAATAGTCAACCACAACCAAATTGTGTTTATTTAATTCAGTTCCCTTTATTTAAAGCTAAAATCTTGAACCTAGGAATTCAAGATCAGCCTGGGTAACCTAGTGAGACCCCATATCTACAAAAAAATACAAAAAATTAGCTGGTCATGGTGGCATGTGCCTGTAGTCCCAGCTACCTGGGAGGCTGAGGTGGGAGAATTGCCTGAGCCTACGAATTTGAGACTGCAGTGAGCCAAGATCACACCACTACACTCCAGCCTGGGTGACAGGGTGAGACCCTGTGTTAAAAAAAAAAAAAAAAAAAAAAGCTAAACTCTATTCTACCTCCCAACAAAAATTTAACAATAGGTAATTCATAGACCTCTTACTTGAAACATATACTACATGTATTTCCTGATAAAATTTTATCAGAACTTTGGTTTCTCTAATTTATGAGACGGTTTTTTCGCCTAGATTTTAGATTTCAGGTCACTCAGCTTACTATGCAGAAAACTCATTCCTGCATCTGCTTTTACTCTGTTCACCTCTGTATTTCTAGATTAGGTTCTTGGCTAATTCTTGGTTTATCCAATGTAGCTACCAGGTTAGTTTCTGGGGCTGCCACAACAAAACACCACAGACTGGGTGGCTTAAACAACAGAAATGTGTTTCTCACAGTTCTGGAGGCTAGAAGTCCAAGATCAAGATGTTGGCAGGTCTGATTATCTGGAGGCCTCGCTCCTTGGTTTGTAGAGGAGCCTTCTCCACATGTCTTTCCATGGTCTTCCTTCTAGGCATGTGCATCCCTGGTGTCTCTGTGCATCCAAGCTTTCTTTTTCTAGAACACCAGTCTTATTGGATTAGGGCCCATATTCACAGCTTTATTTTAATTTAATTATCTATGTAAAGGTTTTATCTCCAAACACAATCACATTCTGAATTTGGTGGGACACATCTCAGCCCCAAACAGCTACCATCTATTGTTTGTAGCGGTATTTGAGAATTTCATTCTCCTTTAGTCAGCCACCCTACAGTTTTACTCCCCTTGCCGGCACCAGCTGATTGACTGTTCATCCCTTCATTCACTTGCTCATCAAATGCCTTCTCAGGGTCAGGCCATGCTCCAGGGTCTGAGTGTGGGGAAGTGTCACTGCCCTTGTGGCACTGACATTCTGGAGGACAACAACGACAGTAAACACAGAAACTGACTTTTCTGTATTGCAGTGTCAGGTTGTAAGTGGTAAGGTCTCTGAGGAAAAATAAAGAAGGAAATGGGGCTAGAGATATGAGTGCTATTTTTGATGGAGTGTTCAGGAGACACTTCTCTAAGTAGAGCATCTGAGTTACAGAAAGGCCTTTTTGTATCATAAGTCACAGGGAAGGCTTCGGAGAGTTTTGACCAGGGGCAAGTTGTGACCTAACTTACCCAACTTAGAGCCTCAATGGAGAGTTCTGGATGCTGTGTGGAGGACAGGTCACAGGTCACAGGAAGGCAAGAATGGCAGTGGGCTGCTACCCTGTCAGACCAGGACAAAGATGATAGCAACACAGGTGAAATTGTTACCTGATATGGTGTTTGGCTGTGTCCCCACCCAAATCTCTTCTTGAATTGCAGCTCCCATGATTCCCACGTGTTGTTGGAGGGAGATAGTGGGAGATAATTGAATCATGGGGGTAGTTTCCCCTATACTCTTCTCGTGGTAGTGAATAAGTCTCACGAGACCTGATGGCTTCATAAGGGGTCTCCTCTTTGGCTTGGCTCTCATTCTCTCTTCCCCACTACCATGTAAGATGTGCCTTTCACCTTCTGCCATGATGGTGAGGCCTCCCCAGCCACGTGGAACTATGAGTCCATGAAGCCTCTTTTTCTTGATGATATACCCCAGTCTTGGATATGTCTTTATCAGCAGCATGCAAACAGACTAATATACTGGCGGAGGAGGGAGGAGTAGCAAGAAGTGTGAAGTCCAGGAATCTCTAGTAAAAGCAAACTAAGTTTGATGGACTCCTCTCACCTGTGCTAGGAAGGCAAGCCAACGGAATGACTTTGTTAGGCCTGATCCTTGTGGTGTAGCCGAAGATTGAGCTCAAAACTCTTCCTCCTGCCAGGCAACAGTATAAACTAAACTGGATAAATGTGGGCAAAAGTGAAGGAGGGCCGGGCGCGGTGGCTCACGCTTGTAATCCCAGCACTTTGGGAGGCCGAGGCGGGTGGATCATGAGGTCAGGAGATCAAGACCACGGTGAAACCCCGTCTCTACTAAAAAATACAAAAAATTAGCCGGGCGTGGTGGCGGGCGCCTGTAGTCCCAGCTACTCGGAGAGGCTGAGGAAGGAGAATGGCGTGAACCTGGGAGGCGGAGCTTGCAGTGAGCCGAGATTGCGCCACTGCACTCCAGCCTGGGCGACAGAGCAAGACTCCATCTCAAAAAAAAAAAAAAAAAAGTGAAGGAGGCGGCACAGGAGCCAGACCTCCCTCCCTCAAGGTTGAGTAAAATGATCCTATTTCAGCACCTTACAATGTTGCCAATTGTTGTCCATAGCTGGAGAAATGAGAAGACATTTCTGCTGGGAAAAAAATTCTCCATGAATCTTTACACATTTCCGCACAGTTAGAGCATATTATATTCCCAGCAAAAGTGATCCTCAACCTGGGTTAAAGAATGATTTAATGGTAGACATGCCTTGCAAGTTAGAAACTCTACATTGCTCCAGGGACATTTGCTTACTTTGTAGCATAACAAACTCCTTTCTTGACTCCCCTGGAACCGCTGGTTTATATTCCAGATTAGAGACCTTCTCCTCCTCTCCTTAGAGATGATTTCTTTGTATTCCAGAGACATATTTTATCTCTGTCTCTGTCTCCGTTTATCTGTCTCTCTGAAAAAGAAGAGGGACAGATATGACAGCCAAACTAAATATGCTCTGAGTTTCATAACACTGAGGCTCTCCTCTTCTGCATGTGCAGGGAAGATCAGGCAATTGTTGCCTTGCCCCTGGAGAAATTAAGGAATAGGGACCAGCACTAAGATCTCTCTGTTTTCTGACCCAGAGAGCTTGTATTTCCTATCAAGATGAATAAATACAGACATTAAAATGTGACAAATTCCACTGTGATTCATCCGAATTAAAATGTCTCTGAATTATCAAACTTTGAAACTTGATACATCCAATTTAATGAATCTCGATAGAAAGTCATGAATGGTCATGGAGGGTGCAAAATCTTCATAATATATCATTTGTACTTACATAGGCCATATGTTTGGGATGAGTTAGATCATGAGTAAAATATATTGGGACACATCCCGCAGACTGGAAGGTGAAGCTGTGTAGAATTCCATTAACATAAAGACAATGTAGACAAGTTCATGTACTATGCAAAACATTCAAGAGCTACTTGTTTGGTGTATGTTATGGGCTGAAGTTGGTCTCATTCCCTCCCGTCCAATTTCATATGTTGGAGTCCTAACCCTCAGTTTCTCAGAATGTGATGATTTGAAGATAAGAAAGTGGCAATTAAAGTTAGAACAAGGTAATGAAGGTGGGAAACTAGTAATAGGACTGATCATGTGGTTCAACTCTGTGTCCCCACTCACTTCTCAACTCGAATTGTAATCCCCACATGTTGAAGGAAGACCTGGATGGAAGGTGATTGGATCATGGGGGTGGTTTCCCCCATGCTGTTCTTGTGATAGTGAGTTCTCTAACTAGTGTTTGATCTTACAGGCTCATAGGCAGAGGGACTTGCCTTGTCTCAGATGAAACTTTAGACTTGGACTTTTTAGTTAATGCTGGAATGAGTTATTACTTTGAGAGACTGTTGGGAAGGCATGATTGACTTTAAAATGTGAAAAGGACATGAGATTTGGGAGGGGCCAGGGGCGAAATGATATGATTTGGCTCTGTGTCCCCACCCAAATCTCATCTCAAATTGTAATCCCCATGTGTTGTGGGAGGGACCTGATGGGAGGTGATTGGTTCATGGGGGTGGTTTCCCCATGCTCTTCTCATGATAGTAAAGGAGTTCTCATGAGATCTGATGGTTTCAAAGTGTAGCACTTCCTACTTCACACTCTATCTCCTCCTGCCGTGTAAGATGTGCCTTGCTTCCCCTTCCACCATGATTGTAAGTTTCCTGAGGTTTTCCCAGCCATGCAGAACTGTGAGTCAATTAAACCATCCTTTTTTTTTTTTTTTTATAAATTACTCAGTCTCAGGTAGTAGTATGAAAATGGACTAATACAAATGGTGTCCTTATAAGAACATTAGATTAGGACACAGCCACACACAGAAGAAAGACCAAGGAAAAGACAGCCATCTGCAAGCCAAGGAGGGAGGGCTCAGAAGAAACCTGCCCTTGTTCTCAGAAATCCAGACTCCAGAATGGTTAGAGAATAAATGACTGTTTTTTAAACCACACAGTCTCTGGTACTTTGTTATAGCAGCCCCAGGAAACTAATACAATGTATATAGCGTGTGTGTGTGTGTGTGTGTGTACATATATATTATATATTTGAAAGTATATTACACATGCATTTAATTGTGTTGTCTCTGTTGTTGCTCACTAACCCTAAAGAGAGGGACAAAGATCCTTAACCTCATGCCCAAGGAGCTTGGGACTCCTGAGACAAGGCAGGGCAACTCTGGATGGTTTTTTATTTTGTTTGGAGATCATTCTTGTATTGACTATTCTTAAGCCCAGATCATTATTTGCCTAATTTGAACATTCTGATAAGCCCACATGATTAGAACTGCTGGTGGGAGTGGAAGAGCGCTGCATAGAAGCATAGAGGCCTAATTCAGTTCTTTCAAGTTGAATCTTGACTCAGGTGTTTTCTTCCATTTGTGAAATGCAGAATTTGCAGAACAGTGATCACTAGTGAGAACATCAGTAAGAGCTGCTACCTGGTACAAAAGACAAGGTGGAAACTGTTGAGAAGGTCAAGTAAGTAACACACATATCTTTGTAAGTTGGGACATTATAATTTCACTTTCATATAAGAGAAAAATGGGTTCATAAATCCTACAAATGTTTTCCTGACATATAGAAAGTTATAGTAATGGAGAAATCCAAAATGAAATCTATGTTGGAAAACACAGCATTAGCTAGCAGATAATGTGGTAAGGAGGGAAAATAGTAAATTGAGAAAAGATTAGAATTAGAAGAGGGAGTATTGACAACAACCACGAATCACACTTTAACAGCATGAATCAGCAACCTTGCTAAATTCTCTAATTAGTTCTAATAGTTGAGGCCGGGTGCGGTGGCTCACAACTGTAATCCCAGCACTTTGGGAGGCCGAGGTGGGCAGATCACCTGAGGTCAGGAGTTTGAGAGCAGCCTGGCCAACATGGTGAAACCCTGTTTCTACTTGAAGGACAAGGATTAGCCAGGTGTGGTGGCAGGTGCCTGTAATCCCAGCTACTCAGGAGGCTGAGGCAGGAGAATTGCTTGAACCCAGGAAGTGTTGGTTGCAGTGAGCCAAGATCACACCATTGCACTCTAGCCTGGGGGACAGAGTGAGACTTTGTCTGAAAAAAAAAAAAAAAAAAAAAAAGTTGTTGGTGAAATTTTTTGTTTGCACTTTCTTGGTAGACAGTTGTTAACATAGAAGCACAGGTTGGTGCCTTTCTCTTTGAAATCTTATACTTTTTGTTTATTATTATTATAATTTTTAATCTCATTGCTCTGGCTAAGAATTCTGGAGCAATGTTGGAAAAAAAAATAGTGACAGTGGACAATATACCCTGTCCTTGATTGTAATATCTCTAAAATTTTACCAAAAATTATTTCCGTATATGATTTTCCCATCAGATTTTGCATTATGAGGTCACAATTTTTGGTGTCTTTTTTGTTTTCATAAATTCCCTCTGTAGAATACCCTTGGTAAACTTATTCATTCTTCTACCTGATTCGGTTGCCTGAACCAACATTTGAACTTCTTATCGAAGTTTTATTTTCCTACTTTTGGCAAAATGTTTCTTGATGCCTTCTGGAAAGTCCTGCATTTTAACATTTGATGATACTGATTTGCCTTTTTACATTTAAGATTTTTAGCAATGTGCTCCATGTGCTTAATGCTTGTAGTCCTGGCATCTTGAAAAGTCCCGAAATACAATACACTGCCTACCTTTACCTGCTGAGCGAAAGTAAAAAGGAATTCATGTGCAGCCTTGAGCATGAGGAAGGAGTGTAATACTTGGGAAAATTAGGTACGTAGGTAATACAGTTTCAACTTTTCGGTGAGGAGGACTTTGAAACTTGACCTTGGGTGTTCTTTTACATTTCTTTTGCGTTTAGACTTGAAAAATAGAATTCTGGATTTGTCAGAGTGGGCAGAGGAAAAACAAGCCCAATGAATTCTTCAGTAATCCCTAACCCTTCTTACACTGTTTTCTACAAAACTGTTTTAAAAACACTGCACTCTTCAAATTACAGTCACCTCCTGCCCCTAGTAATAATCACAGATGAGGTAATCTGCCGCAGAGGAATAGACTTCCTTTCTTGCAAAAGTGACTGCTCAGGAGACTGACTTGTAGGGGAGTTGGTTCCAGTGCTTTGCCCTGCGAAGATTTGTTTAAAGGCCACGTTGGGCAGGAATACTTGTGAGGCCTATGAGCACATCACTAAAATATGACCAGTGCCAGAGCATATCAACAGTATTTTGAAAATAGGTTTCACTGAATGGGGTCAGACAACTTGGTAACAAAACTATTGTTTGTGAGCCAAGGGTATTGCATTTATGGCATCCAAACTCACAGTGAGTTAATGTATGGGAAGAGGTTGTAATCTATCCTTTATCTTAGTGGAAACATTATTGGGAAGCTCAACCCCATGTGTGGATGCAGTTTTTAATACCAATTCTGTGTAATTTGGGGAATGACTTTTTCAGATTCCACCGGTATGAAATATGAGCCTCCTGCCTTGAAATATTATGTGCCACTACAATAAACACTATATGGGTTACCAAGATGATTTAGAAGTACAAAGTCATGTTAGTCTTAAATAACCATGGAAATTAAATTTTCCTTTGAGCAAACCAAATTTTTTATTGAATTTGTCAAAACTCATAGACCTGTAACCCCCAAATTAACTCTAATGTATGTACATATACCCCAATAGAAAAAAATACAGATTTAAATATATCTGAGAAAAAGTCAATATTGACAACACCTTAATAAAATTATAGCTTATATACGTAGGCACTTCTTAAATTTTATTACCTTTTTCTCTATCCTCAATGTAGAACACACTTCCTAACTCCCATCTTGGGACTCAAAAACTGATGCCCCAAAATATGGTGTTTTGAATGCTCAACTGAAGACAAAGCCTCCAGGTCTCTCTGACCTCTCCGCTGCCACCATCTCTCCCAAAGAAGTTGAAGTTCCTTTATCTGCCCAAGATCCGACCCAGCAAGGAGAACAACTGTTTTTTTTTCCTTCCCACTCCTGTTAGACCAAGAATGTAACCACACCTGAGCGGACATTTTTACTGTCAAAGAGAACTATTTACAAGTTAATTACTTTTCCTGCATCCATTCATTCTCCCTCGTATCCCCTCAATAGAATTCCTCTTCTCCCCTCTCCCACAGCCTGTTTAGCAAGGATGATATATAAGTTCCCGAACCCCACTGGGGTGTTGAGTCTTC
This sequence comes from Symphalangus syndactylus, assembly GCF_028878055.3. Classification (NCBI taxonomy): domain Eukaryota; kingdom Metazoa; phylum Chordata; class Mammalia; order Primates; family Hylobatidae; genus Symphalangus; species Symphalangus syndactylus. Next base: position 90,720,573 of record NC_072438.2, on the reverse strand, counting down.
ATTCTGAAAGCTTCCATGTATAATCATTAAATAATTGTGTGTGCCTTTCTCCTACTAATCTGCCTCATGTCAGTGATTTTTCAGCGACCCTTCAGAAGGCAAAAGGGAAGTTTCCTCTTGGTTTCTCTACATTCCTATTGGCCAGATTCAATTACCACTACCAGGATAGTGACTCTTTGTACTAAATTTAATAGGATTCTTCCCCACTCCCTGTATCTGTCAGGGTTCTCCAGAGAAATAGAATCACTAAGAGATACAAACATATATATTATATATCTATTATATATATACAATTTATATTTATTATGAGGAATTTGCGTACATGATTATGGAGGCTGAGATGTCCCGTGATCTGCTATCTGCATCCCATAGGCCCAGGAAAGCTGGTGATGTAATTCAGTGACAGTGCATGGTGTAAATTCCAGTCTGAGGAATTTACTTAGAAATAATGTTTGATCATTAACCACACCTAGAAAAAATGTTTAATCTGGGCATCCCCTGCCCGGTCAAGTTAATACACAAAATTATTCATCACAGTTCCCCAATTCATGTCCACCTGGAGCCTCAGAAAGTGACCTTATTTGGAAATAAGGTCTGTGCAGATGTAAGTGAGGAAGTTAGGATAAGGTCCTACTGGATGATGGTGTCCTTATAAGAAAAGGAGACAACACACAAACACATGCAAGGATGCAGATAAAGGCCATGTGAAAGTGAAGCAAGGCTGGAGAGATGCAGATGGAAGCCCAGGAGCACCAGGGATTGTATGGAGCCATTGAAGCTGGGGAAGGGGCAAGAACAGGTTTTCCCTAGAGCCTTCAGAGAGAGCAAGGCCCTGCCAGTAACTTGATTTCAGACTTCTAGGCCCCACAACTGTGGGAGACGAAATTTCTGTTTTTTTAAATGACCAGTTTGTAGTAATTATGTGTTACGGTTGCCTTAGGAAACTATTACAATTCCCTTCTTGCCAAAGGAACTGGGGGACAGTAGCAACTTGCTGTGTCCCCTGTTGGAAGTGTTTCCATTTTGGGGACCAGGACTTCTGAACCTGCAGAACCCAGCATTACAGGGACAGAAGGCACAAATTCAAAAAACAAAACAATGGCAATAACAACAAAAACCCAAAACAGCAACAAAGCTGATGTTTTTCACCTTTGACTCCTGAACACGTGTATTCTTCCCCAGGGCACAGCAATGTATCTAAAGGCCTTTGACTCAAAATCTATACTGGGTCCTGGGAGGGGAGCATCCATCCTTGGGGCATACCAGCTCTGAGCAGGCACTGCAAACTGTGCCTTTGCCCAGACTGTCATCAATTCTCTGACCATCCACTTCTGGGTGGTGGAGAACATGATAAAACCAGCTGATGTGGGCCTATTCTTGTGCCTTCCTTTCTGTAAAAAGGATCCTCTGGTCATACCTTAGGTTATGTGAGATCCCCAGTTGCCAGAGAGGTTCTGGCTGAGGCTCGGTGATGATGGCAAGTAAATGGAAGAAATGAAGTGTTTGTATTAAAGTATTATTTTGCATCAATAATAATTTAATAAAATAATAACCTTTTATAAAATGTTTTTTCATACATATGAGAATGACAGATATAAAATATATGATGTCTTTAGCTGTCTTATTATATTGTACCTGTCTTTACTACACTCTCCTCTTTCTGGCCCCGTATTAGAAATATTATTTCTTCATTACAGTAATCCTCATTCAGGAGTTTTATGTGATGATAATGGGTTTGGTACATGCTAGTCTATCCCATGATCTAAAATTTGCCTGAATTCAATTCAGTCAGCATTTATTAACTAGCAAGTGTTGGGAAGGGAGTGTCCATTTCAAAGTTGTTCCACTTAAGAAAATGAAACAAGTTATACTATTTATCTTTCTCTGTATAACCAGTGGTCACAATATTTTATGACTTAAGACAGCAATAATCATGTATTAGTCTGTCCTAGTTTCTGCAGGTGAGAGTTTGAACAGGACATAGTGAGAACAGCCCATCTGCTCCAATTTTGGAGCCTCAGTGGACGATGTGGAGGCAGGGTGGCAGGGGATTTGAGGCTTATTCACCCATGGGGTGGGGGTTGACACTGGCTATTGGCTGAAACCTTGGCTGGCACTGTCAGCTGGGTCACCTCATTGTGGTCCCTCCATGTGCACTGGGCTTCCTCATACCACAGTGGCTGCTTCTCTGACAGAAGGAGAGCAAGAGCACACGAGCTAAACAGGAACAAACTGTGTTCTGTAAGTGACCTTGATTCAGAAGTAGGTGGCTTCATTTTGATGTACTCCAGTCATCTCGGGAGTCAGAAGTACCAAGCAGCTTCAGCAGGAAAACGCATAGACTTTGATATGGCTTGACTGTGTCCCCATCCAAATCTCACCTTGAATTGTAGTTCTCATAATCCCCACATGTCATGGGAGGGACCCAGTGGGAGGTAATTGAATCATGGGGGTGTTTACCTCCATGCTGTTCTCATGATAGTGAGAAAGTTCTCAGGATATCTGACGGTTTTATAAGGGGATCTTCCCTCTCTTTGCCCTGCACTTTTCCTCGCTTCCACCATCTGAAGAAGGATGTGTTTGCTTCTCCTTCCACCATGACTGTAAGTTTCCTGAGGCCTCCCCAGCCTTGCAGAACTGTGAGTCAACTAAACCTCTTTCCTTTATAAATTAACCAGTCTTGGGTATTTCTTCATAGCAGTATGAAAATGGACTGACATAGACTTCCTGTTCTGTGAGATGAGTGTCAATGTCACTCTAAGGAGAGATGTAAGATGGGATAATGTATTAGCGTAGCCATCATCGAAAATGGCCACAGGAATGAATGAACCCACATTCAATATACATTTGCTCTGTGTCTGACACTTCACTGAGTGTTTTAAGCACATTTCTTATTGAATCTTTATAGTACCTCCATGAGACAAGTACTGAGAGATCCTTTTCTCTTCTGCATGATGTCACATGTAAATAAATGACTTATATAAAAATATCTGAGGTTACCAAATAGTTTGCATTCCAAGCCTCCTACCCAAGGCTAATAGTGAGGGGAGCTATAGGAGTCTTGCCCTTTTTAAAATTTCTGTTCACAACATAAGAAAGGCAAGACACAAACATGGCAAGTACATCTCTGATTAATTATTACTTTTTATTTCAGACTTATTTTTATTAGATTCAGTATAAGTGTATGTGGTGAGTGAGTGTCTATAATTAATTTTGAAAAGGGAGATGGGTTGAATTAAAAATTACATTTTTGTCAGAGATGCCATTAAGTGGAAGACTTTTTTTATGAGTCTGATTAAAATGTTAGTTTTTAGTATCACAAGGTTATGATAGCATGTTTTATCTAAAAAAAAGCTAGACATCATTTGGGTAGACTCCCTTGTTTAGTATCTGAAGCATAAAGAAGAGAAATTATTTGTCCAAGGTCACAAGAGGTAGGATGAGACCTCAGACTCAAAGGTATGCTTTAATTCTAGTTTATTTTCAATTAAAGATTTTTTAGACAAATGAAGTATTCTGTAAGGATATTACATGGATATTGACCACCTCCTATTATTTGCTAGATTCACTATTAAATAACAGAGGAAACTTGTTGAATAACATTATCTGCCTTCAGTAAAAAAAATTTAGAAATTAAAATATTGTGATAGAAGCAAAATGCTATGGGAAAATAATTATTTTCATATAATGATATTGAAATGATTTCATACAATTCATATGATTTTCATAATAATGAATTGCAGTTAATATTGTAGATTTCAGCATGTAACTCAACAGAGTATTTAAAAACCCGAGTACCACTGGATCCTCTGTTAGTGCATGGTTTAAATCTTCGGAAAAAACATTTTTAAATGTATGTGCAGATATTTCTGTATTTTGGGAGCAGCTTCATCAGAGCCAGTTTAAATTGACTATCAAGCAGCAATTGAGTAGAAAATTTCTGCATATCAGAAATGTTTTATCTTTGCAAATATATTGTTTTCCCAAAGACACAGAAAATACTTATGGCCATTTTTATTGCTTGTAGTGAAAAAAAAGTAAAATAAGTAAATGCTTATCACAATTCTGAGAAACAAGCAGTATATAAAACAATCAAGTATATATATACTTCACACATGAGAAAAGTTATGGATAACTAGGGGATATTTTTGAAAACTTTATAAAATAGTCTTATAAGACTGACATATTATTTATTATTTAAAAAATTCAAAATTAACGTTAGCCATAGAAATCCTTTCTCTCTTAAACCTACACAGATATCTCTGATATAAAACATAAAGCAGGCAGAAGAAGATGGATTTTTTTTCCTATTTCTTGCACATGATCTGTTAGAATTCAGTTTATTTTAATTGAACTATGAATAAAATACCGGTTTTAAAAATTTGAATAGATTACCAGGAAATTCTAGTATTCATTTATGAATATTAATGTGTCAGCATGCATGAAAGTCTCATTAATCAGACAACTGGCACATGGTTGAAATGTGTAGATTGCTACTATGCGTATCCCTGATGTTATATGATCAAAAAAGTTGAAAACTCACAACTTGAGCTCATGTATAATTACCCAAACTTCTTGGGTTTTGTTATGGACTGAAATATGCCCCCCTAAAATTCATATTGAAAATCAAAGTCTCAATCCCCAATGTAATGGTATTTGGAGAAAGAACCTTTAGAAAGGTAATCAAAGTTAAATGAGATAATAAGGGTGAGGCTCTAATCTGATGGGATTGGTGTCTGTATAAGAGAAGGACCAGACACTGGGGAGTGCTCTGTTTCTCTGCTTGTCTCTCTGTCTCTGCCTCTATCTCATGTGGACAGAAGAAAAGTCATGTGAGTACATAGTGAGAAGGTTACCATCTGCAAGCCAGAAAGAGAACCCTTGCCAGAAACTGACCTTGCTGAACCTTGACCATGGATTTCCAGTGTCCAGAATTGTGAGAAAATAACAGTCTGCTGTTTATGCCACTAAGCTTGTGGTATTTTGTCATAGCAGGGTAAGAAGACTAATACAGGTTTTCTTTTCAGTTATTCAGAATAATTGGGAAATTGGAAAATAAATTCTCATTTTCAGGAAAAATTTGTCTTTTTTTACAAGTATGATTTTCTCATAGTTAGAATTCATGAATTCCATTCATATATTATATAACAGTAACTAGAAGAATATGAACTGGGGTTTAAAGAGAAAAATAAGTTAAAGTAAATGGTGCACAGAAATAGGATTTTTTTGCACAACATTGGAAAGAGGAAACTAAGCTAAAAACATCAATGAGGGTGACGTCAGCAAGATGGCAGAATAAGAAGTCTCAACTCTCCCACACAGAAACACCAATTTAACAATGATATATGGACCAAATATCATCGGTCTGTGTACCTTTATGATAGGGTCAGAATCCAGTTAAGAAATTGCTGGCTTCTAGATAAGCACAAAGCTGAGAATGGCTGTATTGAACCAGGTAAGAGTAATTTTACTTTACTAGTGTCAGCTCTTTCTCCAAGCCAGCATAGCTCAGCACCAAGAGAAATAGCCTCAGCCTACAACTTCTCCCTCATGGATGCAGAGAGAATGGACTGTGCTTACAACAACCCTGGCTTTTTAGTTCACTGCCTAAAGAAACAGATTCTGTCTTGCCTCGCGTGGAGTTCTGAGAGAACTGGCATAGTTCAGATGTCCAGAGATGGTCAATAACAGAGAAAAAGGGGTGGGGGCTTACTGCTCCTGGCATGGCTCTGTGAGATAGGGAGAAGGAGCTTCTTCACAGAGAATGATGGATAGAAATGTAGTAGGCCTCCAATGTCCCAGCCTGTGGTACAGGGGTCAGATAACAGAAGGAGTAAGAGATTGAAGCCTCCTGGAAAGAAAAGAAAAAATGAAAAGAAAGAAAAAGAAAGAAAGAAAGAAAGAAAGAAAGAAAGAAAGAAAGAAAGAAAGAAAGAAAGAAAGAAAGAAAAGAAAGAAAGAAAGAGAAAGGAGGGAAGGAAGGAAGGAAGGAAGGAAGGAAGGAAGGAAGGAAGGAAGGAAGGAAGGGAAAGAAAGAAACTAGTAAATCTGTCTACTTAGCTATGCATTAGTTCAGAAAATACACATCCGTGGAAGGCGTTTGAGAAGCTCCCAGAATCTCTCCCAAGGCTCATTGATGAAGGTCTCCCTCTGTCCGAGTCAGTCTATAAGGACTGGAAAAAGTAGCTATTTCTGCAAATGCACAAACACCAACCTAATGCTACAAGGACCATGAAGAATCAGGAAACAACGATACAGCCAAAGCAGGGGAACAAACCTCCATTAAATGACCCTAAAGAAATTGAGATTTATTAATTGGCTGACAAATAATTTAATACAATTATCCTGAAGCTCAAAGAATTATAAGAAAACAGACAACTAAACAAAATCAGAAAAATAATACATGAATAAGATAGAAATATTAACAAGGGGGTAGAAACTATCAAAAAGAACCATGCAGAAATTCTGGAGCTCAAGAATATAATAACAAAACCAAAAACTTTAATACAGAGCTTCAGCAGCAGATTTTATCAAGCAGAAGAAAGAATCAGTGTAACTCAGAGAGAGGTCATTTGATATTGTTTAGTCAAAGAAGCAAAAAGAAAAAAGAATGAAAAAGAGTGAACACTTAAGGGAATTATTAGACCTAATGAAGTTTTTATTGTTCAAATGTTTATTTTAATGCGTTATAAAAGTTTCAGAAAGGAGAGAGAGGGAAGAAATCTTATTTAAAGAACTAATGGCAAAAAACTTCCCAAGTTTGGGAAGAAAAACGGACATCCAGATTGCTGAAGCTCAAAAGGCCCCAAAAGTATGAACACAAAGAAATATATACCAAGGCACATTATAATCACATTGTTAAAAGTCAAAAACAATGGGAAAATTTTGAAAGACGCAAGAGAGCAATAACTTGGCATGAACAAGGGAGCCCCAAAGACTACTAGGAGATTTCTCAGCAGAAACGTTGTAGGCAAGAAGAAAGTGTAACCATATATTCAAAGTGATGAAGAAAATTGTCAACAAAAAATACTATACTTGGCAAAATTCTTATTCAAAAGCAAAGAGAAAATGAAGACTTCCAGAAAAAACAAAAGTTGAAGAAGTTCATTACTACTAGACCTGCCTTACAGGAAATGCTAAAGGGAGTTCAAGTTGAAACAAAAAGGACAAATATGAAAGCATATGAATGTATAAAACTCCCTGGTAAGAGTAAACATGTAGACAAACACAGACTACTGTAATACTTCAATAGTGATGCGTAAATACTTTTGGTTTTAATATAAAAGTTAAAAGAAAAAAGTAGTAGAATTACTACAACTACAATAATTTACAACATGAAAAGGTGTAAATTGTCACATCAATAAAAAGGGTATTGGAGGAAGAATTAAATGTGTAGCATTTTTGTATGCAATTGAAGTTAACAGCATAAATAGACTGTTATAAAAGATTTTATGTAAGCCTAATGGTAATCACAAAGAAAATACCTAGAGAAGATACACAAGAGGAAAAGAGAAAGGAATCAAAATATAGCCTCAAAATTCTTTAAACCACTAAAGAAGATAGCAAGAGAGGAAAAGAGGAACAAAAATACTCCAAGACAGACAAAAAAGAATTAACGAAATGACAATCAGTAGTTGCTTATCAATGATTACCTTAAACATAAATAGATTAAATTTATCAAAATCAAAATACATACAGTGGATAAAGTTTTTAAAAAACAGACAATTTTCAACCATATGCTGTCTATAAGAGACTTATTTTAAATTTAAAAAATATATAGAATGGAAGTGAAGGGGTAGAAAAGGATATTGCATGCTAATGACAAAAGAAAGCAGCAGTCATGTATTAGCGGCCATTCTTGCATTGCCATAAATAAATACCTTAGACTGGGTAATTTATGAAAAGAAAAGAGGTTTAATTGGCTCATAGTTCTTCAGGCTGTACAGGAAGCATCGTGGAATATGCTTCTGGGGAGAACTCAGGAAGCTTTCAGTCATGGTGGAAGGCAAAGTGGGAACAGACATATCACATAAGAAAGCGGGAGTGAGAGAGAGAGAGTGGGGGTTTGGCAATGCCACACACTTTTATGTGACCAGATCTTGTGTGTACTCGGAGCAAGAGCTCACTTATCACTAAGGGGATGGCCCAAGCTATTCATGAGGGATCTGCTCCCATGATCCAAACACCTCCCACCAGGTCCCTCCTCCAACATTGGGGATTACATTTCAGCATGAGGTTTGGACAGGGGCAAATATCCAAACTATACCAGGAGGCTATACTTACATATAATGGACTTTAAGTAAAAAACAGCCTCAAGAGACCAAGAAAGTTGTTATGTAATGATAACAGTGTCCTGTTGTCAGGAAGATATAACAATTTTATACATATATATATATATATATATCTCCAATATTAAGCATATGTATATATAGCAAAGATTGATAAGTCTAAGGAGAAAACTGAATGGCAATATAATATTTGTAGGATAATTTAATATCCTATTTTCAGAAATAAGGAAACAGTGGAGTTGAACAGATCTGTAGACAAAATGGATTTGATATATATTGTATTGGTTTATTTGGGCTACTATAATAAAATATCATAGCTTGCATAGTTTATAAACAATAGACATTTATTTCCCAGCCTCCTTCTGGAGGATAAGAAGTCCCCCATCGAGGCACTGGTAGATTCAGTGTTTGGCAAGGGCAGTTTCCTGGTTTACAGAAGGCAGCATCTCACTGTATCCTCCCATGGTAGAAGGGGCAAATGTCTCTCTGGGGTCTCCTTCATAAGGGTACTAATCTCATTCATGAGGACTTCACCCCTTATGACATGATCTCTTTCCAAAGACTCCACCTCCTAATCATTTTGGGGCTAGAATTTTAGTGTATAAATTTGGGGGTTACCAACAGTCAGACCATAGCAAGACATACAAGAAACATTCTGCTTCACATCAGCAGAACACATACTTCTCAAGAGCACTTAGAGCATTCTCCAGGATAGATCACAGGCTGATTCACAAAGGAAATCTTAACACATTTAGGAAGATTTAAATCATGCCAAGTATGTTTCCTGACCGCTATAAAATAAAACTAAAAATCATAAGAGAAGGAAAATGAAAAAAAAAAATCACAAATATGTGGAAAATGAACGATATACTCTTGAATAACCCAGAAATAAAAATGAAATCTTAAGGCCCCCAGCTGACTGAATGGACCCCCTTTTGGCCAAGGGGACACTAGAGAAACCTTGAAAACTGAGTTTGTGGCTATGACAGTATGGGAGACCATTATACCCCCTTCCTCACTGACCACCATTACTCTTTCTTTCCTAAGGGTTAACCTGAAACCAGCCCTTTGGAAAGGTTCACTCCACCACTATATCAACGAGCTGCCTGATTCTGCCCCTCCCATTTGTGATTTCAATAAACTGTCCAGTATTCCTTCCTAATAAGAGACCACTGGCCACAGAGTGGTTCTGCCAGTCTACGGAGGATGGGCAGTGAGGGTTTCATGTCCTCTGCTTTACCTTTTGATGTCAGAGGGCTGAAAACTCCATCCTGGAATCATGCTAGTGCCATGAACATGGGTCCCATGGAGAGGCATGAAGCTCAGCTGAACATCTGCATTGTTCTCCTATCATAAATACTCATGACTTCTCCTACAGCTTATTGAATATGTATATTTGGCCACCACATTCAGCATAAATCCCTGTCTTATTCTTCCTACCCTGAAAGTGTCTGTTTCTGGCTTCTGGGTGGAGATTACCTTTCCTAGCCTGTCAGAATGGCCACCTTGCAGGTTGCATCATTTTTTTTTTTTTTTGAGACAGAGTCTCGCCGTCGCCCAGGCTGGAGTGCAGTGGCACAATCTCAGCTCACTGCAGGCTCCGCCTCCCAGGTTCACGCCATTCTCCTGCCTCAGCCTCCTGAGTAGCTGGCACTACAGGCGCCCGCCACCACGCCCGGCTAATTTTTTTGTATTTTTAGTAGAGATGGGGTTTCACTATGTTAGCCAGGATGGTCTCGATCTCCTGACCTCGTGATCTGCCCGCTTCGGCCTCCCAAAGTGCTGGGATTACAGGCGTGAGCCACAGTGCCTGGCCTGCAATCATTTTTGAGAAATAAAGCTCTCCTTTCCAAATTTTTGAACCTCATCATTCTTCAGTGGACACAACCTATGGGTCTGAGAAGAAATCAGCAGGGAAATTAGAAGGAATCTCGAGACAAAAACAAAAACAAAACACAACATACCAAAAGTTAGGTGATGCAGCAAAAATAGTACTGAGAAGTTTATAGTAATGAATGCCTACATTAACAAAGAAGAAAGATCTCAAATAAATAATCTAAATTTATGCCTCACAGAATTAGAAAAAGAGCAAATTAAACACAAAGTTGGCAGTAGGTAAAAATAATCAATATTAGAACAGAAATAAAGGAGATTAAAAATCAATAGAAAAAAACACTGAAGTTAGGAGTTGGTTTTTTGAAAAGATATGAAAATTTGACAAACCTTCATCTAGACTAAGAAAAAGGAGAGAAGAGTCAAACAAATAAAATCAGAAATGGAAGAGGAGACATTATAACTAATGCAACAGAAATTAAGATCATAAGAGATTTCTATTTAAGAAAGTGTATGCTAACACATTGGAAATCCTGGAAGAAATTAATGAATTCCTAGAAACATACAACCTACCAGACTGAATCGTGAAGAATTACAAAATCTTAAACACCATGTCTTGGTCAATTTGGGCTGCTATAAAAAGGGCCTTACACTGGGTAATTTACAAGAAAAATAAATGTACCACTCACAGTTCTGGAAGCTGGGAAGTTCAAGATCAAGGTGCCAGCAGTATTGGTGTCCAGTGAGGGTTAGCTCTCAGCCTCATAGATGGCACCTTCTTGTTGCATCCTCACATGGTGAAAGGGGCAAACAAGCTCCCATAGGCCTCTTTAATATGAATACTAATTCACCATTCATGAGGGTGAAGCCCTTGTGATCTAATCACTTCCTAAAGCACCACTTTTAATAAAATTGCATTGGGGATTAGGTTGCAACAAATGAATTCCAGGGGAGCCAAACATTCAGACCATGGCAGAGCAATAATGAATAATGAGACTGAGCCAGTAATCAAAGTCTTCCAACAAAGAGAAGCCTAAGACTATATGCCTCCACAGGTTAATACTGCTGAACACTCAAGAAAGAATGAACACCAATCTTCCTTAACTTATTTCAAAAAATCTAAGAAGAGGAAAGATTTCCAAACTCCTTTTTTGAGGCTAGCAGCACCCTGATACTAAAGCCAGATAAAGTCACTACAGGAAAAGAAAACTAAAGGATGATAACCCTGCTAAACATAGTTGCAAACACCCTCAACAAAATACCATCAAACTGAGTTCATCAGCATAGTTAAAAGGGTCATACACCACGACCAAGAGGTATTTATCCCCGGGCTATAACGGTGGTTCAATATATGCAAATTGATTAATGTGGCACACTGTAACAGAATAATGTAATGCAACAAAATGAAGGATAAAAATCATCTGATCATCTGATCATCTCCATAGACTGCAGAAAAGCATTTGATAAAATTTAATATCCTTCCTTGATAAAAACTCTCAACAAACTAGGTATACAATTAACATTAACATAATAAAGCCCCAATGTGAAACACCTACCACTAGTATAATACAATATTCAATGTAAAAAACTGAAATCATTTCTTCTAAGATCAGAAAGAAGGCAAAGATGGCTATTTTAGTCACCTATATTCAAGATAGTATTGGCAGTCTTAGCCAGTGTAATTGCTAAGAAAAAGAAACGGCATCCAAATAGAAAAGGAAGAAGTAAAATGATTTATGTGTGCATGTGATATGATCTTATATGTAGAAAACCCTGAGGACGAAACACACACTCACACACATCACACACACACACACACACACACACACACAGTTAGAACTAACAAATGAATTTAGTAACATTTCAGGATTACAAACTCAACATAAAAGCCGTGTTAGTATTAACAACTATCTGAAAAGGAAACTTAGAAAACAATCGTATTTAGAATGACATGAAAAATACTTAGAAATAAATCAAGGAGGTGAAAGACTTTGCCTTGGTCCATTCAGGCTTTTATAACAAAATGCCTTAGACTGAGTAATTTATAAACAACATAAACTTATTGCTCACAGTTGTGGAGGTTGGGAAGCCCAACTTCAAAGCACCAGCAGATTCGTGGTCTGGTAAGGACATGTTTCTCAGAGATGGTATCTTCTTGCTGCATCCTCACATGACAGAAATGGCAAAAAGTCCCTCTCACTCCTCTTTTGTAAGGGCACTAATCCCACTGATGAGGGCAGAGCACCTATGACCTAATTACCTTTCAAATGTCCCACCTCTTAATTCCATCACATTAGGGATTATACTTTAACATATAAAATTTGGAGGAACACAAATATTCGAACCATACATAACAGGCTTGTACACTGAAAACTATAATGCATAGATGAAAGAAATTAAAGAAGATACAGAAGACAGAAATAAATACAAAGACGTGTGATCACGGACTGGAAGGCTTAATATTGTTAAAATGTTCATACTATCTAAAGCAATCTACAGATTCAATGCAATCACTATCAATATCCCAACGGCATTTTGCACAGAAATAGAAAAAAAATCTATCCTCAAATTTACATGAAAATAACAAACTAAAAACCCCAATTAGGCAAAGCAATCTTGAGAAAGAAGGACAAAACTGGAGGCATCACACTTACTGATTTCAAAACATATTTAAAAACAAAGCAATGTGGTGTGAGCATTAAAAACAGACAAATATACTGGTGGAACAAAGTCACAATCCCAGAAATAAACCTACATATAACGTCAACCGATCTTCAACAAGGATGCCGGAAATACACAATGGGGAAAGGATAGTCTCTTCAATTAATGGTGCTGGGAAAACTGTACATCCACAGCCAAAACAATGACACTGGATCCTTGTTTTACATCATACACAAAAATGAACCCAAAATAGATTAAAAATTTAAACATAATACCTAAAACTGTAAGACTTTTAGATAAAAGCATAAAGGAAGAGCTCCTTGAGATTGGTCTTTGCAATGATTTCTTGGCTATGACACCAAAAACACAGTACAAAAGCAAAAATAGATAAGTGGCATTTTATCAAAGTAAAAAGTTACTGCAAAGCAATAGAAACAATAAACAGAGTGAAAAGGCAGCTTATGGAATGAGAGGAAATATTAGAAAACCATATATCTGATAAGGGGTTGATACCAAAAATATGTAACGAAATCCTACAACTCAAGAGCAAGAAAACAAATATCCAGATTAATAAGTGAGCAAAATACTTGAATAGACATTTCTCCAAAGAAGGCATAAAAATGGTCAACAAGTAGATAAAAAGATGCTCAACGTCACAAACCATCGATGCAATTGAAAAGTGAAAAATACAACGAGCTATCGCTTCACACTTGTTAGGATGGCCATTATCAAAAAATGACAGATCATAGGGGTTTCCAAGGATGTGGAGAAATGGGAAGGCTTCTACACCGCTGGTAGGAATATAAAATGGTTCCGCTACTATTGAGAAAAGTATCGAAGTTCCTCGACATATTAAAAATAGAACTACCGTATGATTCAGCAGTGTCACTTCTAGATATATATATGAAAGAAATGAAATCAGGATCTAGAAGAGATATCTGCACTCCCATGGTCACTGCAGCACTATTCACAATAGGTAAGACATGGAAACCACCTGAGTGTTTACTTACAGATCAACGGATAAAGAAAATGTGGTGTGTACATACGACGGAATATTATTTAGCCTTAACAGAGAAGGAAATCCTGTCATTTGCAACAACATGGATGAACCTGGAGGACACTATGCTAAGGGAAACAAGCCAGTCACAGAAGGACAAATGCTACATGATTCCAATGATATGGGCTACCTGAAATAGTTACACTCACAGAAACAGAGTAGATTCGTGGTAGTAGGGGTTACAGGGAGGGAGAAATGGGAAGTGTTAGTCAATGAGTCTAAAGTTATATAAGATGAATAACTTCTAGAAATTTGCTGTACAGCACTGTGCCTGTAGGTAAGAATGCTGTATAGTACTGTTAAAATTTTCTTTACAAAAAGGAAAAAAAATCAAGTAAAGATCCTATAGTCATTGTAAAATAAAAATCAGTCTCTTGGTTTTGCATTTTTAACTAGCAGGTAACACAATGAAGATATTTTTAAAAGAAGCTTATAATTTAAAAACCTCACTATTGTTGCTGGAAATTCACATTGAATGGCATTGTTATATATGTTATTTATAGGTCTGCTTCACTCCTGTTAACATGTTAGCTCACCTTACCAACTTGCCTCACCCATGATCAATTCAATTTTCAGTCTCCAGGTCAATCTTGTTCTCAGCAGACAACATACTCTCAGTGAGGCTCAGCAACCAATGATGGATAAGCTCTGACTCAGATGTGTTCTCCTCCCTCAAGCTTTGCTGCACCAACCCTGCCCGCAGCTAGAGGAATCTGATATTATTCTAGTTCACTCTACTAACCCTGCCCGCAGCTAGAGGAATCTGATGTTACTCTAGTTCACTCTACACAGTCACTTAGCAGGCTGGTCATTCTCAGCCCACTGAAGCATGTGAGTGCAAAGGGGTTGTAAGCAGCCTAAAGAAAACAGCGGCGTTATTGTTGCTTAATAACAGAAGCACATACAAGAGAATGAGGAAAACTTCAATGTCACAAAATTATTTTCATTAGAATAAGCAATACATGGAATTTAGAGTTGGGATACTGTTTAGGTGATCAAAGTAGGAATGGTGCTTTCAACTTCACATATTTTTTAAATACCACAGGCTATTAATACTATGTCTATATGACTCTTTTATGTGTAAAAGACATAAATACATTTGTTGTTAAAATATAAGAATCTACTTACATATAATTTCTATTGAATTATTTTTTCCCATTCTTTTCATCTCATAAAAAAAACCATCACCTTTTTATCATACACATGCACACACATTTTTCATGACACAGGCACACACAAACATTTCTTGTACCCAATATCTGCTAACAGAGTCACCAAATAATCCCTAGGTATATACTCAAGAGAAATGAAAACCACATGAAAACAAAATGTTCATAGCAGCATTATCATTATTCATAGTCAAAAAGTAGACACAACTCAAATATCCATCAACTGATGAACAGATAAACAAATGCAGTATAGTCATGCATTAAATGATGACTTTTAGGTTAAGGAGACTGCATATAAAAAAGTGGTTCCATAAGATTATAACGAAGCTGAAAAATTCCTACTGCCTAGTGACATGATAGCTGTCATAAAGTCGTAGCACGGTTATTTTAAAAATTGAATGTAGCATAAGTGTGCAGTGTTTGTTAAATCTTCACTAGTATAGTGATGTCCTAGATCTTCATATTCACTCACCACTCACTCACTGACTCATTCAGAGCAGCTTCCAGTCCTGCAAGCTCTGGTCATAGTAAGTGCCCTATATAAGTACACCATTTTCCATCTTTCGTTTCTCTTTTCTTTGTTTTCTTTTCTTTTCGTTTGTTTGTTTTTTGACAGAGTCTTGCTCTGTCGCCCAGGCTAGAGTGCAGTGGCTCGATCTCGGCTGACTGCAACCTCCGCCTCCCAGGCTCGAGGGATTCTCGTGCCTCAGCGTCCCGAGTAACTGGGTTTACAGGCGTGCACCACCATACCCGGCTAATTTTTGTATTTTTAGTAGAGACGGGGTTTCGCCATGGTGGCCAGGCTGGTTTTGAACTCCTGACCTCAGGTGATCTGCCCGCCTTGGCTTCCTAAAAGTCCTGGGATTACAAGCATGAGCCACCGTGCCCGGCCCTTATCTTTCATATTGTATTTTTACAGTACCTTTCATATGTTCAGATACACAAATACTTACCATTGTGTTGCAGTTGCACACAGTATTCACTAAAGTAACAACACGCTGTACGGATCTTAGCCTAGGAGGAGCAATAAGGCTAAGCCATATAGCTTACATACACTCTATGATGTTTGCACAACGATGAAATCAAATGATGCACTTCTCAGAATGCATCCTCCTCATCAAGTGATGCATGACTGTTTATCCTCCCGATGGAATATTATTCAGCAATAAAAAGGAATGAAGTGCAGATACATGCTGCAACATGAAAATGAAAGTGTTATGCGAAGGAAGCCAGATACAAAAGAAAACATATTGTATGGTCCCGTTTATATGAAATGGGGAGAACAGGCAAATTTATAAAGATAGAGAGTAGATTGGTGGTTGCCTATGGCAGGGATTTGGAGGTATGGAGGGCAATGGGTAGGACTGCAAAAAGTTATGGGGGCTTCTAGGGGGTACTGATAAAAATACTTTAGGTTTAGGTTGTGATCGATGGTTGCAACAATACATGAATATGCTGAAAACCACTGAATTGTGTGCTTGAAATGGGTAAACTTATGCTTAGTGAATTATGTCTCAATAAAGCTGTTTAACAAAATAGAAAACACCAGGATTGCAAAAAGACGTTTCATCAGGCCGGTATTAACGCAGGACTGGTAACTGCTATGATTTGTTTGTCCCCTCGGAAACTCATGTTGAAGTGTGATCTCCAATATGGTGATGTCTGGAGGTGGGATAATGGGAGGTGTTTGGTTCATGGGGGTGGATTTCTCATGAATAGATTAATGCTTTCCCACAAGAGTGAGTGAGTTCTCTTTCTGGCTGGACTGAATTAGTTGCTGAAGAATGAGTTGTTATAAAAGTGAGTCCAGCTTCCTAGACTCTCTTGCTTCCTCTCTTGCCATGTGATCTCTTTGCACATGACCACTTGCTTTTCTGCTTCGTTGCCATGTTTTGACTCAGCACACAGCTCTTACCAGAAGCCAGCCAGATGCCACGCTATGCTCTTGAACTTCCCAGCATGCAGAACTGTGAGATAAATAAACCACTTTTCTTTATATATTACCCAGTCTCAGGTATTCTCTTATAGCAACACAAAACAAATACAGTATCTATGGCCTGGATACCAATGACTTCCTTAAATTTCCCCTTCCCTTCTGTATATCTGTATTTCCCAATGAGCATCTTCTTCACAGTACACATTAACAAAATACAATTCCAGACTCTTTCATGTGAAGCCTTGATCTGTGCTGGAGCTGCTTCCCCACAGGCAACTCCATCTCCTACATGACAGGCAGGTGAAACTTTTAATAGGGGTCCCTGAGAAGTAAAATGAAAAATGGTACATAAAAAGCTTTTGACAAAATTGGAGACAATTATGGCTTTATGTCTACTATTCCAATTATAGAGTGGCATTTTAAAATTGTTCCTTTATATATTATTTCACTATGACCAATGATTCTCCTGGACAATGGGAGATCAAATGCATGATTTATAATTAAAACATTTCTGTTCTTATGCCAGGAGATGTGTATATTGAAATTCAAAAGTATCACAGCACACTTATAGTGATTCAATATTAGAGGTAAAATATATTTCGTGTTTCACTTATGACAGGTGCCATTTAAAGCAAGTTACATGCATTAGTTGAAAGAAAAATTTTTTTCATTGGCTGGAGCATAATCAGAAATTATCCTATGCCTTTGTTGCCATTTAAAAAGATGTCTTAGAGATTTTAATACAAATACAAAGTGTTTGCAACTTGGAAGTAACTTTAGAAATTATCCATTTTTGGTGTTTTCACTTAAAAATGAGGAAACCGAGAGAGGTGAAAGCCCTAAGGTCATTAGAAGTAAGTGGCAAAAAGAATATAAATGCCAGTGTTCCTAGTCCCATCCCATCAGGATACTTTCAAAACTAAACTAAACATACACATAAACTAAAATAAGCACGTCTACAAAGAGATGACATGATATTCTAGTTCTGTATTAGCCTCTTAATACTTGTGGGTGACAAACTTACTCAAACTGAATCTAACCTTCCTGATTTTTACAATATCTCACCTAAATTCTATGAATTTTGTGATGCTCAAATTAAATTACACAGACAACATGTGCTTCACAATAGGTATACCAAGAATTACCATGAAATCTACTATTGCCCAGGTTAAATCTGGGATCTAGCAAAAAATCAGCTGTATGATAACAGGCAAGTTTCTTAAAAAAAAAAAAATCCTTTACCATCCCTCAGTTTCTTCATTTTTTCACCTAAGGATAGCAACTGTATCTACCTCACAGCATTGTTCCATGAGGATTAAAATGACAGTGGGTTTTGAGAAGTGCTTTGGAAAGCATTTCATACTAAGGGCCCTTTAAGTTGTTTGAAAAGTTATCAATATCATCATCATCAATCATTATCATGATAATCGTTATTATAATCAAGGAATTATTTACCAGGTGCTAATGTGTTTATTAGCCTCTATATCTTTTTCCATATAAAGGATTTGGAAATAAGAATTTCAAGATGGTCAGAACTTTGTGAAATCTGAAAGATCATAATTTATATTCATATATTTGGATGTAACCTTGATATACAATGAAAATTAGGTCAGCTCACATTTAGTAATTTAAAAAATCACTGTGTGAGAGGAATGTTTTAAATATGCTTTTGGGAAAGATGAAAAAATTCAATCAGTAAAGAAAAGCTGTTGAATTTCAGTATTGTTTATATTAGTATAATTACCACTAAAAACAACATAATCAAAAGGAACACTTGGAACAAATTGTAAATGAGTTAGTATTGTACATTTTCTCTCAATTCCAGAGCAAATATGATTACTAAAAGCAAAGGATATATTTGACACATACTCTTGTTGTTAACATGGACACTAAACCAAGGTTTATGTAACAATGACTGTTTTTAAATGAAATTAATTTCAGCTTTTATTCAGTTTCAGTTCCAATATACATTGGTAAAAGTAGACATCGTGACTGAAATGAGTACTAAGTGACACAGTATCTTTCATAAAAGATTTTTACAATCTTTAAAACCAGTGAGCAACAAATGATAAAAATTTATATTATCTCTACTGGATAATTATCAAGCCATAAGCTTATTTTAATAAATAAAATTTAAATATAAACATGACAATTATAAGTGCATATTTAAAGTTAACTTGTTAGTAAAAATTCAGTAGTATTTCAAAGTCATTATATGCCAGATTTATTTGGCAGAAATGTGTCTGACTCCAGCTTACCTTTTGTATCTCATCAGGAAATATGCACTTGAGACTCATTTTTCCCTTACAGAAGCCTCCTGTGGTGACTGAAGAAGCCCTAGCCCTTTTGAAATTGGTGGTATAGAGCCTCATCATTTCCTGTTTAAACCAAGAAAATTGTGTGAGTTGCAAAACTCTAAATAATGGATCACTCATAGGTGGGAATTGAACAATGAGAACACATGGACACAGGAAGGGGAACATCACACACTGGGGACTGTTGTGGGGTGGGGGTACGGGGGAGGCATAGCGTTAGGAGATATACCTAATGCTAAGTGACGAGTTAATGGGTGCAGCACACCAACATGGCACATGTATACATGTGTAACAAACCTGCACGTTGTGCACATGTACCCGAAAACTTAAAGTATAATAATAATAAAATTAAAAAAAAAGAAATCTGTTGCACAGCATGGTGATTATAGTTAATAATAGATGGTTGCATATCCAAAATGTATAAAAGAATAGATCTTAAATGTTCTCAGCACAAAAAAAAAATGTGTAAGGTGACGAACATGTTAATTAGCTTGATTTACTCATCCCACAATTATACATATATCAAAATATTACATTGCATTCCCATAAATATATACAATTATTTGTCAATTAAAAATAAAAATGGAAAATAATAATAAAGTGTGATCTGAGCACCAAAAACAAACAAACAAACAAACAAAATAATGGATCACCAGTGAGAATAATATCATTTGCCAGTGACATAAAGTTTATAAGAAAATGTGCTGGCAAAGTGGGGTGGTAGGAATGGCAGTTGGTTTAGACATCTTTCCTGTGTTGTCTTTTGGCCCATCTATCCCAATTTCTTAATTTTACAGATTAAGAAAAATAAAAAATAGAGACCCAGGAAAGGAAGATATTTGCTCAGAGACTCGCAGGTAGTTAATGAAAGGACTTTGGTGTCCTGTATTCAAGTGTAGGGTTCTTTCTGCTACCCTATCTTAAGATCACACAAGATGTATGATTAGAATAAATTTTGGAAAAGTACAAAGCTGTAAAGCCACTAGCCATTTTATTTCCTAATAGGAGAAAGATTGGAACTTAGGGAATTAGTGTGATATGTATAACATAAAATGTAAGGAATCAGAGTAAAGGAAACCTTTTTTAGTAGCACATGCCATGGTGCATATAACCAAAAAATAAACATCTACATGGATTCACATGGAAATAAATAAAATTGGATTGCTAAACCAAATAATTTAATTTTAAAATTGTAGGATTTTCACATTGCTAAAATGTTAAAAGTATTTTGAAAAGGGAATCATTCGTTACTTAAACGCTAAATTCTTTCAAAGAGAAGTAAAGCAAAATGAGAGATACCTGAATTTATACAGAAGCATACACTATAAGAAGAAAGAATGCTATGATTTGGAGCTTAGATGCAGTAACACTAAATGTAACGCCACATTGTTAAAAGGACCCTGGGTCCAGACCAGCCAGATGCAAATCTTGACCTTACCACTTGCTTGCAGTGTGAACTTGTACAAACTTAAGCTATGCTTGCCTCAAAGAATGGGGATAATAAATAATGAATCTACATACATACACACATAGATCAGAAAAGTGCTTATAGTAATGCTGAAAGTATACGTTGTGTTAGTCTGCTAGCACTGCCATACGAAAATACCACAGTCCGGGTGGCTTAAGCAAAAGACATTTATTTCTCACAGCTCTGGAGGCTGAAAGTTCAATATTAAGATGTTGGTAAGTTCGGTTTCTCTTGAGACCACTCTCCTTGGCTTGCAGACAGCCACATTCTCCCTGTGTCCTCACATGGCCTTTCCTCTTTCTGTGTGTATCCTGGGTGTCTCTTCTTCTTCTTATAAAGATGCAGTCACATTGGATTACAGTCCTACCCTAATGCTCTCATCCTAACCTAATGTCTCTCAGGAACATTATCTCTAAAGATGGCCACATTCTGAGATACTAGGGGTTGGGATCGCAACATATACATCTGGGGGAACATAATTCAGCCCATAACATACATCTTGGATCTTCTACCTTGTGGAACATAACTGGCTGAAAGGCCAAGCTGCATCTGAAATGTAAAATGCATTTATTCTGAGGCTACACTTCCCACAGGCCAGTGGCTGAGCATCACAGGAACACTCAGGAAGGTCCCTTTGTATAAGCTTAAGAACTCCCTTTGACTTTGCGGAAATTTTCTTTAAAATGCACTGCACTCTTTCTCCTTCTTTCTCTGTTTCCTTGCTTCCTTCCTTCCTTCCTTCTCTCCTTCCTTCCTTCCTTCTCTCCTTCCTTTCTTTTTGCCCTCCTTCCTTCCTTCCTTCACGGTTCCACTCTCCATGGAATTTGAACATGCCTTAATTACCATAAATCTATTTTTTAAGATGTGTTGAAGCATTTTCTTGCTGAAGAACTACCAGTAATTAACAGTTGCTGAAAAGCAGCTTGATTTTGTTTTCAGCCTGGGGCATATCTACTTTTATGTCAAGTGACCAAGGCGTGTACGTTACAAGAACAATTTTATAAAAGAATTCTGTAAGGTGTCATCATTTACTGAAAAACTACATGATTTTTAGCACCTACATTCTTCTGGAAAGGTTGATTGGTTCAGCAGAAGTCTTGACAAGTGGTAAGAATTCATCTAAAGTGTTCACAGGTACCTAGAAGCTTTGGTTCCTGGCCCTGTGTTATGTTGATAGTGATACATGCCATGAACACATGCCAGACTCAGCAGTCTTTGTAAAGTTTCTTCACCAGTGTTGATGGAGATAGTGAACAGTTTGTATCATGATGAGTAGTTTCATAGAGAAATTTATTGAATATCTATTTGAATTCATCTGGTGCCACCATCAGACTATCTTGGGAGTGTCAGAGATTACCTGAGCGAAGGGTCAGACCAGGTAGTCTCAACTCTTTCTTTGTAAAATCTCAAACTAAACAATTATTATTGTATAATGGCTTATTTGGAATCCACCTGTAGATTTATCTTTGGGTAGTTTAGATAGGATTACAACCTTGGTAAAGACTCATTTGGCATAATGATCTACTAGATAATTTCTTTTAACTTCCATATTGCCCCTACTTGCATGGACCTAAACCATTATCATAGTCATCTGTCTAGGAAGTAGGAGTGCCTCTGAAACTTCCTTAACTATAATCTATTTTTTTTGGTTGGTGTTGTCAGCTACCTAGAAACCCCTTTGTTTCCAAAGCATCTCCTAATCATGTATTACTCCAGAAGCATGTTTGTTATCAGTGTATATCCCTCTCTGAACTTTGGTGAATTGAAAAGCTCTAGCAAGTGCAGTAAGTTCTCCCATCTGGGCTGATTTTCTCTCAGGTAGAAGATTGTATTCTAAAGGAGAGCTTAAATTAGTGAGAGTGTATCCTGTTTAATCCCCTCCAGTTTCAGTTTTGAGGTATGATATTAGATGAAGTTGCTCAATGTAAGCCTCTAATACATCTGGGTGAGATAGTGAAGGTTACCTAACCATGGTAAGGTGATCTTGAGGTCCTCCTTATTATGATGAAGGCAGGAAAGCAGAAGGACTCAGGGTGTTGTAGGACTCAGTAGTTTAACTGAGACTTAGATCAAGCATGGAGCCTAGAACTAGTTCAGCAGAAATATTGACATGTAGTAGCAACTGGCCTAAGACCAAGCGAACAAGTCAAATGAGGCTATAGTAAGCATTTGGGTTTTGTGTTTCCCATGAACCATAGAGGACAAAAAGGCTTGTTCAAACCACTTATGCACAAATAGACAAAAAAAGGCTGTTTGCAGTTAAAGAAGCCTAGGGAAGAAAGCTTTGAAAAACCTTCCTTAGGTAACAGAAGGCTTGTTCATGTTTTGGATCCTAAAAGAGAGAGTCTCTTATTTAGGACTTAGTCAGTTAATAAAGAGTTGATGCAATTTCAGAAAAAAAAAATTGGCACATGTCTGCAGTATCCAGTTAAACCCAGAAATCCTCTCAATTATTGTATTGTAAGAGCTTTAGGAACAGTTCGGTAGTGTTTACTCTATCTGAAGAGAGGACTTTTTTTTCTCCTTAGATAGATCATGGCCTATAATGGACTATGTTTTGGTAAAATTGTAATTTAGCTTTTGAAACTTTATGTTCTTTCCCACTAAAGCTGAGAGCAAGTAAATGGATTCCTTTTTTATGGGTTTCCTTTTTCTCTCAACAAAATAGGTCATCTACATATTGTGTCAAAGCTGAATCAAAAGAAAATTTAGAGCTTCTGTCTTGACTGAGGGCCTGGAAAAAATGTGAGGGTGCTTTAGTTAACTTTTAGAGCATAACAGTGCAGGCATATTTTCATTCTCCCCAAGTAGGACCAGAAGATGTTTGTTGTCTGCTCTAGGGGCATGCTGAAAAAGAGCACAGATCTGCTACAAGGACTTAAGTGGTTTTAGGGATTGACAACAAGGTGATATTTGGATTAGGTACTACTGGGAAGTGAGAAGTGAGAAGTAGGGGCTAACAATTTTATTCATGGCCTTGAGGTTTTGAACAAATAGATATCCTTGGCCATTTGTTTTGCAGGTGGTGGTGTTTTTCTTCTTTCTTTTCCTTGTAGAATGGGAGTGTTACAATGTTTCAAAGGCTAGTTCAGAGTAAGAGAAGGCCTTTGGATATAAGGCCTTTGCCAATGGGTCTGAGACTTTCTCTTGCTTCTGGCTTCAAGGGATATTGGTGAAGATTGGGTAATACTTTGGTGAGGTAAAAGTTTAATAAGATCTGTTCCAACTATTTTCCCATGTTAGTGTGTGTCCCATAGTGTGTCAGGTATGATGTCAAGATCACTAATGGAGGTATGCATCAAATGTAATGGAGAGGACAAAGGTATATCAAAGTATAATCTACAACTTGATCATGAACAGAGAAATCCTCTGAAACTTCAAAACATACCTGGAACTTCTGGTGTGCATTTAATATTATGATCTCATTTGAAGAGTAAATCTCTCCCTGTCAAATTTGCAGCTGTGTTATTAGAGAGGCTGAAAGAATATTTTTAAGTCAAATGCCCAAGTGTTAAAAACTGGGAGATGGTAAAAACCTGTGGGTTATTGAAATACCTCCTACCTGTGTGGCAAGTTTATTCTGAGGAAGAGGCAGGATTTCACACGGAATAAATAGCACCTGTATCCACCAGGAATTGATGAGGTTAACTAGTTTTATATATACAGTCAATTCGACTTGATTATTTAAGGGTAAGATAGGCATCTTTTTTGCTTCTTGAAGTACAATTATTAATCTGAATGGAGGAAGTTTTTTTTGGCTTGAATTTTCTTTTGTAAAATAAAACTATTATTATTCCACTTTTGTTACAATGTTAACAAACATCCTTGTCAATACAAGATCAGTTTTAAAATGGGCTATTTTACTGTTTGATCTGCAGGGTAATAATTTTATTTTGGGTCTTGTCTCAATTTTGTTGTAAAGCTCTTTCAATGTGTTCTGAGTTAGGTGCAAAATTTAGGAATTAATGAGAGAAAAAAAAGTTTTCCTGGAAAAGAAGAGAACTTAGACTTAGCTGACCCCATAGGAGCTGGCAATGGTTGGTCACTGGTGATACTTGTGTACATTGTGTGTTTGACCCCAAATTTGATAATTGTCTGCCACTAAATGCAGATGTGACTATCTGTGCTTCTTGATAAGTGGAAATGAGAGAGAATGCTTTCTCTAGAACAAAGCCACACTCTTAGAACAAAACAAAACATGAGTTGAAATGGACTTCATTCAACTTCATTGGTGACCCATCGAAATGACTGGATGTATGCCAATCTGGTGACAACTGCAAACTCACTATGGTATGAAGCAAGCTAAACAAGTTTATAGGGACTATGCCTAGGTTATATTGTGTGATTTTGCTTATTATGAAAAACAACACTTTTAGACAGTACAACACAACACAGGAGCACAAGAAAGCGTAAATGTAAATGAATAGCAATGGCTCAATTCCACCAGGGTGCCGAACAAATGGAAATCAAGGACAACACCTGAGGGCACCAAACTAAAAACAGTTGAGGAACCCATCACAAAGGGACCTGTATTAGTCCATTCTCACTATTAATATAAATAACTACCTGAGACTGAGTGATTTATAAAGACAAGAGGTTTATTTGACTTACAGTTCCACAGGCTGTACAGGAGGCATGGCTGAGGAGGCCTCAGGAAACTTACAATCATGGTAGAAGGGTGAAGGGGAAGCAAGCACATCTTCACATGGCAGTAGGAGAGAGAGAGAAGCAGGAAGTGCCACACACTTTTAAACCACCTGATCTCATGAGAACTCACTCACTATGATGAGAACAGCAAGGGGGAAGTCCACCCCAAGATCCAATCACCCCCCACCAGGTCCCTCCACCAACATTAGGGATTACAATTCAACATGCGATATGGGTGGGGATGCAGAGCCAAATCATATCAGAATCAGACTTCAGACCTGTTCTGTGTTAACACATTGGCACAGAGTCAACAAGTCTGATATGGCTTGGCTGTGTCCCCACCCAAATCACCTCTTGAATTGTAGTTCCCATAACTCCTACATGTGGGAGGGACCAGGTTGGGAATAAATCAATCATGGGAGCAGTTTCCCCCATACTGTTCTCATGGTAGTGCATAAGTGTCATGAGGTCTGATGATTTTATAAGAAGTTTCCCCTTTCACTTTGCTCTCATTCTCTCTTGCCTGCCACTATGTAAGATGTGTCTTTCATCTTCTGTCATGATTGTGAGGCCTCCCCAGCCACGTGGAACCATGAGTCCATTAAACCTCTTTTTCTTTATAAATTACTCAGTCTTGGGTAGGTCTTTATCGGCAGCATGAAAATGGATGAATACAAAGCCCCAGCAGCAAGGCACAAGGGGCTTGCTTGTGTCCTATGCCTGTTTGAAGGCTGGGGTTTGCAGTGATGTGCAGTGTAGATCATTTCTTCATGGGGCTTCCAGGAAAACTCTGGAAATAAGTGAAGCCTACTCAAGTGAGAAAAAAACCCAGAAACTTATCTATTCAGAGCTTGCTAAAGTAAGGGTGTCAGCCACCATTACTGGTGCTAGACAGGGATTCAAAGGCAGGCAGAGGAGTGGGGAGACATCATATTGACAAAAATAAAAAGGGAAGCTTTCAGATAGGCTCTGATTGGATGTTGTTGGCATGAGGAAGCTGAAGACAGGCTACCTAGAAGTGAGACATCTCATATGATAGGTTTTGGAAGCATATTTGGCTTTCTCTAGTTAGTCTTGAGTTGGAAGCAGCGGCAACAAATAAGAATGCTGACTGTCTTTGACCAAGTCACGATCTTTCTGGGCTTATTGTGGTTCAAGTTGTTGTTTGACTTACCAAGGTGGTTGCTGCAGAGATTGTGAGTCCCAGCTTTATTGTCATACATGGTCATACGACCTGGCCTTTGTCCATTTGTATGTGGAGTTTCTCTACCTCTATTGCCATTATTAGTGATATCATCCACAGGACATCACAGCCCCCATTTTGTTACAAAGAAAGAAGCAAACATCAAAGCAGAAACTTCTGGAGCACAGAGTTGACTCCTCTTCATTTGCCTTAAAACACCATATATAAAACCTCTGGCCCAGGTTTTGAGATGATTAAATACCATACATATGTTTTGAAAGTCTGCCTATAAAATCTCTCACAAGTCAATGCTCTGTGTTGCCCTCCAGGAGTTCAGCACAGGGAATGCAGACCTTATAGTAATCTCCCTTGCAAGAATTCCCTTCAAAAGGAAGGACATCTTTTCCCCACTTTGTCATTCCTTCTACACATTTCACTTAGAAGTTCATTTTTTCATGGTTTCACATCTCTATATGAATTTTAAATCCTGGATGGAAATATATCCATGTCTCTTAAATTTGGATGCATGTCTTACTAACTTTTATTCTTGTGTGTCCCATCTGAAATTCCTATCTTTTCCACACTAGGTTTCTTTTCTTGTATTTCCAATTCTTTTGTCCACAAAATGCCCATTCATTCAGTTTCCAAAACTTGAGACAAGTTCCTAGCCCATGAAGCACATAGTCTTAGCCCACCTTTGATGCCTCATCATTCCTGGGTCTGGGTGGTGCCAACTTTACCTTTAAACAATATTTGGAAGCTATATTTTCCTCTTTAGTTCCACTGACACTTCCCTAATTTGGTTTTTCATTAAATTCAGATAGGCTAATGCTCTCCTACACTCCAGCCATTCTCAGTCTGATTCAATGAAACCATTGATGTCAGACTAAATTCTTTAGAGACATACCTGACCATTTCACTTTCCTGTTGAAAAACTTCACTTATTCCTTTGGTTATATAAAGTAAAGCCTGGATATCCTAGCCTGTGGTGCAATGCACTCTTCATCACCATTTTCTCGCCCTCCCTTTTCCTATTTATAAGCCCGTACCATCCTTAATCTGAGCCTCTCATATGACTTTGCATGCTCAGCTCCACATCAGAGGCATCCAAGTCCATGTCCAATCTTTCGTACTGAACAGAAAGCTTTATGAGCAGCATATCTATATTTAATTCATCTTATTTTAATAACATTTAGAATAATTAATGACATTTATTAAGCAATAAAAATTAATTTCTTGAGTCAAAACAAATATATATATGAAATATATACGAAAATCATTTAAAAATGCAGTGACAATGGCAAAATGCAAACTTTGATAAAAGGCATGATTATGGCAAAAATTATATGCTCTAGTATGATAGCAGTCAATTTCTACAGTGAAAATGTTGAATGGAGTTTGGATTTTATGTAAATATTTAATGAATTATAGGATTTTTTTTTTACATAGGAATAACAGAAAACCCCATGCTAAGAAGAGGAGATAATTTCAGGAAAGTTTTTGATGTGCAGTTACAATGAGCATCTTTATCTAGTTAGATAACAGGGAATCTTAGGTATCATTGGAATTCATCCCTATTTCTCCTCTCTTCTCTCCCTTTCTTCTAGTATTGAAATAAGTACAAGAAAAATCAATGCTGTGGAGAATAGACCATAAATTAAGTGTACCAATAATTTGAACATGTGATTTAAATTTAAATATTTTGTAGTACAGTTGATAAAATGTAGTACTAAAGTTCTAAAAAATAACTTTAGCTCTGCAGCTATGAAAAGAGAATAAAGCAGGATAGAAGTATGTTTTCCCTGCACTTAAGTTCAAGAAAAGAGTAAAAGCTTGTTTACTGTGGAAAGTATTGTAAAAAAGAGATTTCACATTATAACTTCAGAGTTTTTCTGATTAGATCCACGTTTTACTTTGGCATAAGTGAAATATATATGAAAGATTGGCCCCATCTTTCTTTTTTTCATTTAGTAAGAGCAAAGTATTCCAAAGGGATTCTTCAACTAAACCTTGATTAACCAGAACATTCTTTTGTAAAACAAATGGAAAATCTAGATATTACCATTTAAAAAAAGAGAATTTTTAGCCTTCCTAAAACCCTGGCTTTCTCTTGTATCTGAAAACCATTACTCTGCCCTCTAATGATTTTGAACATTGCTGGCTCAGGGGAGAGATGAGAAGCCAGTTGGATCAATATCTGGAGAGGAAGCTCTTGGGTAAAACAAAATGCATAGCTGTGATAACCAGGATTGTTTTACCATCTTGGGAATTCGTAACCAGTAGAATCATGTTCCAGGAAATGTGGAAATGGCTATGACTCACAAGAACCCAGCCAGCATTTACCAAGTTTACTCCATTTATTTTATCAGAATGTGGTCACTTTTCCTAGAGGTAAGAATTGGTTCTAAGCCATGGAACTTCAAATCATTAGGAGTAATTTTCTCTATTGTCCCAAGAAAGGTCAAGTATTAGAGGGCTTATCAGGGGGACAGAACAATCTTTTGGCCTCTGTCAATTAAAGGATACCATGTATGGTTATTCGCCACTATACACCTATGGATTGAGAATTGTAGCTATGCTTCCTTCCTAAGATTAATATCTCAATACTTTTGCATAATAGTCTGGAACACGGAAGTGTACAGGTATTAGGAATGCATTCCCACTCTAACCTGAATTAGAAAATGCATTGGCCTAAATTTAACTTGTCTAGGTATCTTTGAGATTTCACCCAGAAAGAATAAAATTCAGATGAAATGCTTCCTCTTTCAGTAGATGCTCCCTGGCTACTCCAGCAATGCAATGAATGATTTAAATAACCATAACAATCTAGCATGGTTTGCCCATTTCTAGAACATTAATCACATCTCAATTTAAAGTCATTCCCTATCTGACCTCCTCACTAAATCTCTTGGCATATAGACTTCTGCTTTTAACTTTGAGGCAGCACCCACGTGCAACTGTGCTTTGCACACAGTAGGCACTACCTATGTTTCCTATGCATAAATTTCCAAATGTTAATTCTTGAGATTTCTCTCACAACTCTCCAAAATGCCATTTATATTGATATAATCAGTATAGGTTTGCTTGTATATTTATGGTGTGCATTTTCAGATATTGTTTTATTAATTTTACACAACATATTTACTTGAATATTCCAAGGCAACCTGTCTTGAATGCTCTATTTTTATTTCACAAAAGGCCATTATTAAACTATTTTTTCTTTATATATTGTGATGGCTGGTCCCTTAAGGCAGATGTGTTAGGAGCTCATGTGTTTAAGGAGGTCTAAGATTATGAACAATCCTCAGAGGGAAAATGGGATAATGGACCAATAATTGCTGCTGATTGCAAAAATAGATTTTCACCCTTTCATGAGATAAAAAGAAGCGTTGTTTAATTGCTGTAAATGTGTCCTATGCCTTAAGGAATTGGATTCAGATGATATTGCGACGTTACACCTGGGAGTCTAAATATGGTTTTGTACTGATTGCTGATTATTATTTTTAGGTATTTGCAATCTCTTGTCTTAATATGCTACTATATGAATACTCCGATAATACCTTGAAACAATCCCATTAACTCCATTAATGTTAGGCCAGTTTTCATGAGAGGGGTCAGTACGTTTCATGCACTTAAAATTTTATTTTAAAGAAAGGTTACTAGTGTGGTATGCATAGCAAAAAAATGAGTTATCAAACAAATGAATGAGGCAGAAGCCATATTTGTTTTAATGGACTTTGTATCTATTACTGTATGAAACTTTGACAAAATGATGGGACAATCCATTAAAAGCAAATCTGGCAAATTAGATACTTGCACAGTTGGAAATGTTGAACAGAAGTTATTTATTTTATAGACAGTGACATTATCTTATAGGTAGCTTACAATTGAATATTTTTCAAGAAATTTAAGTTGTAATTTTTACTTGAATCTTTATTGTTGGTTCTTTCCTGCAATTTTGGCTATATTTTTTTCTATCTCTGCCATTAGACAAATCTATATTTTCATTTCAAGATCATTTGTGAAGTACTTTGAAGCAAAACAAACACAAAACATAAATAGCCTGAAACGAATTATTATGACTATTCTCAATACTTATCAACTCATACCAAAATGGCAAGTATTTTGCTGGTAGCATACATTTTATCATTGAACAATAAAGTGAAATTGTACTAGAAATGTATTATATTTTAGTCTTTGTCAGTAGCTCTCTGGGTAGAAATTCAAGTCATTTTACCTCTCTATGCTTCAGGTTTCCTGTCAATAAAATAAAGTTTTTTAAAAAATTATTTTAAGGGCAACATTCATACCCACTAATCTATAAGTATAATGAGTATATTTTAGAAAAAAAAATCTGATAACAAACAGCTGAGTTACACCATGAGCTGAGAGTATATTTCTTAGAAAACTTCAATCTGCTTTTGAAATAAGTGAAAACTATGCCTGTAATCCCAGCTACTCAGGAGGCTGAGGCAGGAGAATCGCCTGAACCCAGGAGGCAGAGGTTGCAGTGAGGTGAGATCATGCCACTGCACTCCAGCTTGAGTGACAGAGCGAGACTCCGTCTCAAAAATATATATATATATTTTAAAAAATAGGAGACAAATTTTTATGTTTGGAGACAAAGAAAATTTGAAGGAGATATTTAAAATGTCAGAAATGTTTCAGTTAAGTAATTTCTGAAACAACATTTAGGTATTTCATGTATGACTGAGTCAATTTCCTTTATGTTAAGTCCATTTAACAGAGACGATAGGATTTTAATTGTTTTCTGCAAATATTTTTAAAGGGGGAATTCTAGTACTGTTAGTGTTCTAGTACTGTTAGTGTTCATATGTTTTTATAAAGGACAATATCAGAATTTAGAATATTCACAGAAAACTAACCAATCCCAATCCATGATCTGTGTGAATGATGTTAATTTTATGAAATATGGGAGTTCAAATAACACAAAATTTACATATCCTGTCTTGAGTGCTCTATTTATTTCATGAAGGGCCATTAGTAAACTCTTTTTTCTTACATTGTGATGGCTGGTCCCTTAAGGCAGATGTGCTCGGATCTCATGTGTTTAAATTTACATATGAAATGTTACATAATTTTTTCCTACAAAGAAGTCAGAATTAGCCTTATTTTGGTGATTTCACCTTTGGCATCTAATTAGGTGAGAAATGGCTTTGATTTACCTCTGTCCCTTTGTCAAAGGGAGCATGTAGACCTGGATGCCAAATTCCATCGACAGGAAAAAGGGACGAGGCTGGAAAACAGCCTGGAGGCAGAAATACCAGGCACTTGCAAGCCTGACGCTATCTGCTGCTCAGATTAAATTCTCTCACAACAAATTCTGCACAACGAATTTTTTTTTTTTGATAGCTTTCCTTCTATTACTACTGCTCAAAGCAAGGAAACAAATATATAAATCTCACACCCAAGCTCACAATAGAAAAACAGCACTTCACCAACTTAATTGCATTCCTTTCTACAAAAGAATCACGAGGGAAAACACCGAAAATCTGAGTTTTGTACTCTTGTGGGTAATATTTTTAAAATTTCCCCAATTCTTTCTTTGAAGCTTCACTTTAAGATACCTTATGAGAATAATATTTCTAAGGTTTGGATTTGAATAAGATTATTGAGAAAATTAACCATATATTTGAAATGATAGAGGTTTTTACACTTAAATTTTTTTTTCAGAATATTGGTTTAAAATATGTACTGCCAAGGAGAGAACACTTCTCATTACAGCATCCTTAGAGAATACCATGAATTTAGGCTGGTTTTTCACAGAGGAGAAAAGATCAATTAACTTGTAATCACTGAAGCAGCATATGTTTTAGAAGACTAAAGTAGGCACTACTTTCTGTGTTTCAAAAAATTGATTCCCGTTTTTGGGTTGTAACAAAGGAACCCTTGATGGTTCCTGGACACCTGCTGGTCACTTAGAGACTGCCCACCCAGAACAATCAGGCAATACAGAAATGAATTTGAAGCCTGGTCACAGGAGTATGAATGTTTTATCATGTGTTAGGACATGTTGCATCGTCTTCAATAGCTAATCCAAATAAAATTGTAGTTATTGAAGCATGTTTCATAGATATTCCATTTAATAATTTTTTAGTAATAATATTCTAGAGAGGTCAAAGTGTTAAAACCACCATTCTCTGTAACATCCTTTAAACACAATAAGCCATTACTCCAAGTTTTAAAAGATGTGAATTACCTCCTCTTCACAGAGCTTGTATTTCTTTTTACTTTAATATTTCTCAATTTTTATCACAGCTCATCTATCAGAATCATATATACCTTTATTTTTATACTGGTTTCTATACTGTTGTTATAAATAATGTTTCCCTTATTAAAATAATAATACCTGTTCTTAGGTTTATTATAGCATTTTAATTTGACCAACTAACAGAATATCTTGTTATAATTAGAGTTTTTAATGTCTTTGTACATAGTGCCACTGCTTTCGTATTTTATTTTCAAAAAATCCAGGCTGATTTTAATGTAAGTGTCCACAGCCTTGAGAAGATTAATAAATGATCCATACAATCATACATTATTGAAATAAACCATCATTTTTAAGACAGTGTGAATAAGACTTTCAAAATTTTCCTTCAGAATCACCTATAATATTCCATTAACTTTTAATATATCTTCCATCTGATTGTAATTATTTTAATTAATATTCTGGAAACCTGTAAGTTTCCATTTGAATAAATTCCATGTCATTTTGATGTTTCCACATCATGACCAACTCTACTCAATTGTTGCTACACTTGGCCAGGGGACACCATTTTTAGATTCCTGGGCAAGTGGTATAATTTTTAAGATTCATAGCTCATAAATCTGAAAATAGTTTCTTTCTCATATAATAAAATGACCACAAATAGCATATAGAATAGAATGTATCATAGGCATCTTCTCGTCTCATGACACTATTGTTCATTTATTTGTTTTCTTATGAAAATAAAAAATATATATAAATTAAAAATCAAACCAGTAGATTAAAAAGGCAGTAGAGTAATTTGTAAATTGGCCAGAGCTATTTTTAAAGTATGAGTCTTTTATGTACACTTAGCCCTATTATTTCAGGTTATCTGTGGGAAAAAAAGTAAGCTATTTAAAGAGAAGTGCTTTTCTTTTGTTGTTTTTCTAACCATGTGAATTTTATTTTTCACAAATAATTTAAAAATTTGAAATTATATCGAAAAATAATTTTTCAAAAGTAATATTCACATGGTTAGGAAAACTGAACATTAAAAAATGCCATTATATTATTTGTAAATTTCTGAAAAAGAGCATTTGAAACTAGTGATTTCCTTCACAAATTGGCATCAATATACTAGAGTAAAAATAATTAAGACACCAGGGGAGTATGACACAGGATTCTTGAAAGGTAATTTATATAAACATAGAAGTCGATCGTCCAAACTCAATTTGGAATATTCACCATTGCAAATATTTTGGAAAGAGTTGGTATTTGAGAGCCCTCTTTACTCAAAAAATTTAGATACAACAATGGTGAAGAGTGAATTTTTTCTCTTTTAGAAACAGCAGGAAAAGTGACTGTAACTATAAACGACCATTCAAAGGGGTTCAAAATCGGTTTGAAATAATTTGAAAAGAGCCTGCCTTACCACACATTAAATTTTCATGATCCCTCATTGTAAAGAGCTGCATTAGTTTTCATGTGTGTTAATCAATGTACAAATTTTGTTTTCTAATTTATAGTACACGTTAGTCTAAAATCCTTAATTTTGTATTTGATAGAATTGCAAATATGTAAACCAGTAAAACGCTCATTTTTGATGAGCGACTACTTGGATTTTTATTAAAATGTTTAGTTTGGATTATTAAAAACTGAAGACATTACTGGTCTAAAAGCACATACTTACTATGGCTATTTTGTCTTTATAGTTTACTTGTTTCCAGGGATTTTCTTGTGTGTTCTTTATTATTTATGATTAGCCAATCAACCAGACTATTTCTGTTTAGTTAATTTGGATAAGAAATTTTTCAGGGGATAGCAGGAATAGTAGTTGACGGAAAATTTTCTTAGGAACGACCCCCTAGCTGAATGGATTGCAGATCTCAGCAAGTCCTGTTAGTTAGGGAGCCTCATGAGATTTTATCTGTCCTTTGTTGCCTTCAAAGCTTTCTGTTAACTGATCTCATTGCTTACAATATCTATTACCCAGAGAAAACGGTTTAATATAAATGGCAAACCTGGGATGGCCTTTATACTAGATATTTTAACTCTGAAATAAATTATTTTAGTTGAAGTTGAGTTTTGACTGAAGACTATCACAGTTCTCTACATAAGTGCATGAGTTCTTTCTGCAGCAAAATATCATTTTACAAATAACCTTACCTCAATTTCAATGAAATGTAAACAAATAAATATTTATGTGAAGAAATAAAAAGTCAATGCTCATTCTGAAATAATGGATTTTAAAAAAATACACTCAGGGCTGCGCGCGGTGGCTCATGCATGTAATCCCAGCACTTTGGGAGGCTGAGGTGGGCGGATAACCAGGTCAGGAGATCGAGGCTATCCTGGCCAACATGGTGAAACCCTGACTCTACTAAATATAGAAAAAAAAAAAAAAAAAAAAAAGCTGGGCGTGGTGGCGCGCGCCTATTGTCCCAGCTACTCGGTAGGCTGAGGCAGGAGAATCGCTTGAATCCGGGAGACGGAGGTTGCAATGAATCGAGTTCGCGCCACCTCACTCCAGCCTGGTGACAGGGCGAGACTGCATCTCAAAAAAAAAAAAAAAAAAAAAAAAAATTCACTCAGTAGACATGGAGAAACTCTTATTTGTTTACAACAGGAAGCACTCCAGATATCTCCAGATGTATTTGTTGATCTGGACTGACGTTACCAGTACAAAGTATTGTCCCCTTTAAAGCAGCCACCTTTGAAACGTGTTTTTAATCCAATGATTAAAACCTCTATTTATGTGTCTTTTGTGAAAATTGTCTGTAAAGCCCATGTACTTAGGGGTGGTGCAGTTCTTCAGAGAGAAGTTTATAAAGCCCCACGGAGCAGTAGCCAGGCTGCCAACAGGACGTGCTCAAAGGTCAAATAACTTCAGCCGGCGGGTAATCCATGGTTGTGGGGCTTTATTAAAAAAAAAAAAATCAGCGGGGCGGGGGGGGGGACAGAATTGTGGACACTCCAGTTGTATTCGAGAGATAAACACAACAGCAAGAGAGATGTCAGTTTGATCTGGGAATATTCAGGAATCAGAGCCTGAAGGGCAACTTTTAAAAATGAGGGCTGGTAGGTTTGCCTTCAGCAGAAAACGTTTTCCAGAACCTTTGGCTGCTTTTAAAGTCCTTTAGCCATGCCACCTGTGAATTAAATAAGGTGTTTGATATTTAAATCTATATATGAAGTGTATATTATTAGACAATATATTATCTAATTTGTTACTTCTGAAGTACTACTATTTTCAGTCTTAGAATATAGTTGATACTCAAAGAGCAATCAACACACTGAAAATGTTTGGATTTTATCAGCAAGAGCTACTTAAAAATTAGCTGAATGTGTGCAGTGGGATTTTTAAATAGAAATTTTCTAATTCTAATTATAGCAATAAAATAGTGTAAATTTTGATGTTCTATTCACCTTTATTTATATCTTGCCTTTTAATTTTTTCCATGAGAGCTTTATACATTATTGTTATTAATATTATTATCATTTGAGATGGAGTCTCACTTTGTTGCCCAGGTTGGAGTGCAGTGGTGTGATCTCTGTCCACTGCAACGTCCATCTCCTGGGTTCAAGAGATTCTCCTGCCTCAGCCTCCTGAGTAGCTAAGACTAGAGGCACGTGCCACCATGCCCGGCTAATTTTTTGTATTTTTAGTAGAGACAGGGTTTCACCGTGTTAGCCAGGATGGTCTTGATCTCCTGACCTCGTTAGCTGCCCACCTCGGCCTCCCAAAGTGCTGGGATTACAGGCGTGAGCCACCGCACCCGGCCAGCTTTACACATTATTTATGAAAGTTTACACTTACATGACTTCATAGGTTACTCTAAGAATGGGATATTTTATTGAATATATTTTCTAATTGTTACAGTTCTTTCATCAAAGCTTGATTTTTACATATCTACCTTGTAACCAGCAACACTGATGAAATTCATGATTAGTTCAATTTGTCTCTATTTCTCCTAGACATATTTATCATAGCAATGTTGTGTTTTTCCCATTCAAATCTTTTACTTCTTTTGTTTTATTGTATAGCATAGTCTTTTTTATCTTTTTATGTTGATACTAGTTGCCAAACAGGTCATCCTTTTCTTGTTTCTGACTTTAAAGAAGATGCTTCAGAGGTTTCTTCATTAAGTATGGTGTTGGCTGTAGGCTTTTAATGGATAGACTGATATCATTGTAAGGAAGTATTGATTTCTTTGTTTTCAACTTATCGTAAATGTGCATCGAATATTTCCAAGTAATTCTCCACTTCTCATGAGAGTTTTATTATTATTTTCATGAATTTTTTTCTATTTAATATATTAATATAATAAATTGCATTCATAGATTCCTAAGTGTTTAGGTAGCTCTGCCTTCTTGGAATAAACTTTAGCTTGTTCACATGAATTATTTAATACACTGCCTGATTTTAACTTACATTTTTTAGATGTGTATTTATATATACACATTGGACTATAATTTTTCTATGAACTTATGCTTATTTTTCTTTGAAAAATTCTGTTATATTATTTTCTTTTTTATTGTTTGATTTCAAGGAAATAGCTATTAGATTTTTCTCTTGTTTTCAGTTTTATAAGGTATGATTGACAAATAAATCTTATAAATTTTAAACTGTGCAACGTGATGTCTTGATAGATGTATACATGGAGAAATGTTACCACTAACAAGCTCAATTAACATATCCATCACCTCACACAGTTACCAATATTTTGTGTGTGGTGAGAACATTTAAGGTCTACTCTTTCTGTATATTGGAAATAAACAATACACTATCATTAACTACAGACACCGTGTTGCCTCTTAGATCTCCAGAAATTATTCATCCTGCATAACTGAAACTTAGTATTCTTTGAAGAAATAGCCAGTGGATTTTTGTTATTCTTTCTAAATATTTTATATTTTTCTATTATTTTCTGTTTCAATCTTTACTAATTTGTTCCTTTTGCTTTTCTCAGGCTTAGTTTTTGGTTCTATTTCTTTTAAAATTAAATGCTTAATTAATTCATTTTAATTTATTTTTGCTAAGACATGAATACATATTTTGCCGCGAAGATTTCTCTAAGCCCTACCTTGCAGTTATTCCCTAATTTCTAAAAGGTAAGGTTTTCATCATTGTAATTTTCTATATATTGTGAAAATGTAGTTTGATTTTCTTTGGCCTTACAGTTCCTTAATTAAAGAATTTCTAAGTAGAACAGTAATTCATTTTTCACATTTTTCTTAATTTCCTGCTTTACTGAAGAATCCAATGACCTTTTGTGCGTTGATACATGGTAACCTTTAAAAACTCTTAAAAGTAGGTACTTGCTAGAAAGTTACCAATGAGTACAAATAGAGTAGTTAATAAAAATACATCAGTTAGATTTGCCTAATTAATTATTTTACAAGCCTATGCACTGCACTTTTTCCTACTTTTTCCCATTGGGCTAACGGAAATGATACAAAGTTTCCTAGGTCTTTATGTTGCCTTCT
The DNA here is from genome assembly GCF_028878055.3 of Symphalangus syndactylus. Taxonomy (NCBI): domain Eukaryota; kingdom Metazoa; phylum Chordata; class Mammalia; order Primates; family Hylobatidae; genus Symphalangus; species Symphalangus syndactylus. The sequence continues at coordinate 90,682,321 of NC_072438.2, read as the reverse complement.
CCTTATACTTCTGAAGTTTCCAATTCATGAATATTAATGTTATATAATTTAATAAATAGTACTCGTTATGGTTAGATTTTTCAATGTAGATTATCGTATTTATCATGGTAAAGTTTATTTCTGTGTTTTGTTTTGTGTCTTTGTCTTGCACTTAACCTCAGTAAATATTGCTATTCACACTGCTATGTTTTTAGGAAAAGAAGGGATTATTCCAACAATATTGCACCCAGCCACCCTTCCTTATCTTCAGACACTTTCACCAACGTATCACTCGGGAGCATAGGAATGAGACGTCTTCTTTGCCCACTGTGGAATACCTAAGCCTGCTTCTGTGTGTGTGTGTGAGTGTGTGCGTGTGTGTGTGCATGTGTGCACACACAAATGGAACCTTATGCCTCTTTGGCGAACCCAAATCATCAAAGAATCCTACCTCTCCAAATCCCCACCTCCAACATTTCTCCATCAATCATCTTTCTGAGTGCACTGTTTTCTCATTCAGCTCCACATTCTCCAGCTCCTGCTTAGAGTCAGTGAGCTGTTACAGCGACCCCGTTGTTTGTCCCATCCAGTTGTTCCTAAGCTTTTTCCCCATATTATTTATTTTTATTTTATTTTATTTTATTTTGAGATGGAGTCTCGCTCTGTCGCCCAGGCTGGAGTGCAGTGACGCGATCTCTGCTCACTGCAAGCTCCGCCTCCCAGGTTCAAGCCATTCTCCTGCCTCAGCCTCCCAAGTAGCTGGGACTACAGGTGCCTGCCACCACACCCGGCTTGTTTTCTTGTATTTTTAGTAGAGATGGGGTTTCACTGTGTTAGCCAGGATGGTCTCGATCTCCTGACCTCGTGATCCGCCCACCTCAGCCTCCCAAAGTGCTGGGATTACAGGCTTGAGCCACCACGCCCGGCCTTTCCCCCGATGTTTTTTTTTTTTTTTTTTTTTTGAGACGGAGTCTCGCTCTGTCGCCCAGGCTGGAGTGCAGTGGCGCAATCTCGGCTCACTGCAAGCTCCGCCTCCCGGGTTCACGCCATTCTCCTGCCTCAGCCTCTCCGAGTAGCTGGGACTACAGGCGCCCGCCACCACGCCTGGCTAATTTTTTTTTGCATTTTTAGTAGAGACGGGGTTTCACCGTGGTCTCGATCTCCTGATCTCGTGATCCGCCCGCCTCGGCCTCCCAAAGTGCTGGGATTACAAGCGTGAGCCACCGCGCCCGGCCCCCCCGATGTTTAAGGAACACAGAATTGGAAACATTGTTAGTTCTGCACAGGAAGTGAAGAGCCCAGCATTATATTTTGGTATGCCTGCTTACCCTATTCCCTCTGATTGGGCATTGGGAAAACTTCTCCAAAATTAAAAATCAATAGTGTTCCTTAGTTATATTGACTATAGGCTTTCCTTTTCTATTCTGCAATTATCTTTGATGCTTTCCTTTGTTTCAGAGAGGAGTGGAAGTGCCTTTACCTACCAATTTAATCTGAAATTCTCAACATTTTTGAAGTGGTCACAGTTGTATGCTGGAAATGAACAGGTCTGAAAAATTAACGGTCTACAAAATAATTTGCACAATAAGATTGTTTCCATATATGAAAACTATATAACATGCTTTTAGTAAATATTTAATTATGAGGGAACGTTCTGTAGGATATTATTTGCCCCAAGTTTTAACAATAATTAAAAATGTTTGGGTTAATAAACTATTTTAAAACAGGATACTGCAAATTGTTACATGAGTACATTTGGAGTAATGAATATTTATTGCAAAAGATGAAAAGTAAAAATAAAATCAAAATTTAAAGTACTGTATAGTCAAAATTACTTGAAATTGAAAATAAAAAACAAGAAAACAGTAAATCTATAACAGTTAATAATGACTTACACTGTAAGTTATCATATTTTTTCTCTACTAAGAAAATGTAATGTGTTTAAAAACGGAAGTAAATTATTTACTAATTTACATACTATCTTAGCATGTTGTTGAATTATTAAATATAAATATATCTCATCATTTAATGGTGTTTTATTTATTTCAGAGAGACAAACTTGTACTTACCATGTTTGGCTAAACAATCATAAATGCGCTCTCAGCTGAAAATGATAGCATTTAATTAATATCCTTCAAACTTTTCTCTCACATGTCACTCCAACCTTCAAAATAGCCAGTGTGTAATCAACATTTATATAAATCAAAGATGTTATAATAATATCAATTTAATGAAAATTATACCTAGTGATAATATTTTGTACATGAAAATGGCACTTAAAAATTTACAATCATTTCTTTCCACTAATGTGGAGCTTCTTATTTCACACTCGTGAAAATCATGCTGCATTTTATTTAGTTTCCAGGTAGCTGGAGTAGAGTCTGATTTTAATAGTATTCAGTACTCTTTGCAACGACATTATTTCACTATTTTAATACTTAAATATCCACAGGAAAAGGATGAAAGATTATTGCTTCTTATTAGAAGAAAAGATAATAATAAGCAATATTATGGAGACTGAAAGATTTTTTTTTTTTTTTTTTTTGAGACGGAGTCTCACTCTGTCACCCAGGCTGGAGTGCAGTGGCGCGATCTCGGCTCACTGCAAGATCCGCCTCCCGGGTTTGTGCCATTCTCCTGCCTCAGCCTCCCAAGTAGCTGGGACTACAGGCGCCCACCACCACGCCCGGCTAATTTTTTGTATTTTTAGTAGAGACGGGGTTTCACCGTGTTAGCCAGGATGGTCTCGATCTCCTGACCTCGTGATCCGCCCACCTCAGCCTCCCAAAGTGCTGGGATTACAAGCGTGAGCCACCGTGCCCGGCCTGAAAGATTTTTATATCTGAAGATAAAGCAACAACTCAGCGTTATCTATTTTAAATAATTTTAATGGTTGCATATATTTTAAATATTCAGAAGAAGGGGTTTAATTTTATGTAGACTGTGTTGTATTTATATGTATTGAGTTAAAGTTTAAAATACTTCAGGCCCAACTTGAGAATTAAACATTAAATCAGTCAAAGCCCTTCTCTCTTCCTAAAGATAACCAGTTCCTATATTTGGTGTTAATTTTTCATGTGTACAATACATAATTTTTTGTGTTTTAAAGCCTTATAAAATATGTTGCTGTATTCTATCTTTTCTTCCTCTCAAACTCATTAACGTAGGTACACGGGCTGTAATGTATTAATTTTCAGTGTTTATTATATTTAAGAAGATCATATCACAATTTATTACCTATTTGCTTACTGATAAGCATTAATATTGTTTTTGATATTTTCCAAAGACAACCAGTGTTGTCTTCTATACATGTTGCTTGTTCACATAAGATTCCTTAGGATATACCAATGTCTGGAATTTCCCAGTCATTATTGTGTATGGGTATTTTCAAATTTCTAGATATAGCATCAAATTAGTCTTCAAACATCTTATCCCAGTTAACAATTCCCACAGTAGGATATAACCAACGTGATTGCTTATATTCTCACAAACACATGGTATCTTCAGACTTGATCTTTGCCAGTCTGTTTAGGGTTACATTGTAAGTTTTCTAGTTTTTGTTTGTCTTTTGTTACTAAGGAGTGGAAGAACAACTTTTCAAATGTTTGTCATTTGGATTTCCTCCTCTGTGAATCGCCTAATTTTGTCTATTGGAAACCCAAAAGATAAAATTGAGTATTGTTTCAGTTTTTGTTGTTGATTTTTGTTTTTGAGACAAGGTCTTGCTTTGTCACCCAGGCTGGAGTGGTGGTGGGATTACGGCTCACGGCAGCCTTGACCTCCCAGGCCCAAGCAATCCTTGGTAGCTGGCACTACAGGTGTGCGCCATCACATCTGGCTACTTTTTAGGAGACGGAGTTTTGCCATGTTGTCCAGGCTGGTCTCGAACTCCTGGGCTCAAGTGATCCGCCCGCCTTGGCCTCCCAAAGTGCTGGGATTACAGGGATAAGCCCCGTGCCTGGCCTAGTACTGTTTCTCTTTTAAGAATTCTTCATGGCTTTTGAAAATTAAATTATTTGTTGAAGTAAATATTACAAATAATTTAGTCTGAAAGGTCCTTTTTTACATGTTTCAAAACTTTTTTGACAGAGTTGTTTTTTTTTTTTTTTTTTTTTACTTTTAAGTTCAGGAGTACAAGAACAGGTTTGTTACATTGGTAAAAACAAATGCAAGTTTGTTACATAGGTACACTTCTGTCACAGAGGTTGGCTTTACAGATTATTTCATCACACAGAGATTAAGCCTAGTACCCATTGGTTATTTTTCCTGATCCTCTCTCTCCTCCCATCCTCTGCTCTTCAAAAGGCCCCAGTGTATGTTGTTTCCCTGTCTGTGTCCACGTGTTCTCATCATTTAGCTCCCACTTATAAGTGAGAACATGCGGTATTTGGCTTTTTCTTCCTGTGTTAGTTTGCCAAGGATAGTGGCCTCCAGCTTCATCCATGACCCTGCAAATGACATGATCTCATTTTTTTAATGTCTACATAGTATTCCATGGTGTATGTGTACCACATTTTCTTTATCCAGTCTATGGTCGATGGGCATTTAGGTTGATTCTATGTCTTTGCTATTGTGAATAGTGCTGCAGTGAACATATGTGTGCATGTGTCTTTATAATAGAATGATTTATATTCCTTTGGGTATATACCCAGTAATGAGATTCCTGGGTCAAATGGTATTTCTGTCTTTAGGTATGTGAGAGATCACCACACTGTCTTCCACAATGGTGGAACTAATTTACACTCCCACCAACAGTGTATAAGCATTCCGTTTACTCCACATACATGAAAAAAAGATGCTTTTAATTGTATTGTTATTATTCATACTTTGCGTGTATATTTT